>NW_017306525.1:1005206-1036525 GCF_000935625.1 Nanorana parkeri | reverse complement strand
AGTTTTCACTTTTTTTATATGTGAGATATATTATATATATATATATATATATAAAAATGCCCATGTGACAAAAATGGCCGCTCAGATTATGGCCATTTAAATCAATTCATCATTAAAAATCTGAAACGGGGGAATAAATCCAAGGCAAGCCATGCAGTGCTGGAGGGTGCGATCAGCAGTGATGGGTCAGAATTGGCGACTCAGGCGCATGCCCTTTAACATTGCACCGTCCGGTCCAAGCTGACCAGGAGGCCTCTAGTCACCCCAATTGTAGGTCCGCAGCGTAACACGGCCCCGGCTCGGACACCCACCCACCTCACTCTATACACGCCATACCAGTCGCCGCCCAGCTTATACCGTAGGGAGACTCCAGAGAGCTCCGGTGTACAATGCAGGCAGAGCTCTGTCCTGTCCCGTGCCCGCACCCCAAGTCTGTGCACCCCGCTTACCTATCACAGTGTAGAGAAGCCCCCTCAGTGCGGTGTATCTCTTTCCCGACTTGATAGCGCTCTGACACTCGCCGTCCCTGTGAAATAGCGGCTCCTCCCCCTGCAGTGGCTCAGCCAACCGGCTCCGCTATTGGTGGAAGCCGCGCCCTCCTCAGCACTGCAGGCATTTTCCTCTCGCTCTCCTCTGCCTACATCTTATTTCATCCCACAATGCCGTGAGAGTGATTGCGGAGCTACCGACCACGATTACCAGTGGCCTATCAACAGCTACATCGTTTTCATGGCTCCTTCTGTTTGTCGAACGTCTGAAAAGTTTGCTAGAGTCACCTCAGTGACCGGGAGGTATGAAGCTGGCGGCAGTAGTGAGAACCCTGCCGAAGGAGGGGAATTGATCAAAACTGGAGCAGTTGCCCATGGCAACCAATCAGCTTCTCTGTTTCATTTCTGAAGCTTAACTGAACAAACTGAAGATAGAAGCTGATTGGTTACTATGGACAACTGCTCCAAATTCTGTCTGCTCCAGTTTTGATAAATCCCCCCCACAGTGTTTTAAAAAAAAGAGAACGATGGGGTAAGTAATTTGATAGCGTCCACCCGTGACCCAAAGCTCAGTATATCGCAAGCTACAGCTCACGGTATACTAAGACCGCCACAGCTGGGATGAATCCCAACAATGCTGTAGAGATCCACCCAGTTGCGTGAGTGACAGCTGGCTCTCCCTATCTAGAGGGAGAGCCAGCTGTATCCGCACCCTCCCCCATCCATTCCTCCAGTCAGCGCTGGGGGATCGGAGTGGGGAGGGGGGAATCCCTGCGGTGAGTGGCAGTCACCACTCACTGCAGGGAGATGATCGAGAGGTGAGCAAGCGACCGTATGCGCTCGCTCACTTCCCGATCTATAGAGCCGACGTGTGACAGTTTCATTGTCAGTCGGCTCGTACAATGAGGATACGTGGAAATCACTCACCTCATAGTTCTCCTTTACTTAAAAGAGATCTATGGCCAAACCTTTTTGATCTTAGTTCTTTTTTGGGCCACAGGAGGACATTTACCAATGTCCTCTTTTGAACCAAAATTTAGCATGTAGCAGGCTATTGCCCCTTATATGCTGACAGCGCAGAGCCACGCAGTAGGATCCTGACAATATTGGCAGGATCCACCCCATTACCTGATTGGCAGCTGCCTCTCCATAGCCAGCTGTGCCCACCCCCTCCCCCACCCGTACCTCCAGTCAGGGGGAATCCCTGTGGGGAGTGGTGACTGACAGTCACCTCTCACTGCAGGGAAATGATCGGGAACTCAGCGATCGGCGATATGTGATTGCACAGTTCTTGAAAATATAGAGCCGACGTGTGACAGTTTCAGTATTCACACGTCGGCTCTAACTATGGGGATGAGTGTAAACCACTCAGCTCAGCTTCTTTGGGGGTCCCTAAGTGACATTAGTGGTCTTGGAGACCCCTGATGTCTCCTTAAAGAGGACCTGTCACATTTTTTTGCTATCACATAGAACAGGGATGTCCAAACTGCGGCCCTCCAGCTGTGTTGGAACTACGAATCCCATGAAGCATCTCTCTCCGGGAGTCATGTCTGTGGCTGTGAGCATCTTGCAAAGCCTCATGGGATTCATAGTTCCAACACAGCTGGAGGGCCGCAGTTTGGACATCCCTGACATAGAGGGTTTCCTAGCCCCCCTATGTGATAACAATAAAGTTAAGTGGGAAAAAAAATAGTAAAAAGAATAAAAGTTGCAAAAACAAAATTTAGAGTCACACATGAAAAAGAATAAAAACACCAGAATTTTTTTTTAAAGTCCCCACCCGTAGATACACGCATGCAAACATGCGTCGGGTGCGCATACGTGTTGAAACAACGATTGCGCCTATTACACTGCACTTATTACATATCACAGAGAACGTCGGAATGAGAGCAATAGTTCTAGGGCCATCAATCACTGATAACACTAAACTGATGAGCTGTAAAAGCTTTTAAAGCGTCGCCTATGGCCAATTTTAGGTATGGTAGTTTTTTGCGATTTCACGGGTGCGCGCAATTTTAATGCTTGACTTGTTTGGTGACTATTTACCCGACATGAGCCCGCCTTTTATATTTTACCAAACAACTGGGTAATAATTATTTCCTAACAATGTAAAAAAATACTTTTTTTTCAAAATTTTCAGTAACTTTTCCTAAATATAGTTTTAAAAAAACCCCCAGTGGTGATTAAATACCACCAAAAGAAAGCTCTACCTATCCCCAAGAAATGGTATAAAATTCATTTCAGTACAGCGTTGCATGACGGCGCTGGTAATTTACTCAGCACTTTACATAGATACACATTCACGTCAGTCCCTGCAATCAAGGAGCTTACCATCTAAGGTCCCTATCTCACATACATACAGGGCTGTTTTACACAGGAGCCAATAAACCTTCCAGCATGTCTTTGGAGTGTGGGAGTACCCGAAGGAAACCCACACAAGTACAGGGAGAACATGCAAACATGTCGTTTGTTAAAGTACGATGGGGATGGGGTTGATAATTTGCTGCATATGGTAGATTTTTAAACTCCTGCGCCTAATTCATGAAAGCCATGCAACAGTTACCGTCAGGTGCGATAGATGCACGTAGTTCTTATTCACGTCACTTTCAGAATTGGGGAAATTGATCAAAACCTGAGCAGACAGAATCTGGAGCAGTTGCCATAGTAACCAATCAGCTTTTATCTTCAGTTTGTTCAGTAAAGCTATGAAAAAGTGTGCTGTTACACAGTTCTAAAAATATGACACAATGCATAGTCACGGTTAATATTCATGTTGATGTGAAATGAGAATTTGCATAGTTAATTTTCCTTAAGCCATGTATTGTAGCTGGTTGTATAGCTGGGTATTATACTGACATCTTGTGGTCGTTTTGGGTTATTGCACCATGTTTTCCTGAATCCCCTCCCCTTGTGTGTAATGTTTCACCCTTCTTCATGACTTGTAGTTTCTGGCATCGAAATGGCTGACTGTAACATGGCCACATATTATTCTGCATTGCATGCTTGGAAACATTACCATCTCTGACCTTCAAATACCGGCTGTTCATTCATCTGCTGTATCCTGTTGTCTGCTGTAACCCTGCTGCATGCAATAAAGCACTTTGTGGATGAAAAGGTATTTGGTGAGTTCAGCTATCCGATAAGGATTGTCCGCAGTGATTATATCTGCTTATACAGGCCAGGCATAGAGCTCTCAGCAAGGGATAAATTGCTAATACAACAATCGGAGTCAAAATAGTCGGAGATATGTAGGATTCCTACAGCCTGCTGTGTATATGTGTGCCTAATCTGCTATCAAGCTCAGTGCCATCCGCCATCTTGCGAAAGCACATGGTCGCAGAAGCTTACTGCACTTCACCTGTGAATGTTGAAAACTGTTTCTCTGCATTGAACTGTTACACCACCTGTCTACGCTGCTGTTCGTCTTCTTAAAGAGACAGTGACCATTTTTTGCAAAAACGTAAAAAATGTTTAGACAAGGCTCTGAGCACTCTATTATGGCTGAACCAACACAGATACATCATGCCTCTGACCCTGCTGACCTACAGGGAGAAGATTCTGCAGATATTGCCTGGCAGAGCGTAAGACCCAAACGCATAATAAAACTAACACAGAAACTCAGAGAAAACTATGAGACCACTAGAAATGAGTTCTCCAGCAATGTGTCAGACCTCTGGGACAGAACTTCACGCTGCATATCAGTTTTGCCACACTTTAATGATCAATCAGCTGAATTAAGAGACTACATAGATCACCTATCTGCTGCCTATGAATGTTACCAGTGGTCATCTGCAAAATACAGAGCTTTCTTACAGGACTCTAATGCACTAAACCAACAAAGAGATCTCCTAGTGCAAAATGCTCAGTATAAGGCAGAACTCAGCATTGCTCAACTGCAGGAGACCAGATCTTACAGATCCACATCAAGCAAGCTCACAGCACGTTCTTCTAGATCCTTTCACTCCAGGAGTTCAACATTAAGTGACAAGCTAATAGTAGCCCACGCTAATCTGGAAACAAATAAGGTACGAAGCTCATTTGCCAGAAAGGAAGCAGAAAAGGCAGAGGCGGAATTCCAAATAAAGATTCTGCAAATGGAAAAGAAGGAAGCAGCTGCCCTAGCAAGGCTGAAAGTCCTTAAACAATCAATAGGACAAATTACTAATTCGGACTGTTCTATCCCAGCAGAACTGGAAGACCCAGTTGAACGCACTAGTGAATATGTGCTGAAGCATAATGTCTGCAACGATACAGAGTCGTCTCCTGTACCTCCTAACAACACTGTTCTGACTCTCAACACAGAGACCTCTCAGATTCAAATGCCTGAGCTTCTTCAGGTCTACAACACAAGTGCATCTACACAGCAAACCACATCACCTGCTAACGACATGGTCACTTCCAGCGACAAGCCACAGTTCAAGCTACAGCCAGCAGAAGCCCTAGAGTCTACACCACAGCTATCCTAGTATACCAGTATAGTTATTTTGGCACCAAAGAGTGAGAGATCAGATCTGTCTGACTTCGCCAGATATATGATACGCCGTGAGCTCATTAACATTAGCCTCTCAAGGTTCGACAACTGTGCGCAGTGCTTTGTGGGGAGCTCAGTGGGCCAACCGCCTGCCAAACTCCCTGATATTTTGTGTGTTCGCCGAACACATGAACTAGCGATGTTGGAGTCGAACTCGAACATTGAGCCTAACACTATGACTGAGGCTCTTCAAGTCCACAACACAAGTGCATCTACGCAGCAAACCACATCACCTCCTGCTAACGACAAGGTGACTTCCAGTGACAAGCCACAGTTCAAGCTACAGCCAGCAGAAGCCCTAGAGTCTACACCACAGCTAAACGCTCTTGCAAGTGCAACATAATTTTATCCTGGTAAACCTCACCCTTCTTCACCAGAGAACTTTCACACCCAAGGGGTTCCACAAGTTACGTTGGCACCAAAGAGTGAGAAATCAGACCTGTCTGACTTTGCCAGATATATGATTTGATGCAAGCTCATTAACATTAGCCTCTCAAGGTTCTACGACTGTCCAGAGAACTACAGGGATCTACCTTCAAAGCTGCTATTGCTGATCTCAACTTTACTACCCGGGAGGAACTTGATTTGCTTATAAAGTGGCTGGGGCCCGAATCTGCAGATCGTGTTAAAAGATTGAGAGCAGTACATGTTGACTACTCAGATGCAGGTCATGCTGCCGCATGGGCAAGTCTTGAGCAAACCTATGGCAGCTCTGAAGCCATAGAAAACGCTCTGTTCAAGAGACTGCAAAACTTTCCAAAAATAGGAAACAAAGATCATCACAAGCTTAAAGAACTAAGTGACCTCCTCATGAAGCTAGAGTTGGCAAAGACAGACCCACATCTACCTGGACTAAGCTTCCTGGACACTGCCCATGCCGTGAATCCAATGGCGTCTAAACTGCCATACAACCTGCAAGAGAAATGGGTGCAACAAGGCTCAAAATACTATGGCTGGTGCTGATTAAAATTTTTGTATTCGATTATTCAAATTTTTTAAAATCGATTAGTTTCGATTAATTATAACGCACATAAAGATCCAACTACATTGGCTAAAACACATAGAGCACAGCAATGAAGTAATACAATGAACTAGGATCACACTAATCCAGCACGTTATTAATCTCACGTGCCCCACTCAATATGGCCGCTGCTTGAGTGGGGCAACTCAGATAATAACGTGCTGGATTAGTGTGATCCTAGTTCATTGTATTACTTCATTGCTGTGCTGTATGTGTATAGGCCAATGCCTTGGCTGGCGCTCGTTCATTTTATTACTTCATTACTGATGTCTTCTGACTTGACTTTGGGTTGTTACAGGAGCACAAGTAATCGAGGCATCTAAGATTTACTCATTTGCAGAAAGTTTCTTGGGCAAACTCACCGGCCCAAGTGGCTCCGTCGGCTAACGAAGGGAAGGGGGGAGTTGTCCGGTGACGTCAGGGAAAGCATACATTTCAAATCTAAACAGTTAGAGACTAGGCACTCCACAAACATTATAAAGATATGTGAAAATCACAGGCGCCAAAACACAGTAACTGCTCCTGAAAATGGTCTTCCAAAAGTATATACAGGGGGGCAGCTCCTCACAGTCAAGGGAAACCGAAAATCTGATGAGGACAAAGCAAAAGGAGCGCCTTCATAGTGTAAAATTGATTTATTAAGGATAAAACACACAGCTGAAAAGGTAGTTCCAAACCAGCTTGTATAAACAAGCAGAAAGCAATATAATCTTCGGAGACCATCAAGATGAATACACGAAAATAGGGTTCTGATGAAAGAGGTTTGTCCTCAGAAACGTGTCAACTGAAGGAGGGTCAGCGTGCAGATTGCTTTGGCTTAGTACTAGCACTTTCTTGCCCTCACCCTATTTTCGTGTATTCATCTTGATGGTCTCCTAAGATTATATCGCGTTCTGCTTGTTTATACAAGCTGGTTTGTAAGTACCTTTTCTGTGTGTTTTATCCTTAATAAATCAATTTTACTCTATGGAGGCGCTCCTTTTGCTTTGTCCTCATTCCACAAACATCTGTAATTGGGTGATCCAGCCTCCCCAAAAATGTATTGTTTATAGATGTAGCAATGCCATTCTAACATATGGCTCATGCAACTCAAGGTTTCACACACAAAAAAAAATGCAGTTTTCCTATCCCCCCAGGTACAAGTTGGTGTAGGCTGGTGCACAGGTTGTACCCATAACCTATCCCTCCACCTGAAGGTGCCTTCGTACAAAATGGTGTTTTGTTGCAGTGTGAAATCCAACAGTTATATAAAAAAAACATTATGTAGTGCATGATCTGAGCCTTTTCCCTTCAAAAAGTCTCCTACCATCATAATTCAAAGATCATGAGGTATGCTAAAGTAGAGACATTTAACATCAAGCGAAGCCAAAATGTTTTCAGGGTGGACTATAACTCCATCTAGAATTTGTAAATGATGCCTGGTATCTTTGACAAAAGATGGTAATGCAAACGCATTCTTATAAATATGTGTCAATATATTTACTTGCCCTTTAAGTCAAATGCTTTTACTAGAGATGATGGGGTATCCCGGTGGATCTGTTAGTGATTTGCTAGTTTAAAGTGACATTAAACCCTCAGATTTTTTAACATAAAACAATACTGTAATGTGTGCCTTACTGTAATCCATGGTTGTTTCCCTTCTCTTTGCTGCTCTTCCTTTTAAATCTGTATCTGTTCTCATGCTGGGCAGAACAGAACTTCTGTTTTGCAGCAGACTGCCTTGTCTCTGAAATGGATACATGGTGTCTGTGTGAAGGTTCACAACCTGAGCCAGCACTACAGGAAGAGGCAGTCAGCTGCAAAGGGAAGTTCTCCCCAAGCATGAGAAGAGATACAGATTTAAAAGGAAGAGCAGCAAAGAGAAGGGAAACTACCATGGATTACAGTAATGCACATATTACAGTATTGGTTTATGTTAAAAAATCTGAGGGTTTAATGTCACTTTAAGGAAGGGCATAAAAAAACTGGTGTGACCAGTGTGTCATCGAGTCCCCTGATTCCTTAGTAATGACCCCCTCATAATTTGTTGATATCAAATCATCTCAGCTTACCCCTGCAGAGCCGTAGTCTACTGCTCTTACTCCGAAATTAAACAAGACTATTTCCGCATCTATTGATGCAGTGTGCAACACTCTGCAACTAGAGAATCAGCCTGTTGCTTCTACCAGTGCTGTTTCATTTATCAGTTCATTGACGATTTCTATTCCTTTTGCAATCTTATTTCCAATAGTTTCTCTATGGAGATTGGAAGCGCCCTGATAAGTTGTTTGCTCCTCCTACATGGTTATAAGCTTTGTATTCATTTGGTGAAGAAATGTTCAGTTCCCACTGTGGATCAGGCCATGTCTCTCCTTAACAAGGCGAATACCATACTGGATGGCAGATGTACTTACTTTTAACCTCCTTCAGGATAATATCACACAGCATAAAAAAATACAGCTACCATTTTTTATTCTACAGGGCATCTGCTTTCAAAAAACATATACTTGTTTGAGGGTTAACCCTTTCGCTGCCAGAACTGTTTTTGCAGGTTTTGTTTGCACACATGTTAATGCTCGTCCAGGAGACGAGCAGAGACACAAGGTAAGTCTATGGACGTGTGCACCCGCATGCAGACACCGCAGGATCAGAAGTGCCAGCAAGGACAGAGGAGTCAGCGCTGGATCGGAGAGCCGCCGCACCGCTGGAGGGACAGATGAAAACATCAGGAAAGGAGAAAAAGATCGGATTAAGAGACATCATTTAAGGTAAGTGCTGACATTAACATTGGGGGAAGGGGAAAAATGTTTTGCCTTTAATGTCACTTTAAGACTTCCTGTCTCCTTCAAAAATTATGTTACTTGCAACATATAATGCAAGAAATAATAATAATTAAAAATAAAGTTCCCAATCTTTTCTCTTCATTCTTAAGAAAAATGTCAAACTTACAACAGTATATAAACATTAATACTGGCAATAGTGCTGCCCTCATATACAATGCAATATTTAAAAAAAACAAAAACATTTTGTATCAGTTTTTAAAAAATACTGTTAGAAATAGTACAGCAAGAATTCACCTCATTCCTGTGGTCTGAGGGGGCTCACAGGTTGAACAAAAAAAAGTTACTAAAAATGTTAAAGTCTGTGTAAACATTTATTCCCTCTGAACATTTAAAATTGGCAATTCATATCATGCATGATAAATACTACAAAAAGAATATATTGCATTCAGTAATTAGGTAATTACTCCAATGTTATCAGATCAAAAAGCATGCACCCAGAAGTGGTAACTTCTCAGCTCTCTCAGTTGTCAGCAGGATCTTCGAGATAATAAGTGCCAGCAAGAAGGAAAACAGCGTGTGTAAATCCAAGTCTTGAAACATAATCTCAAACAAAAATCACCAGCACAGCAAAGAAGCGAATCCCTATTACAGTATTGCCATACCTGTAAAATAAACCATACTCCATTTACCCACAATTGTTTTTTATACTATCTTGTTTGGGAAGGGCAAATTAGGGGTTAAAGAAGAACTCTGAACAAAACTTAACTACCCTTGCAATTGGGGCTACCCCACTTGTTTTGTCTAGGTGCTAAAAATAAAGTTATACTCACCCGAACCATTGGGCAAGCTTCCGGCTCCACCAATCTCTGAAGCCTGTCTCCTCTTACGCTGCAGCATTGCAATGTTCCTGAGCGTCCTCACGTCTATACACTATGTATAGAATGTGATGATTCACGGGACCTTAAACCACTGCAGCGGAGGGGGAGAGAGGCTGGAAGGACCGGTATAAGAGCAAGCTGGTGCCACGGTTCAGGTGAACATAACTTTTCTAGACCTGCACCTAGACAAAAGTGAGCAGTTAACCCTTGCTGTGCAGGGGTAGCCCCACTACAAGGGTTGATAAAAGTTTTCCCTGGAGTTCCTTTTTATTGAAAAGCTTAACCTTTCATGGAATCAGAGCAAATTGTAGTAACACTTGATGAACACTATGTAAATCCTATTTATTGCTTACCAAACTGAAATAAACATGCACCAAATGAGGTTAGTGCTTGCCTTGTGTTATTTTAACTTGAAGATATAGGAGGTTATTCACTAAGGAGCCGAAGGATTAAGCGGAATGTTCGGCTAATCTTTCGGTTCACAATAGCCCGTACAGCAGCCAAAGGCAGCCGAAGCACACAGCCGAGCCATACGCATATGCTTCGGCTCGGCTGAGAATAAGACACAGCCGAAGCGAGGAGAACAGTCTGTGGAAGCGGAACGGACTCCCTGCAATTTGTTAAAAAAAAAGAATAACAAAAAAAACAGCACGGGGTCCCCCTCCCAATCCATACCAGACCCCTTAGGTCTGGTAGAAATGTTAGGAGGTACCCGAGTTAAAGAAATAAAAATGCGTGGGGTTCCCCCAAATGTCATACTAGACCCTTAGTCCGGGCACTGGGCTGATAGGCCAGGAAACGGTGGGGACAAGCGAGTGCCCCCCACCTCTCCCTGCGCCATACCAAGCCACATGTGGGGACCCCCTGGAAAAGCACCTTGTCCCCATGCTGATGGAGACAAGGGCCTCTTCCCCATGCTGATGGGGACAAGGGCCTCTTCCCCACAACCCTGGCCCAGTGGTTGTGGAGGTTTGTGGGCTAGGGGTCTGTCAGGAGGTATCATCGGCCTGGGCCGTGAAGCAGAACCCACTGGCAGGAAAAGGCCGTAGTCCGAAAGCAAGGTACAAAAGGGGCAATCCAAAGGCGAAGTCAAAGTGCAGTCCGGGTAGAGGCAGGCAGCTTGGTTCAACTGTGTGCGCGCAACGCCACACATTTCGTGCATGCGCACCCGCAACCCTGGTGCCAGGATTCCTGCCAGGTAGGAGACCCCTGTGCCCTATGCCGCACTTGGCAACCCCTACTGTAATGTCCTTGTCTGCCGCGAGCCGTCTGCGTTCCAGCGTGGAACGCATCGGCCGCGTCACGCTGGCCACTTCCCTCTCGGAGGGGGAGCTTCCTTGCACTCCACCGTGGAACGCGGAAGTGACGTCACGGCCGTGTCGTCACTTCCGGGTTCGCGGACTATATAAGGATCCTGTGAACGCTATGGAAGCGTTCCACTATTGTGCTTGATGCCCAACACATGCAAGGAGCCACACGGACCTCCCAATTCTGGACCTTCTGCTATCTGCTTGGAACCGCAAGTATCTGTTATGAGAGGGGGATTTGTACTTGGCTTACTTGAACTGTCCAGTAACATATGTTGTGACTACTAGATTGCTTGTTCATTTCTGATACCACTTGTATATCTGCCTTACTCTGGATTAGGACTGCTACATACCCTTTTGAATCGACCTCTGTGTATACTTACCCGTTCAGTCTAGAGTTAATCCTACCACTCCATGGTTTAAATCTCTCCACCTCAACTGTGGCAAATGATGCAAGAACCCCTCACTCTGCGTTAAGATTGAGAGAGACGCCTGGGGTTCAAGCCTGATTGCCATACCCAGCCATCAACCATTAGTTTCGAGTCCGCAGCTGTGATCCATTCCCCTGTCCCTGAACCAGGTGCATTACACCTACTCATTCAATAAAGAGTTAAATAAACAGTAAATAAACACACCAGACTGTTGAAAAAAATCCTTTAATTGAACAGAAGACGAAAAGACAGATTTTGACAATTCCTTTATTCTAAAAAAAAAAAAAAAAGAGATGAACCAACACTGCAATCCAACATCAATCACGTCCTCCAGCGATGTAATCCAATGTCAATCACAGTGAACAATGGCGACGACTCGCCAAGAAAAAAAAAAAACCTGCCGGAGCCGACCCCTCCCATGAACTGCCGCCGCAAAATGAGAGATTTGACAGGTCCCGGACGATTTGTAAACAGATGGGTGGAGCCAGTGGGGACAACTCCACTCGCTCTGCCCATTTGTGGTCCCCCCTGGAAAAGCGCCCTCCCAATGCCGAGGACATGTGGCTTGGTATGGCACAGGGAGGAGGGTGGTTATTTATGGGTGTTCCAGTCCCCCCTTAAAATTCCAACCAAGGGCCTGCTATGACTTTTAAAATAAACCCCATGCATTTTTTTACATCTGGGGTCCCTCCTAACATTCCTACCAGACCTAAAGGATCTAATATGGTTTGAGGAGGGGAGCCCACGCTGTTTTTGTTTGTTTACACTGTCATTTTTCATTCTGTTCGCTACCTCTGAGGTACCTACATGGAACCATTCGACTATTTACTCTGATGTTCAGCCCCTATGAGAATAAGGTTGAACAGCAGGGAATAAACTGCCTAATGTTCACCTCAGCCAATCCATATGTTGCAGCTGCTGTTCAACTGAATGGATGGGAAGTAAAGGGAGCCGAAGGCAACTGATGTATTCCTGAAAATAGCCCTACATCGCTGAAGGGAATAGCCGAATAGGCTTCGGCTCACTTTGGATTGGTTATTCATTCAGCTGCCTTTGGCAGCTGAGTGAAAACCCCCCATAATGTTTGTCTTAGCGACGCCTTTGCATCCCCTGCTTACACTAAAGATTCAAAACCCCTTGGAAGCAAAAAAAAAGGGTTCTTTTATTTTAGAACATTAAATTACGTGTGGAAAAAAAGTGCATTAGCATTAAATAAATTAATATATATATTTTTCTTTTACGCAACTGTGAAGTGCCATCTACAGTACTGTGTAATTTTTTTGTTGCTTAGAAACATCGCACAACATGCTATACACCATTACTTAGCTTGAATAGTTGTCACGTTTGTGTGCAGAATAGATATTTCAGAAGGAATTAAATCAGATTTATATATAGCCACCTTAAGTTTAAATATTTTAAAGGTCAAGCTAATATATCACATATTTGTTAAAAAATATGGATTTATTAGCAGTTAGCATAATATTAGTAGCATTGTGGCTTGTAATTGATCAAATTCCAGTCTGTTTTCTTTCTTTTAACAGTTGGGCAGTGGAGTAATTTGGGTTAGCGTGGGAGCGGCCCTGCCTGCCAGGGCCGCTGTTAGAAATTATGGGGGCCAATGCGAACCTGGATATAGACTTTATACTCATCTCCGTCTGAGAAAGTCAGGGTGAATTGAACCTTGTCCCTTACCATCTCTATATCCAATGGTACCCATCAGGGGTGCCCCCTCTCCAATCTAATCTTCGTCTTATCTTTGGAACCCTTCCTATGAACGATTAGGGTGAATCCTGATGTTAAAGGAATAATTATGAGCTCTTCTTATCACAAGGTTGCGGATGACCTCCTGTTTTTCCTGACTTCTCCGCACATTTCCATCACTCTTCTTCTATTGGACCTCGAATGGCTTGGGGAGCTATCAAATTTTTTAATGAATTCACAAAAATCGGGGGCTATGCATATCTCTTCCTGGCTGGTATACAACTTTGTAGCAACTTCCCTTTCCGATGGACTCCCCACTCCTTGAAATATCTAGGTATTCATCTTCCCAAGGACCCCTCTTTGAAGTTTTCTTTGAATTCCCCCGCCTCCTCTCACATATTGCCATTGATTTAGAGGCATGGACCCAGGGCACCTTTTCACGGATGGGCAGTTGCAACATCTTGAAGCAGACTGTTCTCCCCAGACTTCTTCATTCAATGCAGACCTTGTCCATTTACATTCCTGTGTCATTTTTCCATTCAATATTAACTTTTTCACTAAATTCATTTGGGCAGATAAACCAGTCAGATTAAGTTACCAGATTCTGTGAAGACCTAAGCAGGAGGGAGGTATGGCTTTGCCAGATGTCCATCTCTACTATATGGCAGCCCACCTAGCACGAATTCTCGACTGGTGTAGACACCAGGATACCAGACTCTGGGTCCCTCTAGAGCAGCCCATCTCTATAGCACCACTCTCAGGGCTCCCTTGGAGTATATCTTCTATCCCGCGCCCAGTGCGTATCCACCCGACTATTATGCCTACTTTGGACGTGGCTCATTCTGTCTCCATTCAAGGGACACTGTCAACTTATCCTTCTCCCCTGTTTCTGATACTGGGTAATCCATCCTTTCCGTCAGGACTACAGGACCGTCAGTTTTCCCACGTCTCTCTGGCATGGTGCCCTTCATTTTCTTCATGGCTCCTCTTGGCCTACGCTCCAGGACCTTGGTGTACTTCCGGACTTCTCTGTGCTTGATTCTTGGCATATGATGCAATTGAAACATTTTCTGCGCTCCATTCCATTGGTGGATAAGTTCAATCGCCCACTTTCACCTTTTGAGCAGAAATGTGTTTGTGAACTAAGGCACTCCCGTTCTTTCTGCTCTGAACTTTGGTTCAGGAGGATAGTACCTCAACTCCTTGGTTCCTGACCAGATGGGAGGAAGATCTCCATACATCTTTCACCCGGCTGCCCGCTCGAAACTCCTTTCCTTATTATATGCTTCTATTAGAAACAAATACCAGGAGTCGGGATACAAGATTGTCTCTAGATGGTACAGGATCCCGCGGGTCTTCATGCTATGTTCCCCCAGTCTTCTGCCCGCTGTTGAATCACAACGATTCCCTAAAGCGGATATGCTGCATATCTTTTGCTCTTGTCATAAGCACCAATGCTTCTGGGACCAGGATCACTCCCTTGACTCAAAGATTCACAAACTGCCCGATCCTGCAGGACCTGGCCTTCTTCCTCCTACATCACTATTCCATCCCCATGAAGGCTTATAAAAGGTCAGTAGCCATGCGCATGGTTATTGCTGCTCGTGCTTGTATTCCTGCCAAGTGGAAAAGCCCTGATCCCCCAGCGGTTCAACATTGTTTTGCAAGGATTAGACACATCTATACTATGGAAGACCTTACTAGCTCACTTTGGAAAGGTTTCGGAATACCTGGTTCAACTGGCATGACTTTACCATGTCCTCTGAGTACCTCACCTATAAGTGAAGCTGGGTATCCATCACTTTTTGAAGAGGAAGGAAGCTCAGTGTTTTTCTTTGTTCCTATCGCCTCTGTGTATTTTCTCCTCTTTTTTATTGCTTTTCCTCTGTTCGCATATATCTCTGTTGATAACTTTGGTCATTGGTTCATAGTTAAGGTGTTATATATAATTGGGCTCCTTACGGTTTGCTTGGTTTCTTGGTGAGCCCAGTGGCCCTTATGATATTTAAAGACTTTGCATTTCACTTGATTTTGTGTGTTACCTCTTGTGGAATTGTGGGAAGTTTAGTTCTTATCTAATTGCACTTAATTACCTACTGAAACAGTTTTTTGCATTTGTGGTTTGAGATTTCGTACTTTTTGTTTTGTTTTATGTGTTACATTGAAAATTGTATTGAATAAATAAAGAATTAAAAAAATAAATAAGAAATCATGGTTCCCCGCACAGCCCACAGCCTTACAAATCTCTCCCCTCACCCAAAATATTGAGCACTTTACTGAAATAATTAATAATAAACAATACATTGTTGTTCGTTAATAAATAGCAAATATGTGTAAATTTTATATTGCGCCTTTTTGTGAAATGGTAAAAAAACCTGCAAAACTGTAAAATAGCAATTTATGCAAAAAATCTGTGTTCTGATAATGCCTGCAATGTCGTGTTGCAATGTGTGTTGCAATAAAATGATGCAGGCATACATTTAATCACTTTGTCATGTGCTGCTATACAGTAAAATTAATGTTTTTATAAACAAGTAAAAAAAAAAAAAAATCAACGCACCGCAGCGGATGTGCCGCAATATGGTGCACACAGTTGCACGTGTATGTTATGTGTGTGGGGGGGTAGGGGTTATTTTTTTACAATTTTTGATTTATTTTATTATTTTCTTTACTTTGGAGAAATATTAGGGGTCTAAACAGACCCCAAATTTTTTACCTTTTGAAATAGAAAAAGAGATTGAGGACACAGTGTCCTCAATCTCTTTTTCTATAGTCTTAGCACTGAATGAACAGAAGCACTCTGTGCAGAGGCTTCCTGTTCATTCACAAACTGAAGAGCCATAGTACTCTCCCCAGTTATGAATGAACAGGAAGCCTCAGTACTGAGCTGCCCCTGTCCATTCATAAACTGAGGAGATAGTAACTGTTTATTATGTCTTTAGTCGTGAATAAACAGGAAGTGATGTGTAGTACTTCCAGTTATTTACAAACACCAAGTGTTATTTACAAACACCAAGTGACCAGTACTGATCACTCGGTGTTTGCTCTGTACACGGAAGGATCGCAAATATCACACATATTTGCTGATCCTCTGCTCGACATCCTGAATCGCTCGGCCCCGCACAGCTCCGCTTTCCTTCCTGAGAGCTGCTCTCTCCTCCTCACTCAACATCCTCACAGTGACAGCTCCTCCCCCCCCACTGTCTGCAGCAGTCTGTGTTCCCTCCGATTCCTGCTGCCTCTGCCGCTACAGGTGGGGAGAGCAGCAGGGATTGGAGGGGGCACAGACCGCAGCATGCAGCCAGCTCCCAGCGGGAGAGAGAGTGGCGGGCAGCACCTTCCAACCTGAGCCCCAACATTTGGCACCCTAGGCAACCACCCCTGTCCCCCCCCACACACACACTACGCCCCTGCAGTGTGTGTGGGGGGAACAGGGGTTCACATGATGACCCCCTTCTAGGTCATCTTCCTTTGAGCCCACTGTCACTAAAAAAGCAGCCGATGATGCGATTAGACACTGATTTCCCTTGACCATGAAGTTCAAATTCACACAGTGGGTGCTGCTGTCAGCACCCTTTCAGCCGGCATCCCTTAATCAGATGCTCAGAGCAGCTGGTTGGAAAATCGTCAAACAAATAAAGCTGGCAGCCAATGAGCTGCCGGCTCTGTTCAGTGACTTCAATGGTGGCCACCGGCAGCGGGAGATTCCTAGATCAACGATCGTAAGCGGGAGGACTCCATCCTGGTAACCAGCCTGTGTGGCAAGTCAGTTGGATACAGCCTATCTGGGAGAGGTTCAAAGTGATAACCTGAAGTCGGTGAGACTTTGAAAAGCGTTATTTTACTGAAAGACAAAACTGAAGTTGTGTTATTATGTTGGAGAAACCCCTGTGAGGGAAGACTTCTGTGAACTTTTAAATAAAATTGGGCAGGAAGCCCTAAAAATCCCAATACTTTTGGGTTATATTCAGTCAGGAGTGTGATGGGACTTACTGAAGTTACATCAAGGGAAACAAGATGTTTAGGCCACAGAGAGGCAGATGGCTATCTGGAACCTGATAACCCCTTGGGATACCCAGGGAGGAACGGAGTGAAGTGAGGTGACACCTGATGCAAAGGAGACAGGATACTCTGGGGAATTGGTAGGAACAGGGCTGTAACTGCCTGCACATTGCAGTGGAGGTGACAGCCCTAAGGTGAGCCGAGGCTCAGAGTCTAAGATGCCGCCTAGTTTCACCAGAGCATCCCGCATGGGATGGTGGGCTTTGCAAGATGGCTGTCAGGTTGCTTCCCTCTAACCCACCCAAAAAGGCAGCTTCACAGCAGGAGCACAGGTAGACAGGAGAGAGTTTCTGTGAACATTTGGGGTGCTGGGATCACAGGAGCATAAATGAGAGTCTCTGGGGGTGCTGGGATCACAGAAGCACAAGTAAGAGCGTATGGGAGCACTGGGGTTTTGCGATCACAGGAACACAAGTGAGGGACTTTGGGAGCACTGCAGTTTTGGGATCACAAATTAAAGTCTCTGGCAGCACTGGGATCACAGGAACACAGTGTACAAGATCACTGGAAGCTGAAGGAGTCACGGAGGTGCAAAAGGGTCACGGAAGATGCTTGGAAGAAGGAACAGTGGAGTCACCAGGGGTCACAGAGGTGCGCAAAGTTCCCAGAGTGAGCTAGGAAGCAGGAATGTTGATGTCACAAGGGGTCACAGAGGTGTACCGGGGGTGTTGGGAAGAAGGATTTGCAAAGGCATAATGGAGATGCACAGGGTTCACAGAGAATGAGGTAATGCACAGGATTACAGGAGTACTCGGGATCACAAGAGACATCAAGATCTGGGATTGGCAGCAGCACCAATGGAACCTGATAGCTGTGTGCTGAGATTACCCTGGAGCAGGCTTGTGTGACACTTCCCAGATCAATATCTCCTGCATTTAAAGAAAACAAACGCAGGAGGCTTGTGTGAATGAGAACAAACAGGCCCAAGGACACAAAAAGAACTTGAGTCTCCCTGTAGCTTAAAAAAAACACCTGAAAGACCTTACCTGGTAGAAGGAATTTTTCCGAAATGAATGCACATGTCTAAGTTCCAGTGCCAATATTTGGAGGATCAGGATAAATCCAAACGTCTGTAATGTCTGGTCAAAGCCACGGTGTCTAACAAAGCCTGTGCGAAGTGTTCCCTCAACAGCAGTTTTTCTAAGTATCCTACAATGGGGGTGCCACAAGGCCGCTACAGGGATAATCCTGAGGCCAGCACCTTGGTGAATACCCAAGGTGTAGGGAGGCTGCAGGGCAGGGCCATGAATTGGTAGTGTAGGGGCTCCAGAGCAAAATTTAGCAAATGCTGATCTGCTGGAAAGATGGGGACATGCAGGTTTGTGTCCTTGATGCACACAGAAGCCAAAAAAGTCTCAATGGTGAAGAGAGGCAATGACAGACCTGGTTAATTTCATGCAGCATTTCTGGGCATGAATGAAGACATTTAGAGCTTTGAGATCCAAGATGCCCCCCTTCGGGTTTGGGAACAGTAAATAGGTTGTAGTAAAATCCTTGAAACCATTCTTCCGCAGGCTTTCCCTTCACCAAGGTCCCTTGTGTGTGACTATACTGGTTTAATTTGTTGAGCACATTGAATTTTGTGTTTTGTTTTTGCTAACTGTTGGAGTGCCATATTGGTTGTCACATTGAACACACGCTGCACTGAATACATGCTGTAGTTTATTTATGGGAAAGTAAATAGAACAGCTACCAAACTATACAAATTTCACAATATATTTCGATAAGGATATCACCTTTCTATCTAACAGTTTTTGGAGTTCAACCCGTATTTCGTTCATGTATGATTAATTTAGTATCACTATTGATGTTTTGCACATTTACATTCACCAGTTCACACCCTCCAGTGTGATGTGTTTTTAACACATATAGTGTTACACTCATTCCAGTTGGGTGGAGTTCATTACACCACGCCATACAGCATTTAGAATATCCCATATTGAGAGGTAATCACTGAAAAGAGACACAAACAATTAACCATTTATTACGTTTATTATTCACAGAGTTCATCGGCAACGAAACATTTACAACCACCACTTTAGTAATCACTGTTTACAACACATTAATCACTACGGGTGTTGTACTTAGATCAATGTATTATTATTTTACAGTGCAATGATATATATGAGGGCATTCAAAAACCAAATAGATTAAATCAAACCAAGCAAAACATACTAGTTCTTCTATTCTTCCGCAGGCGCTGCAGCAATGAAACCTTGATCCCGAAGACCTAAGTGGGCTTGATAGAGATCTGCTAATCTGTGCGGAGTCAAAGGAAGGTTGAAGGTAAGAAACTGAGGAGTTGGCAGGCAGCAAAACTCCAGTTCGTATCCTGGGGATACCACCTTATTCACCCAGGTGTCTGAGATGCAAGCTCTTACCAAATGTCCCCCCTCTCTGGAAAGTGTGGAAGCTTCTTTAAGCTGTATGTATGCATGCTTGAAGTCCGTATTGGCGTGGTTTGTGTTGCAGTATTAGGCATCATTCACATGACCGATTAGGGCTGTACTTCTGCAAGAATTTGAGTGCCATACCTTGTTGGTTATTTGGGGGCCAAGCTGGGGGCAAGGGGATCTTGACAAGGAGGGCGCAGGAGTGGAGAAAATTAAAGTATGTTTCTTAACAGGTAAAGAATACTTTGCAGTCCAATCCTTAGGCTTCTTCCGCTGAGGAAGATGGGTGCTTTTGCCACCAGTAGTGTCCTTAATAATGCTATCCACAGTAGATCTGAAGAAATGTTGTCCCTTGATGACAATGCGGATCAAACGCTTCTTACTTGCAGTTTCTGCAGTCCAGCAATTTAAGTAAAGTGCCCTATGCATGTGTTTGGGCATAGGGCCCATGTGAAAGATAAGTTGGGAAGCCCCCAGCAGACCATCACAACTAAAATTTAAAGCTAGTCATTTTCTCTGGGTATTCTATACTCAAGGGATCAACCGCAGCAATGGTGAGATCTCTCTTAACAGATTTTGACCAGTCAAGGTTTGGTAAAGTAAAGTTACAGTCAGGAAACAGAGAATCTGAAAGGTGCTCAGCAACGTATGTCATTAAAGTAGCTCCCGCTGCTCAGTCCGACCAGCCTGCTCAAATTGGAGCCTTCAGAGACAGGGCAAGCACTGAGGCAATGCCAGTAGCTCTGGGTTTGAAAAGTGCTGCGTAGCTAGAAACCCAAAGGTCGCTTCCAAGCTAGCCCCGCAATGTCCAGTCTGGTGGGGTCTGGACGTGGCACTCCAAAAGCCAGGCTAAGGATGGCCATGCTGGATAGCTGCAATTGAAGAAACAAGCCCTAGCAGCAATGTAGAGTCCTCAGGGGCAGGGCCCTCCTTACCACCTTGTCTTGAATTGTATTGGGACGGTAATGTCTTCCTTATATTGTAAAGCGCTGCGCAAACTGTTGGTGCTATATAAATCCTGTATAATAATAATGTAGAGGGTCCTAAATTGAAGAAAAACCTTTTGGAGGTTAAGAAAAAAGTGCTAGCAAAAATAGGTCAATTTTTACACAGCATGTATGCATGCTTGAAGTCTGTATTGATGTGTAAGGTTTGTGTTGCATGATTAGGTATAATTCACATGGCTGATTAGGGCTTTACATCTGCAAGAATCCCCGTAATTCTGCAGCTAGGGTCACAGGTGTGTGCAATCAGCCAGGGCTGCTAATATAAGGTACAACACTGATAACGGCTTTGGGTATTTAATTATGTTTTTATTTTTCTCTGTTGGGTTTAGTGACTTTTAAAAGAACAAGCGCATTTTTAGCCACTTCCCTAATCTAAAAAAAAACAAAAAACACCATCACCCTCCGCAGATCAATACTTGCCTAAATCAGAGGACTGCTGCTTCGCTGTTTGTTGACATACAGTGCTGCAAATATCCTGGCTACATCTGTCTCGCAGCTGGCTTGAAGTTTACAGGATTGTAATGTGCAGGTGCAGCCAGCAGAGGGAGCAATGTGGCGCTGCATGTAATCAATAGCGGAACCGTGCATGTTGAATCTCAGTAAGTATGGATTTGTGGTGGGGAGGATTGTTTAGGTCAGGGATGTGGAGGCAGAAAGGATAGGTGCACTTTGAAACTGTGCTTATCCTTTAACTTCCACTGTCACCACATTTTTAAGAAACCTGTATTGAGGTCTATGGAAGGTGCGATTGCTGACCTCTTTTGAAGTTGCTAGTTGTTTTGGTCAAAACAAGTACATAGGAATGAAGAGGTTTGATTTCCTTGTGAGACACCTGTATTTGTAGTGTTGGGGGACCCCAGCTGCTGCGTATTTGTGCCCGTAGGATTGTATGGACAGAATACACATAGGATTGTATGGACAGAATACAAGCTAGTCAGGAACCTGTGTTTGTGCTTACACACATATACCCATGTAGTGTATTCTGTCCCCACAATCCTATGGATACAAAAACACAGCAGCTGGGGCTCCCGGGCGCCACAAATACAGGCGTATTTTCTACTGTATGCCCACAAGGGTTGCCACATGTCTGGGATTCGCCCAGACAGTCTGGGTTTTAAGTGCTGTGTCTGGGTTTCATGGCAGCTGAAACCCGAACACAAGATGTCAAGCAGACAGGGATAACCAAAATTAAGATAGGTGCTACTTGTCTGGCTCTCCTGTGTATTCCCCCCAAAATTCTGCAGTCGCTAGAGTGTTGGAGTTTCAATGAAAGCGAGGTGGCAACCCTTAATGCCCACACACTTGTATTTGTTTCCTTATGAATAAACCTTTTAGAGAGGTCAGCAATGGTTTTCTACATATTCCTCTCACTGCAATGTTTACATCCAGAACTCTTCAAATAGCACTGCAGTTCCTGTGCAAATGCATGGACCGAAAATGTCAGACATTTTGATGGCAAACTAAAAAGTACAACAACCATGCCCTCCATTCCATTGAATCACTTAATACTAAAGAACAAAGAGCGGAGCGCGCTAAAAGAAAGGCATAATGGAATGCGAGCGGGATGTGGTTTCAAAGAACGGTACCACCAATCCCGGAAGAAGCGCTCTTACTCGCTGACGTCATCACAGCACGAAGGCGCTCCGACCAATCTGTGCGAGACAAAACGGAAGCTCAGCTTTCCCGCATAAATAGTCTCCTCACGGCGCTCGGCTGCCTTAGCAGTGCTTTTTGACGCCGCTCGCTTCAGTCTCCTCCCTACGGCGGCGTGCACGCGGAGGGTTACATTCTTTCTCTGCTGCTGTTTGGTCGTATCCGTGCGCGAGGCGGTGCAAGAAAGGAAGAGAGCAGGAGGGTGCGAGCGCCATTTTAGGTTGTTCCGCTCGCCGCAGTTGATAAGTGGGTAGAGGAATTTGCTTCTGCCATTTTTCCGCCCCCTCGCTCGGAGCTCGTTCCTTTTAAAGCCGGCAAGATGGATTTGTCAGGGGGTGGCGTGATTAGGGGGCCGGCGGGTAACAACGATTGTCGAATATATGTAGGGAACCTGCCTCCAGACATCCGCACCAAGGACATAGAGGACGTGTTTTACAAGTATGGTGCCATCCGAGACATTGACCTAAAGAACCGTCGTGGAGGCCCGCCTTTTGCTTTCGTGGAGTTTGAAGACCCCAGGTAATTGGTTTAATGCATGCATAGTGTACGCGCGGGCTGTGTGCAGAACGCCCTCTCCTATTCCCGGTACCTTCTCTCCTGAAACCCTCCGCCTGCCTGGACGTCCGTGCGGACGCCGCATTTGGCCCTTCCCTGCCTCGGGGAGCACTTTTATGCAAGGTTGGCGGCTGTGCAGCCATGAGCACATGTAGCACTCGTGCAGCGTCTTCTAGCGCCCCCTGGTGCCCGAGCGGTCCTGGGCCCGCGTGGCTGTAATGGTGCGCTCTTTGTGTTCAATGAGACCTAATGGACGCTGGCATCTCAGAGGCTTGAACGTTGCTTTCAGTTTAAGCAGCGTGATTAACTTAAACATCTAATTGGGTTCAGCTAAAAAATAACTCCACGTTAGGGATCGTTATTCTGTGACTTATCTTTGTAAATTGAGCCTATATCACGCCTGTGTGCAGCTAGCCATGCTGAATTTGCATTGGCAGATCAGGAAATGCCAAAACAATGTAGTGCGAGACCCAACTCCATTTCATGAAACCATTTTTTTGGGGAGTTAAAGTCTGGGGTGCTGTTTGGTTTATCTATACAAGTGCTCCCATCACCTACGCACTGCATGGGTTGAATGCTTGTTTGTTTAGGTAGAAAAGGAAGAAGTATGAATATCTTGTTCCCTGTGCTCTCTAATGCTTTGGAATGTGGGCGGACCCTCGCCATCCAACGTTATGTGATGCCATGAGAAATGCGACTGGATGGGCAGCGAACTGAAGCAGCTTCGGGGCATTGTGCGGAGGAAGTGGGCTCCAAGAATAGGGCAAGTAGTTCACCTTCTTCCTATCCCCCTAGCCAAATAAATGTTTAACCCATGCAGTAGCCCCGAGGCTTGGAACTTTGAGTAAGCCCTTGTACCCCTTATTACTAATTTTAGGTTGTAACATGAATGGCCAGTTTGTGCTTGCTGTATTACTATTATGCAGGATTTATATAGTGCTAACAGTTTGCGCAGTGCTTTACAATATAAGGAAGGGATTATAATAATACAATTCAAGACAAGTTGGTAAGGAGGGCCCTGCCCCTGAGGGCCTACAATCTGAAAGGGAGGGGCAAGTGATACATGGGATGAGGAGGTAGCTGTGTGGGGATTAAATGTTTGAGAAAGAGTATTGAAGGTATTGATACTTTAGAAAATGTATGCTCATAATTTTACTAGTATTGGACAAGCATATCTGAGTGATTGAAGCATTTTAGAATGTCTGTTTAAAACTTCTTTTCCCTGGCTCATACTTTTGTCAAGAAAGCATGACACGTTTTTTTCTGGGTAAACATGCAAAAAAAAAATAATCTGCAAATACAGCTATGCTAACAAAGCTTATTTTTACTTTACAGGGATGCTGAAGATGCTGTGTATGGCAGAGATGGCTATGATTATGATGGCTATCGTCTACGTGTAGAGTTTCCGAGAAGTGGCCGAGGAGCTGGTGGAAGGGGAGGCGGCGGCGGTGGTGGAGGGGGTGGTGGTGGCGGCGGCAGTAGTGGTGGTGGAGGAGGAGGCGGCGGTAGTGGGGGTGGTGGAGGAGGCAGCGGCGGTGGAGCTCCTCGTGGAAGATATGGGCCTCCATCCAGGCGTTCAGAATACAGAGTAGTAGTATCGGGTAAGTGATTTGTTTCTTTAGCCTTTTGTGCATAAAACTGTCTGTTAATGGAGATGCTTGGGAGCCTCAATTGTGATATGCATATACTCAGTCTTGTGCAAGTTAATGAGCATCTTTTATTCTATAGTGCAAAATAGGAGATTACTGTTTTGCATTGTCTGATTTGGAGGAACATGCATAAAGGTGAACTCAAGCCCTTCCCAACAGGGCAATTGTTCCAACCCTTTCCTACTCTGTCCAAAGAGTTTCCTGGATTGCATTTGCTCTGTTTTAAATCTTATGATCTTGCAAACTTGGGTTTATTTACCTCTAAATTTGAGTAAGGAGCTTAGTAGTGTAAGATGACTTTTTTTTTAAACGAATGCAGTCATGTTGGGAGAATTAAGGTTATTGCTAGCCAGATATGGGAGATTTCCCAGAGGGGAACACTGACCTCGAACTGCCAATCCAGTTTATTGGTCCCTGCAGAAAAAAATTCCTGTAGTACAGACCTTACACAACTTGTGCTCCAGGCGTATTGCTTAAAAGCTTGCGTCTCTGAAACCATTCAGCATAAAACTTGCTGCAGTAGTAGCTGAATTCTTAAGCTGGGGTGGGGAACCCAGGGGGTTTTGTAGATGTTAGAAACCTTGCTGCCATGGTTTGCCATAAAACTTGAAGGAGAATTATGGCATGAGTGTTTTTCCCCATAGTTCTCAGGGTCACGGGAAGACATAAACTAGCATCCTCCTGTAACCCAAAGCTCCGTATACCGCGAGCTACAGCTCATGGTATACTGAGACCGCCGCAGCCGGGACGGATCCCGACATTACTGTCGAGATCCGCCCAACTGCGTGATTGACAGCTGGATCTGCCTACCCGCCCACTCCCCGTTCGTTCCTCCAGTCAGCGCTGGAGGATCAGAGGGGGGAATCCCTACAGGGAGCCGTGAGTGACAGTCATCGCTCTCTGCAGGGACATGATCTATTGAGCCGATGTGTGTCCGTTTCATTGTCACATGTCGGCTCAAACTATGAGGTTGAGTGAAAATCACTCACCTCATAGTTCTCCTTTAAGGTTAGTGTATTTTGCCACATATTGGGAAAGATTAAAACATCGAACTGAGCTACCAATTTTGTTTTTGTTCTTGCGGTTTGTGTTGAGGATTTTCCAATGTTGATTGGAATCGAAAGTTGGAGGAAATCCTACCAAGACTGACCATGATAAAAAACTTCATAGGCTCTGAACCCCCTCCCTATTCAAAGCCAAAAACATTTTGACAAGGTTCCCTTTTTTTGTTCCTGCCGTTTTTGAGATTCTCTGGTCTTTCATTTCAGGACTTCCTCCAAGTGGAAGCTGGCAGGATCTGAAGGATCACATGCGTGAAGCAGGTGATGTATGTTACGCTGATGTTTATCGAGATGGTACTGGTGTCGTGGAGTTTGTTCGAAAAGAAGATATGACCTATGCTGTGCGGAAACTGGATAACACTAAGTTTAGGTCACATGAGGTAAATATACTAGGTTGTTTTGCTTTCCTTCTGCCATTGCTGCATGGTTATTAATGGGGTATTAAACTTGTGGGTCTGAAGGTAAGATTTTCTAGGCTTCGTCAATAAAAAAAAAAAATGGATTTCCATCACCTTCAGAGTGTTTCATCTTGCCTAAAATGCTGTTGAAGCTTGGTTTGTTCAATCCCAGGTTCTATCTGTTTAATAGGGAGAAACTGCCTACATTCGTGTTAAAGTTGATGGCCCGAGAAGCCCAAGCTATGGAAGATCGCGCTCTCGCAGTCGTAGTCGTAGCAGAAGCCGTAGTAGAAGCAACAGTCGCAGCCGCAGCTACTCTCCAAGAAGAAGCAGAGGATCCCCTCGCTACTCTCCCCGTCACAGCAGATCTCGATCTCGTACATAAATAGAAAAGTGATGCTTCTTTTGTAGCCCCTCATGTTGTATACAGTTTCTTTATTCAATACTTTTTTAATTCATTGTTTTATTAAAGTTTTGAAGTCCTAAGCGTTCTGTGTAGAATAGTAAGGCTAATGCTGAAACCAGTATCTTCCTTTTCCATGTCTTCATGCCCCAAAAAGTGTATTTGGCAGCTGTAGGTGAAATTCTACAAGTCAACCAGCCTCTCTTCAGAAACACCAGTGTTGGTGTGTTATCCGCAATGTGTGATGGCGATGGGGATTTGGGGTGGTTGTGGTATAAATATTAACATATTTTTTTTCTCCTTTTATTTGTGGGGAAATCTTGTTTTACCTTGCTTTTCATGTGTCTTTCTGTAGACATATCTGAAGAGATGGATAAATGGATTATGGAGGACATTTCAATCATTTTAGGATTGTCAGATGGATGCTTGAGGAGGATCAGATCATATATGGAGGCCATGGTATGACTCCAAGTGCTATTGTGAGACAAAATTGGCAGTATTGAATTTATGCTATAAGTATTTAAAGAGCAGTCCTTTTAAATGCAAGGACTTTTATAAGTAGTAAAGTGCTTGTAGGATAGTCTGCCATGATGTGTATTTTGTGGGCCTCTCAACTTGTGTATAGTATAATATCAATACTGCTAACGCTGCATGTCCTCTGTGACTGGTAAACATTGCTATTGTGCTTTTTTTTCTATTTTTTATTTGTCAGAATTAAATAGTTTTCCAAATCAGATGTTTGTAGACTATTGTTCAAGGACAGTCTTTTATTTTTTGTACTTGACCTACTCATTACAGGCTTGTAGGTTGCAACGCTTCCTTTTCCACTCATACCTTTTTTTTTTAAAAAAATTTTGGTTCATCAAATCCACCAATTGGTTATCTTGCAGTAAAATCTTTATGCCATATTCTTGTAATACACCACATTGGTTTTTGAGGATTACAACAGCAGATGCAACATGTGACAGGGAAGTGCATGCTACATGTGCTTCTTTAGGTAGTATTGTAAGCCTTCAACTTGGGTGATGCTGAAATTGTTTCCCATCTTGTGGCCACCTATATATATTTTGAGAGCACCATCACAGCATTAGTGGTTGATTGTACTATGTAAAGCATTGATTAATACAGAAGATTTGGCAATCTGCTAGCAAGTTATTAAAGATGCAAGCTTTTGGGGTTCCACAGATCCCTTGTTTAGGCTTTGTACATACTCTGAAATGTACAAAACATGAAGAGATCTAAGGAATCCTGGAAGCCTGCATCCTCAATAACTGCAGTTAGCCAATAAAGGGTATTGCTTAAACTTCAAACTTTCTGCGATGGCTACATAATAATTTGCAAGCAAGAATAGGTTTAAAAAAAAAATTTTTGCTTGAGCTGCTCACCAGATGTTTTGGTGATTTAAATGGAAAACATGATCTGTGTTGTACTTAAGTAATTTTTGATAAACCCCTTGTAAAAGTGGTACTTTTTAGGCAGAGTATTAAAGTTAACTCCGTATGTAAACCATCTTGGCTGCTTTGCAGCTTCTTGGGGACATCCACTTGGCTATGCAGTGTTGCTGATCAATATAAATTAGGCTGCCCATATCAAGATTTCATTCTTTGGATAATGTAGCTTATTTATAGGGAATTCCAATGTGGACATCTTGAAAGACCACCTGTTTTTTTTTGCTTTTAAAGCAGATATACTTTAATTGTTCAAACATAATTTAAAGTATATAATGGAAGGTGAGATGTGTGCCTTTTGATTTGCTTCTTAAAGTTAGTTTTTGAGGGTAGAAATGGGAGAGCTGCCATTGCTGTCACTTTTTTTTATTAAAGTGTGAACTATGACTTAGCCTCCTGCTTTTCTGCCTAGCGAGTCACTGGCTTCGAACAAGTATGAAAAATCTTTTTTTTAAGCTCATACTTTTGCCTGGTCAGTGTTTAATTATGCAGGTCTGTAGAAGTTGGTCTCCGGGACTTTGGGATATCTAGTGGTGGTAAATAAAACAGCTGGACACATGGATTGTTCTTGAAACTTTTTTGCCACCTATTGTATGGTTTGAATGGGTGGTGAAATTGTGAGAACTGATTGGCTGGTAAAGTTACGTTGGATTCACTACACCAGTTTTCTTAATAGCGAGTCCAGTATTGGGGTGAAAGCCCCAAGGCTTATTTCTTTAAAATGTCAGTAATGCCACCTTGTCACACAACTTTTTATAGTTTTACAAGATGTGTGACAGTACCACACAACTTTTGGAACTTCCACATGCACAGAATATGTAAGTAGATCAGCATAAAACACATTGGCCAAGAAAACAGTTGACATTTTTGTCTTTAGTAGGCAATACCAGTTATATAAACCATGCAGTATTATTATTATACAGGATTTATATAGCGCCAACAGTTTGCGCAGCGCTTTACAATATAAGGAAGACATTACCATTCAAGACAAGATGGTAAGGAGGGCCCTGGATTAAGCCTTTGACTGAACACATGTTCATGTACATTGGCAATCACTTATGCATAGGTTCCAGTACCAGCCATATTCAAGTTGATTGTGCTTAGGTGCTTCATTATTGCTTTAGGACAATGCAGCTCAATCTGATCTAAGTAGCTTTTATATTTTAGTAGCATTGTTGCTGTTTTAGTACCTCCCAGGTATGTGGTTATCACAAAAATATTGCTAAAAGAAAACCTAAATTGCCCCCATGGTTGGTGTCAGATGGGTGCTTTTTGTTCCCCCAGTTTTCAGACGTGTAAAACTGACTAATTCTGTCTTGGGTGTCTTATGGGGATGTACTTTATCATACAAGCCCTGTTGCTGCTTGAGTGGCATGATGATTTTCTCCATAGGTGCCCCTGCACCCTTGTGATTTGGGCAAAGTACACTGACACCAGCCCGTGTAAGTAATGTTATAATTTAATAAGATTTCTCTTTAGTATTTAATGATATACCGTTCACTTAGATTTTTTGGGGGGAAATGTAATGGTTATATGTGCATACTTTTTTTTGTCTGCACACACAACTATTCAGTTCCCAGAAATCTGTTTCGATAATATCTAACTCTGCCTCTTTTTTTTTTGATTTTGCTGGTTATAAAGGTTTGGATTGGAGAGGGCTCACTGGATCCCAATCCTGGAGCTGTGGATCATTGGATTCAAATCATAGGAAGGAATCAATAGGATAGGGATGAATTTCCAAGATTCATGGAGCGGGATCATATAACAAGAACATAGGAGTGGATTCCTGCCCCATCTAAAACCCATTCGTGTGGATTTTTTTCTCTAATCATCCAATTGGCTATTCTATAGAATTTTTTTATTTTTTTTTTATTTTTGTATACAAGTGGAGCGCTTAGGATGCCAGAAGGAGTTGCACGTTTTTCTTTTTGTTAAAAAGCAAAGAGGAGACAAGAGGCACGCTGGAGCCATCCCCTGGGAAGGATACAGCACCAATAGATGGTAATTAAAAGGGATAATGGGAGGGTTGACTTGAAATTAGTAAACTTGTATCAAATTTGAAGGGGGCTGGGTTTCAAAATTTCTCTAGGATTTCAATTGGCTTGTGAGGATATTGCTGCTGAATAATAAATGAATAAAAAGTAAATGGTTTCTGTGTCGCTTCTTCAGTTATGATGGCCCTTGAGTAACGAATGTATAATTTCTGAAAAGGTCTGCTACCGACAAGATAACTCATCTGGATTGCTGTGTCATGAACAATTAAAGTGACTACTCAGGAGTTAAACCTTAAAAATGCATCCAAGCACCTCAACTATTAACACAAATGTATCTTATTTGTGTATCACTCGGCTGTAGATCCTCAAATCATCTCTGAATTGATGCCGACACTGTCCTTCCTTCTGTAAGGTGGATACTTTTATTCCCCATGGTCCCTGTGTGTATTGTAAAGTAGCCACCGCTTCAAGCTCACTCCTGTGATGATGGACTACAATCCCAATACAAATGGACAATGGCACATTTAGTTTATTCATCACACAAGTGAGTTTGGAGCAGTGGTGATTTTATAACATAGGAACCATGGTGAATAAAAGGTAGCCACACTCTAGAAGGAAGGAGTCGGCACCAATTAAGAGATGATTTGAGGATCTAGAGCTCAGTGATGATGCATTTTTAAGATTTAACACCTGAGTTTAGTGTCACTATAAATATGTGCAATAATACCACTGCCATGTCATATTTTTTTTTTTATTAGCAGATTGTTCCTACTCCCCTCTCTACGTTCTGATGTACAACCAGCCTCCTGAAGACATTTGACCAGTTGCACCTCTAATGTACTTGTGTGCAATGCTGAGCCAGTGATCTTCCACTCAGCAAAAGGGTGTTGCGGGCCTGCCCACATCCTGGGTGGGGAATGCTGGTTGGTGGTGGGTTTTGGGCAAATAATAAGGTAGGTAATTCACCTCATTCATTCCCCTAGACATAAGTATTAGTGTAAGCCATCACTACAGGAGGTCCACACTCCCAGCTACCTGAGGTTCAGCTTTAACCTTCCTGGCGGTAATCCAGAGTGTGGCTCGGGGTTCATTTTCAGTACCAAAAGCGGTAACCCCGAGCCACACTCGGGATTACACTGCGCCGCTTACCTTGTCCATGAACCCCGCTGTGTCCTCCGGCCAATGTCGGCATCCGGACGCCTGTGTTGGGGGGGGCGGAACCAGCGGGAGATTTAAAAGTTAAAAAAAATCAGACCGCCAGGGAGGTTAACCCTTGCAGTGGGGTTGTCTAGGTTCCAAAAGTTATGCTAGTGCTCATTACAATTATTTATATAGCGCCAACCTGTTCTGCAGTGCTGTACAATTGTTTAGACGAGAAGTAAACAATGCTGATTAGCATAATTGACATACCAAAACAGGCGAGGACCCTTCCCAAACAATCTTAAGGTCCCCACACACCTTACGATAATCGCGGGAAATCCCAGCAAGAGTTAAATTGGCTCAATTTTGGGAGTCATCACAGGCCCCCCCCCCCCCAAAAAAAATTAAAAAATGGCAAAAGTTCCATTAAGAAACAA
>NW_017306525.1:971911-1004230 GCF_000935625.1 Nanorana parkeri | reverse complement strand
TTGGGGATCCTCACCGGCCCCCCCCCCCCCAAAAAAAATTAAATAATGGCAAGAGTTCCATTAAGACACTAGTCTTGCCATCCTTTCTCATGTCACATCCCACAGCTCCCTGTTCACTCTTTTTCTGACCTCAATTATTCATTACTCCATGTCCCCCATCCCCCGGAAGTTTTTCAGCAGCTGCTGCATGCTGATCACTGTTGGATATCAGCAGCAGTAATTCAGTGTTTAACCCCTTCCTGATGACTGAAACATCATGATTGTTCAGTTCATTAACCGGTGACAGAAAAATCCCGTCGTGGTACAATGAGCGCTGGTCCGTTGAGGGACCTGCGCTCATTGAGTTGCAGGGTCTGAGGCAGCAGATTAGGTGGTCCCAGCCCGGTGATCACAGCGCTGTGACAGTCACTAAACTGGATTACAGCTGACTGTTGTGGAGATGCAAGTCGGCTCAGTGTGTTACAAACTGATGCAAAGTATTTCTGAGCAGAATACTGTATTGTCAGACCTAAGTATCAAAGCCCCTGCAAATAATAAAAAAATAACCCCCTAGTTTAAAAAAAATTATATATAGTGCAGAGGAGACTATTAAAGATAGACAAACATACCACATACTAAAATTCTATTTCACGCCTTGTATTTTGTGACCTATAACTCCCAGAATAAACTGAAATCCCAGACATATGATATACCCTATAAACCAGAACAAATAAAATAATTTATTAAGAATTACTTTGTTAGCTACACTAATGTACACGTTATTGCCAAAACTGAAAAATGTGGGGTCGTTTTGCATTTCTATAGAAAAATAACTTCTATAATACATGTCACATCAAATTGAAGCCCATTTTGCCCTTTTAAATAAACGGTTTATATTATGTGTAAGTGCAATGAATGAGGAAGACGGAAAATATGGTTAAACACTTAGCAAATATGGCAAAATTGCTTCGGTCCCCGGGGATGAAAACATTTTTTGAAGCTGTCACTAAGGGGTTAATCTATATGACTTGGCTCCCAGCACCCCACAATACACTCTAGGTTATAGACAGCAGTGTTCTGTGCTTATTTTGGACTCCGATCCCTCAGCATATTGCAGTATTATAAAATCAAAGCTCCTTTAGCTTTTCTGTAGCACGGGAGGTGTGCTGTTGTTGGGAGGGAAGGATTGAATCATGGGATGCAAGTCCCCATTCACACTTTTGCATTGCGTGAACATGCGCACTTGGGTGCGTGTCTACACAATGTGCAACTTGTGCCATGATTGATCCAATTATGTGTTTTTCTGTGAAATCGAAGTCTGTCTGAATGTAAATGTATCTCATTCCCTACACATCTACATTCAAATGGGTACAGGAAGGAGCAACATGTTCCTGCTTTGTACAGTGAGATGATTTCCATGCATCTGTGAGCTGCTCTTCCTTCACTATCTAATCGCAGTGTTGGCCAAGCTGTCATACTGCGGTTGGTAATACAGTTCACACTCATTAACTATTTCACTACATTTATAAATGTGCCCACTCAAGCCCAAACTCCAGGCATCTTACATTATTATTTTACACTTTTATCGCTGTGAAATGACTAATGTTTTGCTTCTACATCTGTTTTGGCCCACTGAGCTAGTGACAAAATGTAGAGTGGGAGCCATACTTCCAGCTGTGTAAGATCAGATCTGTTCCAAGCAGTAGTTCTGGTGTGGCCCTGCCTCCTCCTTTTACTTTGCTATTGGCAAAAAACAACCATACCAGCTGTGCTTTGAAGGAGTGGAGGTACATACAGCACTGGAACATTTCTGCAGTTCAACACTGGAAAAATGTGGACTAGGCAGACAAATCTTGATTTTCTTCTGAGGCATACAGGTGGGAGGCCTATTTACTGGATCTCAATGCAATAAAGAACCTTGGCATGTGGTAGAATGGGATATTTGCAGCAGAAATCTGCATAAATTATGCAATCATGGTGCAGAATCTAAAAGGAATGTTTATGAAGTCTATGTGATAAAGATCTGAGGCTGCAAAGTGAGAGCCTTCCCTGTGTTATTATAGTGTTCTATGTTGGTGAGTGTGTGTCTATAACTAGGGATGAGGTTCATGTTTGGACCAGTGTTAAGTTTGGTCTGAACCTTGCCTGTTTGATATTTTGCAGAGTGCCGTGTCTTCAAGCTCGTTCAGTGGGAGTGCCAAAATAAACTTCCCATAATGACTTGCAGTGCACTTTGAACTGTGGTCAGATAGAATACTGTGGCCAAAAATGGGTTATGAACAATGTGCCAACCCCCTGATGATAAGGTGTCATTCAGATGGGTGTGCACTCCCCTAAAATGACCGGATCCCGGAAGGGACAGGTGCTGCGTGTAATTGAGCACAGCAGCCTGTTCTTCCCTATGGGAGGACGCGGCTGCACGCAATTATATGCGGTTACACGCACACCTGAAGCTGCATATCAGCGTGGGTCTGGACACAGTGTGATAAGCAGGTTCTGTATCCACATATCAAAGTTGTGCTCAGGCTGCCTTTCTTTTCTGGCGGCATGCATCCTTTACAGGCAGATATGCATAGGAGCTAGTGAACCAGGTTATGCTATGAAACGTGTTTTCCACTGTTTGGCAATTGTTACAAAGTTCAGGAATTGAGCTTAATTCTATATTGAAGCGTATGCCTTTCAATGGATTCTAGATTTAGTGTGTCTTCGCCACTTAATTCTGGCCTATTACAGCTACACAAAAAAATCTGTTATCTTCCCACAAAATACCCAATACAGAGTTTTTTTCTGAGTGCAAATCAATCAAGGAATACTGTAAAACCACGTGCATATTTAAAGCATCCCCAAGCATAGTATTTAAGGGGTTTGTGTATTTTCATTGGTGCCCTTTCCACTTTCCACTTTTGCAGCCAAATTAGGTTAACACCTATATTATATTTAGTAGTACTATCCAGAGAATTCCAATACTTCAGGCTTTATTGAAATTCAGTGTTACAGTGTATGTGACAGCAAATATCAGCACCGCAAACCCCCAACCAGCTCCAACCTCTCACATGTAACTTAAAGGAGAACTATGAGGTGAGTGCTTTTCACTCACCTCATAGTTCTAGCTGTCCTGTGACAATGAGACTGTCACAGGTCGGCTCAGTAGATCGGGAGGTGAGCGAACACATACCGGCGTTCGCTCACTTCTCGATCCTGTCACAGCTCTCTGCCGTGACAGGGGAGGGGCTGGATTCCCCTCTCCCCGCTCCGTTCTGCCAGCGCTGACTGGCGGAACGGACGTGGGAGGGGGCTGGTACAGCTGGCTCTGCCTCTAGATAGGCAGAGCCAGCTGTCACTCACGCAGCTGGGCGGATCTCGACATCGATGTCGGGATCCGCTCCGGCTGCGCCGTCTCAGTATACAGTGAGCTGTAGCTCGCGGTATACTGAGTTTAGGGTAACGGGAGGACGCTAGTTTGTTACCCTAAGGAGAACTATGGGGAAAAACACTGACCCCATAGTTCTCCTTTAATTAGTAGTTGTGTGGTATTATTGCTATAGTTATTCTTGGGTAGTTTTCTCCACTCATAGCAAGGAAGTTTCTGGAGCAGACAGTGACATAATTTCAGGAATTGACTGCACAGAAGGCAAAGTGTGGTCTTAGTTAGCTGCAAAAGCCCCTTGGACCGTTAACTATGCACAGAATCAGGATGAGTTTGCAAATAGTAGTGCACAGGAGGAGCATGTGCACTAATTTCTTTCTCATCCATTGAAAAACATAGGAAGTCTTAAATTGACACTAAACACTAAAATATTTTTTTGTGTATCACCCAGCTGTAGATCTTCAAATCATTTCTGAATTGGTGCTGACACTGTCCTTCCTTCTAGAGGGTGGCTACTTTTGTTCCCCATGGTCCCTATGTCTTGTAAAGTAGCTACCACTCCAAGATTGCTCCTGTGATGGACTACAATCTCAATAGTGCATGTGCACTAATTTCTTTCTCATCTATTGAAAAATATAGTAAGTCTTAAATTGACACTAAACACTAAAAGATTTTGTGTGTATCACTCAGCGGTAGATCCTCAAATCATCTCTGAATTGGTGCCGACTCTGTCCTTCCTTCTGGAGGGTGAATACTTTTGTTCCCCATGGTCCCTGTGTGTTGTAAACTAGCCACCGCTCCAAGCTTGTTCTCGTTTGACTACCATCTCAATACAAATTAGTAAACTAAACATGAAATTGTAGTCCATCACAGGAGTGAGCTTGGAGCGGTGGCTAGTTTACAACACACAGGGACCATGGGGAACAAAAGTATTCACCCTCCAGAAGGAAGGACAGAGTCGGCACCAATTCAGAGATGATTTGAGGATCTATAGCTGAGTGATTCACAAATAAGATACATTTTTGTTAATAGCTAAGGTACTTGAAGGGTTATAGTGCCACCTATGAGAGGATTTGACACTGACAATCAGCTGAATAACCCTACCAGCATGCCTCAGTTCTTTCTAGTGTGCTAAGAGAATGGACTTCTTTTCTTTAGCTTTGCTGAGTGAAAGACAAACCTATTTGTACTAACAACCATTATTCTTACTCTGCAAATTTGTTCTTCTTTAATCAAGACTCTTTTTTTACATCGCTACTAGAGCTTGTCCTTTTGTCCTTATCTGACATGGTTGTCCTCAGCGTGGTTTTTGGAATACTGTGTCCAGACCCCGCTGGGAAGCGACCTTCAGGCACTGGGTTTCGCCTGGGACATTTTATACACTCTGTGCTGGTAACAAGTAGTATCAGAGGATTTTCCAGGTCCAAAGCCACTGGCATTTCCTCAGCGTTTGCACTGTCTCTGAAAACTTGAGTAGCTCAGTTAGGCCGAACAGGGGTTACTGGTATTCCATTGTTTGCTGGAAGCCTTTAAGAATGCTGGTTTCTACCCTGGAAGGGATTAAGCTGTGGGACTAAATGCTGACATCATCTACTGGTTGGAGTTTTGCTCCATGCATGCCCTCAGCCCTCTCTTCCCCACCATAAAGCGTTGAGAAAGTATTTCTATACTTCTGCTTGCAAAGAACCAACTGCAGCCTCGATCCTCTTTCCGTTTGCTGCCTGCATACAGAGACCTTGGTAGACTTGTGCGCCGTCAAAAAATTTGTTTAGTTTCGTTTCGGAATATCCGTTATTTCGTAATTCGTGTCCGAAACTCAATTGAAATACGAATTTTCGTTAGTTTCAGCCTGTTAGCAGCCTTCTAGTGCAGCAAATGACTTGTCACGTACAGTGTACGTGACGAGTCATTTGGTCCCTTTGTGGCTGGACCTACAGTGTACGTCTCCCGTCACGAAGGGGTTAATATTGGAGTCGATGTGGTAGTTGTTTTTTTTAATCCAAAATACGGATTCGGGATCCGAATTTTGTATTTCGGTAAAAAAAAACAAAAACTACCATCAACTCCAATATAAATGTACTTTGCTATTTAACTTCAATATAACGAATGTTTGTAACGGAACGAAATTCCGTTAATGGAATTTCGTATTTCCTGCCTGTATTGTAATGCAACTCTCAGCAGCAGAAGAGACAACCTCTGATTGGTCAACCAAACGAAATACGAATTCCGTTAACGGATTCCGGATAAAAAAAAAACTAATCAACTCCAATATTAACAAAGGTATTTTGCTTTTTAAATTCAATATAACGAATGTTCGTAACGGAACAAAATTCCGTTAACGGAATTTCGTATTTCCTGCCTGTGTATTGTAATGCAACACTCAGCAGCAGCGGATCCGTATTTCGGATTTAAAAAAAAAATCTTGTCATGTTGTTCAACCTCATTTACAGGGGTAATATTAGTTCCCGTTTCAAAGAAATTCGGATCCGAAATTCGTTAACAGAATTTCGTATTTCGGATATAATTCGGAAACTGCAATTCGGATGCTTCCGAATTTACGAATTTCAGGAAAATTTGTACGAATTTCGATTCGTAACTAAACGAATCGCACATGTCTAGACCTTGGTCACCTTAGTTTATCCAGCCCTCATATACTACCAGCAGTCTTGGAGAAAAAAGGAGAGAAGAGAACGACACAAACTAGTGCAGTAAGCTTTATTACAATGATAAAATAAAATGAAACTGTTGCACTTACAAAAATGCTTGTGGCAGACAGCAAGGGATATGTGTGTGCTGGAAGTAGCTTATTTGTACAGTGCCGTTACACAGAGGAATGCTTTGAAGTCTAGTCTAGGAAAGTACACTTGAAAGGAGCTCGTAACCTAATCCATGAGGGAGAAGAGCAGAGGAAACGACCATACGCTGATCGTGTAAATCAGTAAAAAACTGTTTATTTACAAAGGATTAAAAATGCACTCACACTTAGTAAAAGAGTGTTCCCGCTTGTCACAACACTTATCAGCTACAGTGATCTTCCAGGTAGTCCCGTTTCTGTTCTCTATGTTGTGGACCATCACATGGAGCAGAGATAACGAAGTCAGGAGAAGGTAAACATTGGGACTGAGATGGCGCACTACAATGGTTAATTTCTCGTTTTTGTCTAGGTGCTTAAAAAAAAAAAAGTTATGTTATCACACTACTAGAGATTTTAGGCAGTCCATATATAAGCATCACATTGCCATAGGTTTCGGCAGAGCATGTGTTCCATGTACTGAGCCCAGAGGACTCCAGTGTACTTACGCTTATGGTGATGGGGTCAGCAGAGACATGGATCCCAAGTAGAGTTGCAGGGAAATCCTCCAGTACGTCCTGGTGAGTAGTCTGCCTGTATGCTGCGTAGTTCCAGGGTGTTTGTGCATGAGAAACCCAATAGTGAACATCCTTCCTCGTTCAGATCAGGTTTAAATAGGCCGTGACGTCACACGGCGCACTTCCGCGTTCCAGCGTGGAACGCTTAGCACCTCCCCTAATGGGAGAGGAAACCCTCGGCAGTTTCTCCCTCTGCTGCGTTCCACCCTGGAACGCTAGCGGGACATGGCACGGAGCGGCGGGACGATACAACACCTCCAGGTGGCGCTGGACCAGATCCGGCAGTTCCAGTGCTCCCCTGCAGGTGTCTCCAGGCAACCAGTGGCTCTCAGGGACCTGAGCGCCTCGAGGTGGCACCGGGACTCTGGAACCAGGTCCTGCACTTCCAGGGCTCACCTGCAAGTGTTAGCAATTAGGCACCAACTGATGCTGATCTGGGGGGGCATTTAATCCCTCCCTGCAGTGAGCCTGGTGCCACAGTATTGTCGCCATCACCTGTTTCCTGAATCCTGTTGCCTCCTTGATCCCTCTTGTTGCCATGCTCCCCCGGTTCACTTGCCCTATTACCTTTTGTATATGGTTTTGTTGTTTGCATTTTGTTGTATTTTTGTATTTGCTACTTGTGGGTGTTGGTGGGGTTGTTTGTGGTTACTTGATTTCGGTGTGTCCAATAAACTGTAAACTCATAAACATTGTCTGGTGTGGTCACACATTTGGCCCTCCCGTATAGATACATGCATGCGGTGTGGGGACACCAGCGCACGGTATCGTGACACCTAGTTCCTTTGGCAGAACACTTTCAAGACTCAAGACTACTCCAACCTGTTGACCATTACAAATAGAAGGGGTAATCTCCCCAATAGGACACAGCCAGAAATACAAACTTGGCAGAGGGACCCTTCCCCACAGGATCCAAGATTAACAGGGTTATTCACAAAGCTGCCGAAGGCAGCCGAGTGAAAAACCCAGCCGAAGTGAAGTGAGCCGAACGCTGTTCGGCTATTCACTTAAGCCTTGTACAGCTGATTTCAGCCATACATTGGCCGCCTTCAGTCAGCTGAACATGCTTTGCATGTTTGGCTGAGCCGAAGTGCAGAAGGAGTTTGACTCAGCCTATCCAACATCAAAAAGTTGCTAAATTATTTAAAAAATTAGAAATAATAGGAAAAAATACACATATCTTAAAGGCAAAACAAATAATTGGGCGGAGCTAGCAGTGACAACTGTTACCTATTGGCCGGCACCTGCCAGAGTCTTCTAGCAGGTCCCGGCCAATGAATAACAACTGGGCGGAGCCAGTTGGGATTTCACGGCCAGCTCCACCCAGTTGTTATTGTTTAATGACAGATCTGCGGCCCCAGGTCATTTGGGGACGCTGATCTATCAATACAACTGAGCAGAGCCAGCTGTCATCTGCGTGGAGATCGGTCAGCTTCGGCTAACCTTTCTCCACGCTTCGGCTGTCAATTAGGCTCAGTCTAGACGAAGCAAATACCTTTGGCTTGGCTGCTGTACAACTACATGAATAGCCTGTACAACAGCCCTTGCGGCCGAAGGATCAGCTGAAGCTACGTCTGGATCCTTCGGCTCTTTTTTTCTGAGATACAGCATAAATGCCATATACCACTTTTCACTCAAAAATCAGGATATTTTAATGTAGTGTTTTATTTAATCTCCTTGTAGCAGGAAAGAAACACATTAAAAATTAAAAGAAAAGTGTAATACACTAAATCTTATTTCAAACCAAAACCACAGGTTTATGATACAAACATTCCAATAATTCAACACGGAAGAATATCCTTTTGTAAGACTTCCGAGAGTGGGATTTGCCAGGACAATCCAATTCCAGGACAGGACAATTCCAACAGTAATCTGCCATCTTGTGTGCATCCCATCTTCCTTGGTATCTGCCTTCCATTGTTTTTATGTCTTGGTGAAATCTTTCACCTTGCTCTTCGCTTAAGCCACCAAGGTTCTCTGGAAAGCGATCTAAGTGACTGTGCAGATAATGGATTTTAACACTCCTTTCAAAGCCAGGCCTGTTGAAATGAAAGAGCAGCTCCTCTACTATTTGAATGTAGTTGTCTGCCTTCTTGTTGCCAAGGAAGTTCTTCACAAAGAACAAATGAAGACCAGGCACAAGATTCAATGTAACTAATTGATTTTATGAAATGTGGGTCATTTATGAGCTGTGTTTTGCGGACCATCAAAAATTCCTGCCTTCAGGTTTCCATGGTAAGTCCAGGTAATTTATGCGCTATGTATTCATTGCACAAACCATCTTTATTCAAAAGCCTTTACAAATTGTTTCATCAGGCCTAGCTTTATATGTAATGGTGACAGGATGATTCTATCTCGTGCATTGATTAAATTTTTTTCTCCAACCACCATATCTTCCCTCGGAAGCCAATCTTCTCTTACCGAATGCTCATGTTTGGCTCTACTGTCCCAGAGGCATAGAAAGCAAGGATACTTTGTGTAGCCACTTTGTTGATCAAGAAGAAAATTAACCATCTTCAAGTCTACAAAAATCACCCATTGTTTTTCATGGTAATTTATCTTTTCCAACACTAAAGAGATGGCCTTGCACTCTTCTTTCATCCTGGTGGAGTTACCGATTGACATAGAGCCATATTTGTTGCCGTTGTTTAAAAGAACACATTTCAAACTACGTTTCGATCTGTCGATGAAAAGGCGACATTCACTTGGGTTATACTTACCCTTGAGAATCCAATTACAACAGATAATAGTTTGTGAGAAACCTGGTGCTTTTTAGGTGTCACAGTTAGTACATATTCACGTGCTTTAGTTAAAAAAAAACTCATTTTATTAGTACAATAGTTTTAAAAAATGTTTTAAAACATTTTTGTCATTTCAAAGACCGGTTATACAGAACACCTTTGGGACAAACAAAATTACATAGGGACATTGTGTGTCCCACACTTCTTTTGTATAACCGGTCTTTGAAATTACAAAAATGTTTTTAAAAATGTATTTAAAACTATTGGACTAATAAAATGAGGTTTTAACTAAAGCACATGAATATGTACTAATCGTGGCACCTAAAAAGCACCAGGTTTCTCACAAACTATTCTCTGTTGTAATATATCACAGGGGTGCGGTGCCACCTATTTACCTCTCACCCCCCTTCTTTATATCTTTAACCTTTTAGAATCCAATGTTTCCGGTGTAAAATTCCAGTTCGAAGTATGTAAACAAAATGCACCTGTTCTGCATTTAGTCCTAGTTGTAGCACAGTGCAACTCATCATTCTAATACGTGAAAGGATCATTACCTTTTTAGCACAGCAGCTCAATAGGTGTTTTTTTCGCAGCGCTGAGCAATCATTTTGTTTAGAAGTATGTCAACAATCTCACTATATCTGCTAGCTGGTATGCAAAAACACAAACTAGGTAACAGATGATCAAGTTGTTCAGCAAAATCTTTATAAAAACTATATAGATTCGACCATATCTTAGAAACTAGAGCTGATGCAGTCCAGCTAATGCAGTTTTCTGAATCAGCGTCCCTAATAACTCCAAGAACAAGTCTAAAAAGCAAAGCACCAAGAGAAATGTGTTTTTTTTTGGGGGGCTGTGTTATGTTAGGGCAATAAATTGTGAAAATCATTTTTCTCTCCCAAAATGTTACATGTAATGATGCTTGCCAAGTCTGAAGAATGTTTCTTGCTTTGCACATTGAGATGAAGCATCATTCCTTGGTTCAGTGGTGAACATACACAGTGTGATATGAAGACTATTGGGTAGCTCAAGCTTTTCATTCTTGCACTGCTGAACCAATTTTATATTTCCCACACATGCTAAAATGCTATTTTTTTAACATGAAAATGTACTTAACCCTCCAAAACAGTATATATTTTCTTAAAGCAGTGGACCCCCACAACAAAAAGATATACAGTATATTGCTCGTTATTTGCTCAACTATTTATCAAACTTTATATTTTTAGTAAAACATGTACTTAAAGTAACATTAAACCCTCAGATTTTTTAACATAAACCAATACTGTAATGTGTGCCTTACTGTAATCCATGGTTGTTTCCCTTCTCTTTGCTGCTCTTCCTTTTAAATCTGTATCTCTTCTCATGCTGGGCAGAACTTCTGTTTTGCAGCAGACTGCCTTGTCTCTGAAATGGATACATGGTGTCTGTGTGCAGGTTTGCAACCTGAGCCAGCACTACAGGGAGAGGCACTCAGCTGCAAGGGGAAGTTCTCCCCAAGCATGAGAACAGATACAGATTTAAAAGGAAGAGCAGCAAAGAGAAGGGAAACTACCATGGATTACAGTAAGGCACATATTACAGTATTGGTTTATGTTAAAAAATCTGAGGGTTTAATGTCACTTTAAATTAATTATAGTGCACACAATCCACAATGTAACTTTTTCTGTTAAATGAGAATTATGGGGAGAGTGAAATGCACTCATCCCTATAATTAATGCCGAAGTGTGACACTGCAGCTGTCACACTTTGGCTATGTTAATCAAGAACTGATCACATACTGATTGCTCAGTTCCCAATCTTCTCCCTGCAGAGAGCAGTGACTGCCAGTCACCACTCCCCACAAGAATGACCCCTTCCCCTCTCCATTCCTCCCGCACTGACTGGAGGCAGAGCCAGCTATCATTCATATGCTGTCAGCATAAAACAGGCAATAGTCCGCTATATTCTGAGTTTTGGGTCACAGGAGGATGTAGTAAATGTCCTCCTGTGACCCTAAAGAGAACTATGGGCAAAAAAGGTTGGCCCATAGTTCTCTTTTAAATATGAAAGAGAAGACTGTTTTGAGCAAATAGATACCAAATATATCATGAGTGTGCGAATGCCTGCAAAATGGCGAAAACCTAGAATACCAATTGTCAGTCGGGTATGCTTTAAAAACCTTTACAGCTCATAAATGTACATGGCCCTAGAATAATTCCTTTCATTCTGGTATGTGCAGGGATAACCACTGTGTGTGTGTTGCACAATTGCCCTTAAAGTACATGTGTGCCAAATGGTTGCAATTATGTATGTTGATGATGATGGGGAGGCTTTTGGTGGGGTTTTTTCATTTACAATTTTTTGCATCTTTTTCACCTAACTTTGCTATCACAATGGGGCTGACAAGCTCCCATGTGATAGTATTATGGAGGTCACAGGTTGTCTTTAAAGAGACCCTAATACCTTCCCTGCTGAAACAAATCAGGGACAGAAAGTTCCTAATCTGGTATTTACTGGCTTGGATTTTACTGCACTAAATGCAGAAGTGCTCAGACCCAAGTGCTTCTGGGTTCAGACATAGCAGGGGAGATCAGGCCAGGAAGTTCCCCAACCTTACACCCCTCACTATGCAAATTATTTTGTAGGTCACAGGCTTCTGGGAGAGAAGTGCCAAGACATGCATGTGTGGAGAGAAGTGCACCTGATGGCAATAAAGAAGTGATTAGGCTGCTTTACAGTCATCTAAATCACTTTTACTTTAAAGCCTACAGAAAATATGAAATATTGTTATCCAATTGTAGTAATTATATTTGTCCTTGGGAGATAGTGTCCTTTTTTGCAAAATAATTGTAAATGGTGAGTTTGTTGTGGAAACTAGGAGGGCACCCCTGCAGCTAATACAATTTGTTCCACTTACCTCTGAAAAAGTCCATTTCTTTCTTGTCTCATCTGGTCTTCAAATATGTCTTGAAGAATAAATGGTAGTGTGCTGGAAAAAATAAAACTACACTTGATAGAGAGATTCCGACACATTTATTTACAGATCCTACTGAGAGTTGACCAATGGCGTAAACTGTAAGAGGAGCATTGTTTTGAGTTAGGAAAACACAGAGAGACAGTGAGATAAGAGCTGTCAATCAAGAGGCCCTCTCCTTTGCACAGTGTGACATGGAATGAAGAGGAGTGACCTGTCAAAGTCTTTCTCAGTTTCTGCTCCACACAGAAGAATGGGATAAAAAGCAACATACTTTGTGGGACTTAGGTGACTGAACTGTGAGACTTCTTTTCATCAGATTTACAAACTGTTGCCTGTGACACACGGTTACTTCACTTCAGGCGCATTGACATAATACAATGGAAACTATTGCTAATGATATTTGGTGAAGGTTGTCATTTTTCCAGGTCACGGTAAAGCTTGTAGTAGTCAAATTCAATTGGACTTGTTCTGTAAGGTTGAAGATGTCTCACTGCCTAACCAAACAAAAAGGAAGCTGATCCCGTTTCCTCAGCTCTGAGGAAGCTGTTTGGATTAACAGCAAAACATCTTCAACATTGTGACAATGGCAATCTGAGCTTCACTTTGCAGAGAGATTTTCAAGGTTGCGGATGAGTGATCATTACTGGGGTCAGTTAACTCTGCACACTCAAACAAAGCTGCCACCACAAGTTTTAACCCCTTTGTGACGCGAGACGAAGTGCCCAGATGACTGCTCACGTACACTGTACGTGATCAGCTATCTAGGACTGTCAAAAGCCAGTAACCGCTGAGATCAGCGGTTACCGTTCATTAATGGATGCCTCAGTATTGAGACATCCATTAATGAAAGAATTAAGCTTTGACAGATACCTAATCGCTTGTAGCGATCAGGTATCTCACAGTAATAGCTGTGCGATATTTACCCCCCTGTCAGAAAGCCAGAGCCAGAGTTCGAGTGTCGCTGTCTGCGCATGCGCAGGCGCCTGTTGTGGACCATAGAGCCATAATAGGAGCAGCGTCTTTGCATGGACGTGCACACGTACGTGCGCGTCACGCTCACGTTAGTAGATATATATATATATATATATATATATATATTATAATTACCTGAGCTGCAGATTTGTTTTTCACCCTAAGGGGTTAATGTTTTCATTTAACCCCCTTGTGATGGCGATGCTCAATGTATGTTCTTGTCCCTAAGTGTGACACTTATTGACAGTGACATTGTATGCCACCTAACCTAACCACTATTAGCTTTTAGAGAAAAAAAAATGTTAGCTTTTACTTTTAGGCTGAAAAGTACAGAAACATTTCTGAAATTCTAGGGATGTGAGGTGTTTCCAAATAAAGAACAAATAAATGAATATATTTTAGTATATTTCTTTTAGCTGTGCTATTTTTCTAAAAAATAATAATAATCAAAACTGGGGAAAAGGTGTTTTCTTTACGTTTTTTCATAATTTTTAAAATATCTTATTCATACTAAGTGAGACTTTAGGCACACATATGTGATATAAATGTATAGCCCTATCTGTCCTCTAAAAAACAATATATTTTTTTGCTCAGGTAAGATTTGAAAATGAGACAGAGAAGCTGATTGGTTGCACTGCAAATCTGCTCCAGTTTTGATCAATTCCCCCCCCCAATATGTGTGGATGCACTTAGTAATATTATTGCCGTGGAAGAATCCCACAGCAAAACTGTACAAAGTGCATCAGTCATTAACGAACAGAAACTTAAAAACAAGCTCAGTCATGAAGGGGTTAAAGAACAACTCCAGGAAAATAAAAAAAACTTACCCTTGCAGTGGGGCTACCCTCACACTGCAAGGGTTAACGGCTCGTTTTGGTCTAGGAGGCTCAAATAAAGCAGATTTACTTTCCTGATTCTAGCTTCCTCCAGGCTACTTAACAAGTTTTTCCTGATCTTTGGTTCTGGTAAAGTGCAGATCAAAGCGGCGTTAGCATTGACCCTAAGGCTGGCCATACACCTGTCAGAATACCTGCTCATTGGCTGCCAGCTCTGATTGCACGAAGATTTTCAAGCCGGCTTCTTCAATTCAGCTAATTGAGGCATGCTGGCCGAAAGGGAGCCGACACTCACAACAAACTGCGAATTTCGCCCGCTACATTAACCCCCTTGCAGTCCGCCCGTTATAAAATTACGGGCGGGCGGTGGATGCTTCCTGGTTGCGCGAACAGGACCCTGCCAGGAATCTAAACAGCCGCTAACGGCTATTATATACAAGCAGTCGGCCGGCTCTACAGTAGGGAGAAACATGTTTTATTTCAACATTTCTGGTTCTTTTTTTTCATTAAATAGTAAAAAATTAAAACCCGCAGTGGTGATTAAATACCACCAAAAGAAAGCTCTATGTGTCCCCAAAAAATGGTACAAAATTCATTTCAGTACAGCGTTGCATGACGGAATAAATGCCAGTCAAAGTACTGCAGCGCTGAATACTGAAAAATGGCCTGGACAGAAAGAGGGTTTAATAACCTGGTCAGCAAGTGGTTAAAAACTGGCCGAAATCCGGCTAGTGTATGTGAACCTTTAGAATGATTCTCAGTGTTAGTGCTTACATAGTTACATAGTATTTGGGGTTGAATAAAGACATACGTCCATCAAGTCCAACCCATAATCATCTCATTCTTAGGGATACTGGATATTACGGTCCCTCAAGAAATTGTCCAAACGTTTCTTGAACAAATCTACACTCTTGGCTGAAATCACTGCCGATGGCAGCGAGTTCCAGACCTTAACCGCTCTTACTGTAAAAAAACCTTCTTGTGTTGGAATTTTTTCTCCACCAACTTTAGGTGGTGGCCTTTAGAACTGAGCGTCACAGTGCTTAGTTCCATAGAACTAAGCGTCACAGTGCTTAGTTCTATGGAAAATTGACAGCTCCCGATGAAGCCATATTCTGAGGACCCTCTAGAGTAGGGGCAGTGAATACAAGGAGGCCCGGTGAGTAAAATGTTTCCCCGAGCAGAGGTCCGGATAGAACTGCCACTCAGACCGTCCTGTGCTCCGCTATTTAGGCTGCATTCACTACAACACACAGTTGCTGGTGTGTGTTCTCAGGAACAGTGAACTGATTGCACTGTTACCCGTTTACATACATGTGCATGCCTTATGTGCACGTGTTCATTCGAATCAGATGGCTGGGGTGGCAGGGTTGGGCTTTTATTTATTATTATTTGTTACTTATCTTTTTTTGTTTAATTATTTTTTTACTTTTAATCATCTTTTATTTTTGTTATTATTTTTTCTACTTTTTTAGCATATTTTTGTTACTTTTTTCACTTAGCCTTTGCTATTACAAAGGGGATAACAAGCCCCTATGTGACAGAATTTGGAGGCGTCAGGTACTCTTTATAGAGACATTAGGGGTCTATTAGACTCCTGATGTCTTCCCTGTACCTCCAACACCGATGATGAAGCACAGGAATGTGGTTCATCTTTGGTTCACCTGGCACTTTAGTTGGCTTCTGACAGTTCTGATGCTGGAAGCACTGACAGCTGCATTCATACGTCAATGATCACAGGGCAGATCGGGAAATGGACATTCTCCATTTTGCTCTTGACACTATGTGCTGTGGTCCCGGGCCCTTCAGAGAAATGGAGGACTTAAAAACCACAGTGGGGGCTTGTAGTTGACAAGCTGGCCCTGCCTGCCTAATATCATCAGGCCTGGCAACCAATGACTGAAGTAGAGGGGGGGGGGGGGCCTGCGCTGGGTTATGGCTGGCAGTGGATACACCAGCCTTGGAGGCTGGCATATCCACTGTCAGACAGCCATAACCCAGTGTAGGTGGGCATGCTCGCAAGGACGTTTCAGCAATATCACGGCCCATCAAAGGGTCTGAGAAGGGGACTCAGGAGTGTGATGAACGAGGCTATGAGATTTACAGCAGAAACTCCCTCCAGAGTAGATTGCATCCATATTTTCACAGGACCATGTATTATAGTCTGATGACCAATATATTAGTGCCCAGAAGGAACTCATGATATCCATCTTATGTATGACTTCCTCAGGAGGGCTAATGTGTCCCATCAGCTTTCTGTACCTTGTAATACAGAGCTGTTCGGTCTTGAAATGATTGTTACATTCTTATACATTAATGTAGCCCGGTGTTATGAAGCTATATCCATTACAGTAAATACTATGGCATATGACTGGAGATGAGCGCTGTATAGGTACAAGGCCCCGTTCACACCTAGGCGTATTGTCACAGCTGATTCAGCACGACAAAACGCTCAACCCCAGGAATCCCATTCTTTTCTATGGCCCATGTTCACACCCTTGCGTTTTGTCGCATGAAGAAAAACGCCTGTTGCGCAAACCAGTACATGAGCTACTTTGGGGCAAATTTCAGCATGTTTTATCCCTATAGAGTCAATAGAAAACGTGTGTTTTGATTATTTCATATGAATGTGCAAAAATCTGCTCACAAAAACGCACAATTTAACATACGCATGCCAAAACGCGCTTAATAGGTGTCGCTTAGGTGTGAATGCAGCCTAAATGGGCAGTCAGCTCACGTAAGGCCAGGCTTCCCAATGTGCATTCTGCTAGATTATTTTATGACATTCATACTAAACTATTAGCAAGCTTTGGTGCTGGAGATTTATGACCCCCAATTCTAGTCTGGATTCATTAGAGTCTGTTGAGTACTCTGCTAGAGATCCTATGAGATGGCAATTTTTACAATGGGGTGTAATGACCTCTGCTAAGTACTGTTTATGCATTTGTGTGCCTATAGCTGAGCGGGTATAGTGGTACTTATGATGATTTGCTTGTGTATGATGCTTCCTTATGAATCTGAGAGGAAAGAATCTCCTTTTCTCACTTAGTTGGAGGCACGTCACAACTTATTATCATCAAAAGCATTACAGAACAAGTCCAGCTGAATGTGACTAGCTACTACTAGCTAACGTGCAAATCATATGAAAGTGTCTCAATCTGCATCTGTTCAGTAGATTGACTATTACATAATACCAAAGCATGCTGGTGCTTGTTAGATGTACTTGTAGGAAGCCATGGAAGGAGATCTACTGTGCTAGTCACAAACAAGCTTCTTTCCATTACTACCCTCATTAAAATAGGGGTAAAGGTGCCCATACACTGCGCGATTCTCGTACGAGAATCGCAGGAAATCACGCGATCGTACGAGAATCGTGCAGTGTAAGCGTTTCTGCTGTACGATCGCACGTCTTCCGTCGAACCAGCATGCTAGAAAACCCGCCGGGAATCGTACGATTCTTGGCGAGTTAGGCCGCACATGCACACAGCCCGTTTGCAGTCATTGTAAGCCCGCCCCTCATTACAGTCATCGTAAGCCCGCCCCTCGGGGGGGCGGGCTTGCGATGATCGCAAGTACGATCTGCCTGTCCAAGATAGGCAGATCGTACGTTTTTTTAAGTACTTTACAACCCTCGCAAGACAAAAGTCTTGCGAGGGTTGTACAGTGTATGGCCAGCTTAAAGGGGATACTTTTTTGGCTTTACTTCATGTTTGGGACACAGGAGTACATTCACTATACACTCCTGTGATCCAGTGTCAGCAGATAGCAGACTAATGGCCACTATAAGCTGACAGAGCAGAGCGGCAACGCCGCTGAGAAGAATCCCAACAATATTGTCAGGATTCTCCTCAGTTGCCTAGAAAACCCGATTAGAAAAAAATACGATTTTCGGCGGGTTGGTAGCGCGTTCGCAAGGCGGAAGCCGCACGGGCCGAGGTGCGCAGGCGCACACTGCCCGCTCACCATTGCAATCATCTGTAAGCCCTCCCCTCAGCTGGGAGGACTTGTGATGATCGCAAGTACGATCTGCCTGTCCAAGATGGGCAGTTCATACGGAATTTTAATCACCTTACAACCATCGCACAACGAAAGTCGTGCGATGGTTGTAAGGTGTATAGCCACCTTTAGTCCCTGTTCACACCTATGTGTTTTGTAGCTAAAATCTTGGGGCTACAAAATGTTCAACACAAGGCGTTCCATTATTTTCTAAGACCCTTGTTCACGCCTGAGCATTTTGTCACCTGCAGACATGAGATACTTTTCTGCATGTTTGGCCCCATAGACTTCTATGGAAACACAAGACACAAGCTTTTTTTTATGCGTTTTGCACGCCTTTGGCGGTTTACATTGTCTCACAATCTGCCAGCTAAGAAACCTGCCTTAACGTAAAAAGGCTAGACAAAAACGCATATGTATGAAAATGAAAACGCTGTCGCCTAGGTGTGAATGGGTCCTTAGAGTCGGCTGTGAACCAGGGAGGGTATGTGTTGCTTCTCTTTTAAAGAACCATGGGGTTAGGGCTTTTCCCCGTAGTTCTCCTTAGGGTAACGGGAGGACACAAACTAGCGTCCTCCTAGGCTCAGTATACTGAGATGCCGCTGCTCGCGGTATACTGAGACGCTGCAGCGGATCCCGACAATTGTGACAGGATCCGCCCAGCTGCGTGACTGACACCTGCCCCCTCCGCCAGTCAGTGCTGGCGGATCGGAGCGGGGTATCCAGCCCCTCCCCTGTCATGGCAGAGAGCCGTGACAGGATCGAGAGGTGAGTAAACGCCGGTATGTGTTCGCTCACCTCCCGATCTACTGAGCCGACCTGTGACAGTCTCATTGTCACAGGACGGCTAGAACTATGAGGCGAGTGAAAAGCACTCGCCTCATAGTTCTCCTTTAAAGTATTTTTCCTGCTGCCTGCCACTTTTTGTATAAAAAAATCCAACGCTAAAAGCGCCTTCTAAAACAAACACTTCTAGGAGCACTCAAGTCAGTAGTTTTTCCAACCGACCTCCATGTCCAGTAATGGCCAGGAGGTCAGCATGTGGAGCCAGGCACACAGCATATCAACACTCCTGGAAGGGTCAAAGGACACTTCAGAGGAGGATCCCTAAAATGGAGGCAGCAAGAGAGGCAAGTATTTGCTTTATTTCCTACAGGTACAGCTTATTTCAGGAACTTTGGGCAAGTGACAGGTTCACTTTAAGACAATGGGCGGCCAGAAAATGGCATCACAATAATGAAAAGACACGCGAGCCAGACGTGCAGCTTTTGTCTGGGAGGCCTCCTCAGCTGTGCGTCAGGTAATTCTGCTACCTCACATAACCCGGAGCCGCAGTGGCCATTGTATTACATCCTCAGGAGCCCTCGGGTACATTAAACACAGCTCTCACCAGCAAGCTTTATTTACTCCACGCATTCACCTTTCTCTGGTGGGGAGGAAGAAGACAAACTCATTTTTCATCTCCCCCCCTCCCTTACCAATGACCGGGAGCGCAGAAGCCGCACTATCTGTTTTCCCATCCCCCTCCTTCTCAGTGGTCTCTCCCGGAGGTTACCGGAAATTGTGCGGAGCTGTCATGTTTTCAGCTGCTTTGTTGTAGGACCCTGCGCTGTGTTTTTTCTGTTCCAGAAGCCGGGCTCCTCCTCCTTCCGGAGATCACTATGGAGGCCAACTGAATCGCTTCCTTATTCCAGGTAATGGCTGAAACCAGGACAATAAAACGAGGACCGGTCCTTCTTCCAGGGTCCGGCTGCTTTCTCAGTGTAATGTCGGCTACTTTGTGCTGGGCAAATCGCAGCTACTGGCTATGGCACTCCTTACTTCCTGTAGTCTTCTCTCTCTCTGACTGGGGCTTCTTCTGATACTAGTGTACTTCAAACCCTAGTGCTTGCTGATACTAAAACATCTGTACGGCCTAGGTAAAAAAAAAAAAAAAAGATTTATTTATTACCTTACGATTTGTATTAACTCACGTCCTGATTTAAAAAGACATTAGTGTTGTTGACAGGGCCCCACAGCTGCCCCTCTGGTTGGGTTACTTCCCCAGTGCCTTCCTGGGAGATCTCATTCTTAATGTGATAGTAAACTTTCCTTTTTTAATTAATATGGTTAGAATGGTCATATTTACATAAAATTGCTACCCTTTAACTCTATTTCTTTCCTCGTTCTTAAGCTGATCCCCAAACCGCTCTCCTCTTCCTGCTTGTTGCTGTTGTCTCCATCAGCTATCTGGCTCCTGAAGAGACACATGTGTATGCATTCCCGGCTATGGCTGCAAATAGCTGTGTGCGTCCATAGACACACGCAATGTGCTGCAAGCCATGCTCCTCCTTTGCCATCAGTCAATCTGTTGGGAGGAGAAGGAGTCAAAACTTCCTCTGACCTCTGTATTCCCCCACCCCTGCAACCAGAAGGGATATTTTCAGGGACCCAGCAGCGGTGCCAAGTGGCCACAGCTAAGTGAGGGCGGGGGGGACTGGAATACAGAAAGGTACAGGGCGTCTTTTACCATAATGCAGAGAATGCGTTAAAGGAGAATTATGAGGCGAGTGAAAATCACTCAGCCTCATAGTTCTAGCCGACCTGTGACAGTTAAACTGTTACAGGTCGGCTCAATAGAATGGGAACTGAGCCAACACATAGCGTCGCTCGATCACTTCTCGATCTATCCCTGCAGAGAGCAGTGACTGTCACTCACGACTCCCTGCAGGGATTCCCTCCCTCTCCTGTTCGATCCTCCAGCGCTGACTGGCGAAACGGACAGGGGAAGGGGCGGGGCACAGCTGGCTCTGCCTCTAGATAGGCAAGGCCAGCTGTCAATTCCGCAGCTGGGTGGATCCAGACAGTAATGTCGGGATCCGTCCCGGCGTCTCAATATACCGTGAGCTGTAGCTCGCGGTATACTGAGCTTAGGGTGACAGGAGGACGCTGGTTTGTGTCCTCTCGTTACCCTTAGGAGAACTATGGGGAAAAGCCCTAACCCCATAGTTCTCCTTTTAAGGTAAACAAAACGCCCTGCCTTTAGTACTACTTTAACTGCAAGATCTGGTGGGGATAAAGCATTTTTTCCCCACATATGTGTAAAGGTAGAGCACTGAGTGTGCGAGGCGTGGGATCTTTCTGAGTGTCAACAAATTCCAGGAATTAAAGGGAGAGATAATCCTCTGCCCTTACTGAGGTCCTGCAGACCCTTTCTACTACCTTCACAATCCATAGTCTCTTTAGGCTACCAAATCCAGAGTTCCATTGGATTTTCCTGACAAGAAAAAATAGACAAACTGGTGTCCCTGGTTTAAAGTATAAAGGAGCAGCCATTTACAACAGTCAGACAAGTCATGAGGGTTCTAAGGTTTATGATGACTTCTATCCCATCAATAATTTGTGCACAGTTGCGTTCCAGAAGTTTACAGTTTCCTTTTTTCAGAATGGAATTGCATAGTAAGATCGTTAGTCTCTAATCATGCTTCCCTCAAGCAGTCTGTGTGGATTTGGCTTGGCTGGAGACAAAAAAAACCTTGGAATCAGTTTGAACTAATCAGGATTACCATGGATGCTGAGGCTGGGGAGCCTATGCCTCCACTCATTGGGTGCAATGAGTATATGAGACAGCAATGACAGTAGTCTTGTTTAATTATCATGAGCTGGCAATCATTAATAGCCCTGCAACATTTAGTCAGGGGGTCAGAGAATGTTCACAAAAAAGGGACCATTATACAGTAGCAGATTTTCTCAGCAAGTGCTGAGTGGGGCTCATTCAAGAGGTATTTCTTCCAGATAGTAGAGAAATGAAGATTACCCAAGGTAGACCTTTTTGCCTCCATAAAAAAACCGGAAGATCTCTTCTCCCTTAGATTGTTCAGAAGATGGAACAGTTTTAGTGTACTCTGATCCTTATAGCATCTTGGTGGCCCAAGAGGGCCTAGTTCGCCAGCCTGCAAAATTTCAGTTTAGAACTTCATTGGCCCTTCCCAGAACATGAGAATCTTCTGGTTCAGGGGCTGGTCTGTCATCCCAATCCACAATTGTTTCCACTGATGGCCTGGCTCTTGAGGGATCCCTTAAAGACCAGGGAATGCTCGGATACGGTGATCAATAGCCATAAATTATCCACCAGGAAGATGTATGTCAAATTCTGGAGAACCTTTTTCTCCTGTTGCAACAACAAAAATTCCTACCTGGATGTACCCATAATTCTTGAACTCCTGCAGGATGAAGCAGAACTCAGCCATGCATTGTGCTGTGTTGCAGCATGCATTGCGCTCAGCCATGCATTGCGCTGTGTTGCAGCACAGCGCAATGCATGGCACCACAATAAGGTTATTTGAAAAATGTAATGCTGTTTGTTCCGCAACTAGTTAGCACTACTCTCTTCTCCAGCACAGTGTGACTGAGGGGTGCTGTGGTGATGCCCTGCATTCATAGTATGTCCTCAGTCTTCCATATTTAGCAGCACTGAGTGTCATCAAACCCTGGGGGATATCTTGTGGTGGAAAAGGGGTACTGTGAGGGACAGCTTCTCCAGATTGAAGGTGAGTATAGCTGCCTGAGCTGTTTGTTTTTTTTCTCTGCCTACAGGAACTTTTTAATGAAAAAAATAACCCAAACATTGGGCTTTAAGTACTGTTACATGTGCCATATGAATAATCTTGTGTTAATAGTGGCTTTTCTCTCCCGTTCATTGAAGGACACAGGCAACAGATCGTAGATCCTGAATGGTAGGGTAATATCGCCACCTGCAGGAGAAGGACGCTAGGCACAAAACTAAAGACCAATTACAGCCTAGGGGCGGCCCCTGCCGGTGGCCAAACCCCCCCCCACCTGCTGACCAGTCTCCAGTTTTTTGCCTAGCGTCTATCCCCTTCTATGAACGGAGAGAAAAGGATTTTACGGTGAGTACAAAAATCCTATTTTTTACATAATATATTGCAGCTTTGTTTTGGCAAAGCTGGCTTTTAATGCATTACCTATGTATGCTCTCTGTCTTAATGTCAGTATTTCTTTTACCAGAGTGGCTCTGAGGTGGAGCATATTTTGATTGGATTTTATTAAGAGTTTTCATAAGCCGATAGGACAAGACATATTGCTACATGTATTGGTGCACACTTTTATGGAAGCACATGAATTGCCTAGGGTTAGCATTAAGGTCCTAACACCACACAGTTACTCTATTTGAGGATGCATTGCATAGACACCGTGGGCCATAGTAATGTCACAATAACTGTTGCTTTCGCAGAGGGATATACACATCTCAAACATGAATATACTTATGTGCTTTTCTTTACGGTCACAAGCTGCCAGATAAATGACTGACAAAACCATTTGAATGTTTTGCTATAACAGTAATTGAAAAAGACTGAGGAAGACCGTTTTCTGTGACCAAAGCCACAAACCTTTTGTATTCTGGGTAAACGGCGGATGTGACCTCACTACCAGCAAGTGGAGCTGCGACAGGTGTTGCCCGTGGATGGCGGAAGTGGTGGAGGAGAAAATGAAGCCTGACCCAGAGCGAAGCCGTTTCCCTCACTGTGTTGTGTGGACACCTATCCCGGTGTTATCGTAAGAGTGTATAGAACTTGGCTAAAGAAAATGCTTCCGCAGTCCTCAGTTTCTTTTTCTGCAGCCCCAGCACTCAATGAACAGGAAACCCTCAGTAAGCCTGTTCATTTATGAATGGAGAAAGGGATGTATAGCACTTCCTATTCATTCATAACTGGGGATATAGTAAGTTTACTATGTCCTCATTTATTTACAAAAGCTCAGCATTCAGTGCTGATCGCTCCGCTATCCATCCTGACTGCTCCTCCTGTCAAAGGAGCTGAGCTCTCCTCCCACGCCGCCCTGCTTGGCCTCCTGACATCCTCTCTCCTCCCAGAACTACCCTGCTCGGTCTCCTGACAGCTTCTCGCCTCCCTGCTGGGTGCAGGCACCTGGATTGGCTCTGTGTCCCCTCTGATCCCCGCTGCCTCTGTCGTCACAGTCGGGAGAAAGCAGCGGAGATCGGAGGGAACACAGACGGGCGCCCAGCAGGGAGGAGAGAAGTAGGGCCGCAACTAAATATTTTTTTTTAACAATCTGATAAAAAAATTAAATACCATCCTTAAATCTAAAATAAAATACACAAATGCGATGTTACAAACATAAAGTTTACTTCAGAATAAATCTGCATGCACAATTCTTTGCAATCGCACTGTACTGGAACGCACGGCATTGCAATATCGTGTATTCTAGTGCGGGCAATCACACTGTGGGTGGGAGGCGTGTTTGGGGTGCCATTGAAATGAATGGCGCTGCACACCTCCCAAAGCACAATTTGTCAGGCCGAAACCGAAATTACTTTTTTTTTTTCTATTGTATTGTAAGCACATGGCACTTCAGTAGCTTCAGCCAGGGAATGAGAGCTGCCAGTGGCAAGATTCTGCAGACGGCAACTGTATGTAAATACAGCAGGTGGTGGACTGGTGCAATAGCCAGCTTGCTGTTGGCCATTTCAAATCGCAATAGCAGGCTGGCTATTGCACCCACCCACTGCTTGCTGTGCCCTCCTCCCAGCGTGGAGGAGAGAGTTAGGGAATCCAACTAATCGATAACGAGAATAGTTGGCAACTATTCTTATTATGGATTAATCGATTAGTTGGTTGCAGCCCTAGAGAGATGCTAGGGCTGCACAGCATTTTTGTACTATCGGTATTTTGCCTATAGTACCATTTTCGGCTGAAATGTTTCGGCGGATGAAATTTCGGTGCATTCCTACTAACAATAAACTAAACATCTAGAAGTCTGGCTCCTGCACTATATGTTAATGAGGGGAAACTTACTTTTTTTGGGTACAGGCTCAGACTCACTTTGATTGCTCAGAGTAGCTTATAGTCTGCCCAAAGGCCTTCTCCCTAGAAACATCTAAAAAACAAGAACAATTTGTAAAAACTCTTTTTCTGGTATGCTGTGTGAATGCGAACACATAAACATATGTGGACTTGTCTCAAATCTGACCACAAATGTGGAAATACTGTGGGCTTTAAGTTACACTGTGGTGAATACTAGGATGTAGGGATGCACCGATACCACTTTTTTAAGGCCGAGTACGAGTACCGATACTTTTGCTCAAGTACTCGCAGATACCAATTACCGATACTTTTTCTTAAAGAGACAGGTCACATTTTTTCTAAAGCAATACAAACTAATGCTTTAAGGTCACTTTCCTAATATTATGATTCATGAGATGATGAGGAGGGAGCATGATGTTGGCTTCCCGGCCAATCAGAATGCCGGGCACTGCGTCATTACACGGCGCCCGGCTTCCTGGATTTGCTAGCTTCCTGACCAATCGAGAAGCCGGGCAGCGCGTCATTGCACGCTACCCGGCTTCCTGATTGGCCGGGAAGTCGGCTCCATGCTCTCTCGTCACTTGTGATGCGAGAGCATGGAGCCGTTTCCTGGCCAATCAGGAAACCGAGCAGCGTGTAATGATTCGCTGCCCGGTTTCTGATACAGGAAGTACTCGTGCTAGGTATCGGAGCATTTGGGCGAGTACGAGTACTCACCCAAATACTCGGTATCGGCACCGATACCAATACTAGTATCGGTATCGATGCATCCCTACTAGGATGTTATGGAAACGTAAACATTGAAAGTAAAAATAATTTGGTTTGTATATTCTATACCTGTATGTGTCTTTTAGATGGCTATTTCCATTCATTGGTCACATGGGAATCTGTACATCATCTGGTATAATCCGAGACTTTGCTGGACCTTATTTTGTGTCTGTAAGTACATCTGTTGTAGACAATTTAATTCATATTGGGTCACCACTTTGTCATCTAAAGCAGATATAATGCATCCAGATATAAAGGAGATTCATGGCGGTATATGCGTATAGTCAACAATCAGTCCTCCGGGAATGCTTTTGGCTGTGATGATCAGTTTCTGATTCAGATTATAGAAATTCTTTAAAATTGCTCTGCCACATATATAATTTCAGTCACGTGTAGGTGTCCTGTGTAATTTTAGTTGCCAATAGTTTTGCGGTTTGCCCAGTGGGAATAGAATAAAAAACATCTGACCCCTTAAAGCGTGGAGCTAAACCTACAACTTTAAAGTGATATTAAACCTTTCGTTTTATTTTTATCAATGGGAGGCCCGCATATTTAAAGATCTTTGTGGGTTTTTTTGTGGGGTGTTTTTTTTTTTTTTTACATTTTTCAATTCCTTGTTTTCTAGTGGGTCCCCGTATTTCTCTCCCTCTCCATGTATGTGTGTTCCCGGCCATGCCCGCAGTAGCTGTGTGCATCCATAGACGCACACAGCCCTGCGGCTGGCCATGCCTCTCCTCTCCTCCCAACAGTTTGACTGTTCCAGTTTCTTTTTTCAGATATATTGCTGTAACAGGCTACAGCCGTCTAGATCACTTGTACAAAACGGCTCCCTCGCTCTACATTTAGCCCTGCTTGCCCAAAGCAGGGCTAATCGTAGGAAACACCCGCCCGGAACCTGGAACTGCTTGTCCTGGGTGTCTGACGATAGCAATTCCCCACCCCTGTTCCTTGGCTTTAGCATTGTTAAAATGGACCTATAGATAAAACTGGCTCTCTAACAGATATATTAATTCACACAGTTTAATGTGACAAAGCAATCAGTAAAAATATGGAACTTTAGGATATAATTTCTGATTTGGAGCTGCAGAGCACTTTCTCAGATTAGACTGTGTCAAAACAACCTTTTCTTATCTAGCATCACAGGAGCCTATGAGGTCTTTGATATCATCAGAGGCATATTCAGAGGTCTGTTTAAAATAATTTCACAGGACATCTGAAATTGTCACACCTCAACACTGAGGTGCGGCGTGTGGAGTGTGGATGCGAGCGGGTCTGGCAGCGGCGAGCGTGAGGTGAGGAGGAGGTGCGGTGCACAGCGTGTGGAGCCGTGAACAGGGCCAACTGATCAGAAGCCGATTAATCGATTATTGAAAAAGTTGGCAACTTTTTCAATAATCGATTATAATCGATTATGTCGATTTAGTTGTTGCAGCCCTACTTCGGTGGAAGAAGTAGTTGGGTGCTGGGGGGGATGTGATTTGACCACAGAATGGTGTTGCTTAAAGCCCAACTCCGGGCACGATAATTTGACCTGTGACAAACCCTTGTTTACATGCTGAGGGGTGTACAGTGCCCGCTGTACTTCCTGGCCACCCTGGATGTAAGTGCTTTAGGTCTCGTAGACCTCCGTGGGAGTGAGGCATTTCCCTTGGCATGTAAACAAGATTTGATGGGTATAGAAGAAAGCATTCATCGTGAGAGATTGCTTTTGTGGCTCTGGAAGGTTTGAATGTTTTAAACGTGGTAAGATTATTGTGTCAGGAGTTAGGCTTTAAGTGTTTTATAGTGTATAATGCACAGAGATTGCTAGGCATAGAAAAATCATTATAGCAATCAGGAGATTTTGACAGCCTATACATAATGCATGTGAATAAAATTGTTACAAGACAGCAAAAGCAGAACATTGGCTATTTGCTTACATTAAAGTATAGCAAGGTGTTTCTCAAAGTGTATGATACAGTGATCCCCTACTTACTCCTATTTGGTAGAACTGCATAAAGTCCAGAGTGTACACATGCTCACGGTCATACCCTCTGATTATAAAAGAATGAGTACATTTTGCAACTATATCCTATCAGCTGCTACCTGCGAGTTTTAAGGAAATATTTGATGTGAAAATCTTTTTAGCTTCTTATTTGACTCTGTGGTAGCGTCAACGAGTACACTTTGATACATAGCTGCAACCGTTTTTAGATAGCACAATTGGGCAGGAAAATACTGAAGAGAATGATTACACTTGGTACTGATACATTTGAATAGTCATGGTACATGACTGTCTAGGTTATTGCCAATAACAACTAATTGGAGGCTTTTCTACACAAATAAAAAAATGACAGCTGATATGTTTTTGGTAATTGATGTCAAATATATTTTACTATTGATAGCCTTGGCTTGTGTGATTACTGCAGTTATTTGTAACATAAAACTCTTTGTTTACAGGAAGATTGTATGGCATTTGGGAAACCAGTCAAGTAAGTATCTTCTTTTGCAGTAACAATATTCGTCAGGTAATTTTTACATTTCTAATTTTCACTATTTGGTACAAATCTTCATATTTAGATACTGGCAATTAGATCCTAATCTTGTCTATGCCAGTGGTCCTAATCCATGGGATACAGCTGTCCATGAAGCTTCTGAAGAATATAAACATCGCATGGTGAGTTCTTCTTTTTTTTCTCACACCTAAGTTGCATCGGTTTAAATATCAAATCTAGACAGATATAAGGAATACAATACGTAGTGCAGATATGTATTTTTAAATACTTGAATTGACTTGGTGTTGACCTCTTAATTGACTGACTATACAGTAGCGCTCAGACGGGGAGAGGAAAGTGCAGCACTAGGAACCAATCGGTCTGCTGCAGTGCACATGACGAGGAACATGTTCACAGGAGGAGGGGGTTGAGTTATTAGTTCACTGATTCTTCTTCACTGCCCAATCAAAAGCTGGGGGAAGAAGGTGACTTAACTTTTCTCCGCTTTTTTATTTTTAAGTAGTATAGCTAAGTCACCAGCCTGACTCTACTGGCTATCGGGGGTAGTTCACACCAAGCGCGGAGCCGGTGCAGACCGGATCAAAACTGTGTCCAATGTATTCCTATGGTATTTTTAACTCCAGTTCACATTGCAGCGTGCAGATCCAGAGCAGGTAAAAAAACTGCAGCAGGCCCTATTTTACCTGCTCTGGATCTGCAAATGCATCAAAAATGCATGCAAATGACTGGAACGCACTGAAAGCCCATGTTTTTTTTTTTTTTAAAGCCAAAAACGCATCTAAAAGACTAGCGTGCGTGTGCCGAAACCTGACCGGATCTGCTCTGCATTTGGTGTGAACAAGGCCTCAGGGCTGTGCAAGTTTTGGGACTGGCCACATAGAAGTACAAAAACTTTGATACATTTATGGGAGCAGTATGAACATATTTCAAATGTGTATTTAGCTATCTGCATAAAGCTCTGCTTTAATTCCCTCTCTAAAGCTTACAGAAAAGGGGTTGTTCACCTAGCAAAGATTCAGTATTTGTAATGACTATTCCCTTAGTTTAGTAAATAAAATGAAAGTGTGCTTACTTCAATCAACCAATCTTGTGCTAGCAAAAATCCACTTAATCGTATATTAAAAAAGAACTATTGCCAAACTTTTTTTGGCTATAGTTCTCTTTTGGGTCACAGGAGGACATTTACTAATGGCCTCCTGTGACCCAAAACTCTGCGTATAGCAGACTGACAGTCACTGCTCTCTGCAGGGAGAAGATTGTGAACTGAGCGATTAGCGGTTTGTGATTGCTCAGCTCTCAATCTATATAGCCGACATGTGACATCTAGTGTTGCACGCCGGCTCCAACTATGGGGATGAGTCAATTTCTCTCTCCCCAAAGTTCTCCTATTAAGGGACACAGGATGTAATTCAGGTACATCGGAGTTATGCTGCTGCCTTCAGGCGATTAGTCACTAGCAAAGAGCTGTCAGGACAGCCTAGTATAAACCCCTCCCACTCTGGTTATACCTCTGTTGGCCACAAATTGGCAGTTAATGCCCAAAAGACTGTCCAAACCAGGGGTAGGCAACCTCGGCACTCCAACTGTGCTAAAACCACAAATCCCATCATGCCTCTGTGAGTCGTGGCTCTCAGGGTCTTGCAATGCCTCAAGGGACTTGTGGTTCTACAACAGCTGAAGTGCCAAGGTCACCTACCCCTGGTTTAAACATTGAACAGGTTCGGGTGGACCCTGAACCTTTAAAAGTTGGCACTGGAACCAACTCGTGGTTTTGTGTATCCAGGCCTTTTCCTGGATACTTCCCTGTCCAGGGCCTTCCTTCTAAAGGAAATGCTGCAAACGCTCCACTCCCATGTCCAGCACTTCAGTCCAAGAGCCAACAAATTCCCTCTGCTTTTGCATGAATGTTCTGGGCTTAATGGTGCTCTTCTTTGAGGCAGATCAGGGGTAGGCAACCTTGACTCTCCAGCTGTGCTGAAACTACAAATCCCATAAGGCATTGCAAGCCACAGGTATGACTCCCAGATGCAGAAGCATGATGGGATTTGTAGTTTCAGAACAGCTGGAGAGCCAAGGTTGCCTACCCCTGCACTAGACCATTACAGTGCAACATTCTGGTTGTGTGGGACAGGAAAGCCCATCTCTGGACCATTGCAAATGCCTGAACCCCAAAACAAGTCTTTCCCTGGCCTGTTTGCCCACAAGTCCAGCCCTGAAGTTGGGAAAATCCTGGAAGGTACCCAGGGATGCTAGCTTGTCAGGACTCTGAGGCTGAGCCCAGAATCCTGGACTCTCTCTCTGTGCAATGTACTTTGTAAGGCTTACCTCCTGATCAACATTCTGGAACATTGAATTGTTGATCTCTTGTCTGCAAAGTCACCCGACCAAGATTAATTTGGATTTCCTCAGTCAACCTTTTAGGAGAATGTTTTCTTCACCTCCAGGTGGTTTAAGACCTGTTGCAGTTGGAGGACACCAGATGTAAATCTCATGGCTTCCAGGTTTAACTACATAACTGACCAAGTTTGTCACCATGTCCAAGGACCCTCTAGCCTTTGCAGTGAATTATCTGGTGACTCTGTGGGATCAGTTCAAAGTGATCTACCCTTCCCCAAGAAGGGTACCATTGCACCGAACTGACCCAGGTGGATGTGGTACCCTGGCTTAGACAGACTCCTGGCAGACTCTCTGTGGGCCCTCGCAGATTGTCCAAATCTTCTGTTCCAAGGACCAGTTTACCACCCTGCTTCTTTGTTGCTCATTTAATAGCCCGGTTTTTGAAGCCCAGGTCCTGAAAGTGACACTAAACTCAGGAGTTTTAGTAAAAATGCATTCAAGTATGTTAACTATTAATAAAAATGTAACTTACTTGTGTATCACTCAGCTGTAGATCCTCAAATCATCTCTGAATTGGTGCTGACTTGGGCTTCTTTTGTTCCCCATGGTCCCTGTGTGTGTTGTAAAGTAGCCACCGCTCCAAACTCGCTCCTGTGATGGACTACAATCTCAATACAAATGAGAAAACTAAACATGAGATTGTAGTCCATCACATGCGTGAGCTTGGAGCGGTGGCTACTTTACAACACACACAGGGACCATGAGGAACAAAAGTAGCCACCCTCCAGAAGGAAGGACATTGTCAGCATGAATTCAGAGATGATTTGAGGATCTACAGCTGAGTGATGTACAAGTAAGTTACATTTTTATTAATAAGGTATTTGAATGCATTTTTAAGATTTAACTTCTGAGTTTAGTGTCACTTGAAGGATAGGGGCCTACCTGATTCGGTCGTCCCTATGCTCTTGAAAGCTAGGAAGTTGACTTCTCAAAGTCTATCATTATACATGGAAGGCATATTTCTGCTAGTACGAGACATATTTATTTCCGTACTCTGTGGGATGAATCTTGTCTTTTCTGCAGTTTGGTCTGGCTCAACTTTTAGCAAAACTAAAGTCAGTTAAAAGTTGAACTTTTGCTATAATGTGTAAGTATCCACAGCCGTTAAATGTAAGAAACCCTTTGTCATACAGAGACAAGATTGTCCTCAGGTCCAGGCCTATTTTCTTCCAAAGGTGGCTTCGCCCTTCCACCTTTTCCAGGACTTTAGTATAAACCCAAAAATATCTTCAAACCAAAATCTGTGTATGAAATAAATGGCATCTATACAGTGCAAAATCATATGTGAATCAATTACAGCATTCAAAATCTTACAAACAGTCGCCTATATCCGTGTCCTGTGAAATCACAAAAATATGTGTAAACCCAGTCTTTCAACTTTATCCCATATCTTAATATAAAGTTCTTGAGAACTTTCTTTATGAATCGCTCTGCACAATCCTGTGTTCCACCAAACTTCAGTGAAGCCTTCTCACAGATGCATCTAATCATGCAATTAATAATTCTTCAGTGCTCCTATGCACCCGTGCTCAAACAATATATGCCGCTCACCTCCTTGCCTGGACCTTTTCTTATTATTATACAGGATTTATATAGCGTCAACAGTTTGCGCAGCGTTT
>NW_017306525.1:936308-971901 GCF_000935625.1 Nanorana parkeri | reverse complement strand
GGCGCAGTATAGATACAATACAATTTCAGTACAATGGGGTTATTACAAGGGAGTGAATTAGCTTTGTGGTTTTGTTTGTTAAAAAAACGGCGAAGTTTAGAAATGTTATAGCGGTTGAGGCAGAAAGATTTAAATAGTGATTGGATGTGGGGCTGAAAGGAGATCTCAGAGTCGGTTGATTGAAGTGCTGTTGATTGTGATGGAGAAGTCGGGGTAGTGAACACAGAGTGAATATTATAAGCTCAGTTTTGGACAGTTTGAGGAAGTGGTGTGACATCCATGCTGAGATGTCAGTGAATAGATTAGTGATATGCGAAGAGACAGAAGGGGTGAGCTGAGGAATGGAGAGATAGATTTGGGTGTCATCACCCAAAATAAAGATAGTTTTGGAACCCATAGGAAGCTATCAATTGACCCAGGGAAGAAGTGTAGATGGAGAATAGAAGGGGGCCCAAGGACAGACCCTTGGGGGACCCTCATGGGAAGAGGAGGAGGTAGAATTGTAAGTGACCCTGAGATAGGTTGGTGGTTGAACCATGAGAAAGCAGAGTCTTGGAGGCCAAGTTCATTAGGGAGAAGCGGGTGATCAACTGTGTCAAAGGTGCAGAAAGGTCTAAAAGTATGAGAACAGAGTAGTGACCGTTGGTTTTAGCAGTTAGTAGATCATTAGTATGTTTTTTTAGAAGGGCAGTTTCTGTGGGGTATTGTGGACGAAAGCCAGACTGAAACAGGTCAAGGAGATTGTTTTGGATACCATAGGGAAGGGTTAACCCCCTGTAACATTTGTTGTGCTGTGTGTCCCCCCTGTTCAAAAGATTTCACCTCATTCTGTGACAATTGGATTTCGAAAATTGGAAACAAGGATTGGTGATAAAGCTTCAGTGGAGACACCTTTTTCCCGTGATAACTCTTAGAGGAGTGAATTTCACTTCCTAGGGATAGATTTCCTCTCACTTCCTGTTGTCTCAAAGACAGGAAGTGAGATTAAATCTTCCTAATGAGGATACAGTCAGCAGTAAAAACCTCAGTGACCCGGAAGAGGTGGGCACCCCTCGTCTGCACATCTAACGAGCCAACTTCCTGTAATGTACATACAGTACTACGAACCAGACCCAAAAAGACCGGCACTTCTCGTTGGCACGAGCGCGGTAGCATTACAACGACTGAAATACTGCGCGGTACACTTTGGCTGCAGCCTGGGACCCCCTGCTGTACAGTAATAGCCTCCGTTTGTAAGTAGGGGGTCGTATGCAAGTCAGATGTTTGTAACTCGGGGACTGCCTGTATCTGTATTAAAAAGATTGCCCAGGGAGGTTACATCTTAAAAGTCCAAAAAGGTTTTTAACTTGAATGGTGTTTCTTATATCAATATTTTTTAATATATCCAGACAATTTATATTTCACTACTTAGCTATATCTGTAAATTATCTTTTTTTTTTTTTTTAAATTAATTAGATTTTATTAAGTGTTTTGGTACAATAATACAATAAACCGAAAATAAAAATTAAGGAGACCAGAATGATCAATACAGCAGAAGGGCTGGCAAACACGATCCAATAGGAGATATTGACATAAATATACACATTAGCCTTCAGGCTGATCCCATTCAGTATATATCTGTAAATATCTTAATAAAAAAACCTCACAATAATATATCGTCTATAAATATCTCGATAAAGATAATATATCTCTAATAAATCAATTCACTCTCCCTATAAATCCTAATGTATGTCACATAAGTTATGAATATTTAAAATCAGTAGAAACTACAATCTAAAGGTTAACAATCACTAATAAAACAATTCAGATCAAATTCTACATTTAAACGACTTTGGGTGCTAATGTATTTGCTTTATATACCGTATATACTCGAGTATAAGCCGTCCCGAATATAAGCCGAGGTACCTACTTTTACCCCAAAAAACTGGGAAAAAGTATTGACCCGAATATAAGCCGAGGTACCTACTTTTACCCCAAAAAACTGGGAAAAAGTATTGACCCGAATATAAGCCGAGGTACCTACTTTTACCCCAAAAAACTGGGAAAAAGTATTGACCCGAATATAAGCCGAGGTACCTACTTTTACCCCAAAAAACTGGGAAAAAGTATTGACCCGAATATAAGCCGAGGGGGGGAAATGAGGCAGCTACTGGTAGATAGATACCAATAAAATTACATTAATATTTATTTAAAAGAAAAATAACCTAGCTCTGTAAGTGGAAAAGGGGGTGCAGGGCTACATATCATGTACTACGGATCATTTAACCCATTCATGTTAGCAGAGGATCATTGTAAATGTATTGTCTGCACTGTATTAGCAGTATATACTCTATATAGAGTATATACTGCTAATACAGTGCAGACAATACATTTACAATGATCCTCTGCTAACATGAATGGGTTAAATGATCCGTAGTACATGATATGTAGCCCTGCACCCCCTTTTCCACTTACAGAGCTAGGTTATTTTTCTTTTAAATAAATATTAATGTAATTTTATTGGTATCTATCTACCAGTAGCTGCCTCATTTCCCCCCCTCGGCTTATATTCGGGACGGCTTATACTCGAGTCAGCGCCAGCGCGTCTTCTTGCTTACCTCGCCGAGCGTCGCGTCACTGCTGCTCCGGTGTGCGGCGCTCCGAGCGGGGTCATCTGGCAGTCTCCGGGTCCTAATTTAGGTGGCCGGAGACTGCCAGATGACCCCGCTCGGAGCGCCGCACACCGGAGCAGCAGTGACGCGACGCTCGGCGAGGTAAGCAAGAAGACGCGCTGGCGCTGACTCGAGTATAAGCCGTCCCGAATATAAGCCGAGGGGGGCACTTTTCACCCAAAAAAATGGGCTGAAAATCTCGGCTTATACTCGAGTATATACGGTATCCAGAACGATTCTTTCTTGAATGGATCCTTTTAAAATATTGCTGCCCCTCCAATGCGGTTTTGTTTTTATAATACCCCAAAACACCAATCCTCTTGGATCCTTCCTATGATATTTTAAAAAATGCTTTGAGACTTGATTTTTATATCCTATATTATATATCTTTATATTATAAATATGTTTGTGTAATCTTTCAGATAAACTGCTCTTGGTCCTCTCTACATACTGTAAGGGGCATTCCAGCATGTATACTACCCCTATAGAATGACATGATATAAGATCTTTAATTTTTTTTCTGTTAGACCTTTACTTTTTATCTTGAACATTTTTCCTCTCTTCTTTGCAAGTGTAACACCGCTTGCAGGCATAGAACCCTTGTATTTTAAAAAGTCTCATCTCTTTATATTTTAGTGGGAGCGATAGCATTATGTACCAGTTTATTTGTTATGATCGGGGCTTTTTAAAACTTCGGTTTAGTAGCCATTTTTTTTTTTCCCAAGGACTTTTTTTCTCCGCAGAATATTCCATTATTTTCTGTTGACTTTCATGACCTTTATATTTAACATTATAATCTAGTATAATCGCAAATTCCATATTTTTATTTTGTTTTTTTATAAATGATCTCTCCTTATGTTTAATAATTTTATGTAGTTCTGTCTCAAAATATTCTTCCTTCTATCCCTTTTCCAAAAACCTTTTTGCCAATTTCTCTGATTGTTCCCAGTAATCTTATTCTCTTTTTTACAATTTTCTTAACCTCAAAAACTGTCCCCTAGGTATATTCAACCATGCCGGGTGATGACCACTTGGGTCATGACAACTTGAGATAGGGATGTAGCTGTTTTCATCTGTTTCTTTAAAGTATGTATGTGTGTGCAAGGTGTGCATAGGTGAGAGAAAACAAGATCTAGTATCTTAGTATACCCACACATACATACACCCTTTTTTTTTTTTTTTGCGGTTTTCTGTATTGTTGCATCTAAAAAGTTCACCGATTCCTTATAATAATGCCATGCTGGTCTAATGTTTTTATCATTGCTGTTTAATTTCTGTAGGTAGTTTATTGATTCCTCATCCCCTTCCCAAATCATTACAATATCATCTATGAATCTTGTATAAAGTTTCAAGTGTTTAGGGATCTCTTTAAAAACTTCCTGTTTTTCCCACTTTCCCTTAAAGGCATTAGCCACACTGGGCGCAAATTTTACGGCCATTACAACTCCGTTTATTTGTCTCAAAAATGGCCCGTTATACAAAAAATTATTGTGTTCAAGACAAAATCGTTATGCTTTCAAGATGAACTGTTTGTGTTTCTGTTCTAAGGATGTTTCTTCTTTCGTAAACCCCCGCCCCCCAAAAAAATGTTGACTGCTGTAATTGAGTCACATAGAACTTTGCACTGTATATATTTGTCATTTTGTTTTATACACATTTTTGTTTGAAGATATATTTTGGGTTTATAGCGCTGCTTATATTAACTACAGCTGCTCCCGTAAATCGGTTACATGAACCTTCAATATAAGTAAATAAACGCCCATTAACATTTGCATGTTTACTTAGCGCAGAAGTTTTTTTTAGTTAATATGATCTTGGCCTTTTATTTTCCTACTCCACAACATCCCAAGGAGATTCCCTCCACTGTCTGGGTGTGGTAAGCATTGTTCAAGGGTATCTTTCATCTACAGCTTCTTTTAGATACAGACATTTTTGTCGTTCCTAAGGGTCCCCATAGGGCACAACCTGCCTCTTGTTCCCCTATTTCCAGGTGGATTTGACAGCTCATCAATCAATTATTGCTTCAAGGGCTTTTCAGCATCGGGAATCTGTTTATCAGATTTGCAAGGCCTTTTGTTCATACTTTGATGAAGTTTTACTATGTGGATGTTCATGTGTCCTCTGATGCCAGCTTCAGTCGTAAGGTTCTACTGGCGGCTCTATGAGCTGCATTAAGCCCCTGATTTTGCCCTGTTGTTCAAGTGGGCCGGTTAGTGTGTTTGCTGTGTTGCACTGCTTTTGGCATCCCTACATACCTGAATTATATCTTGTTGTCCCTTAATGTACCATTAAACAAATGGGATTTCTTTTCCGTTCTTTGAAGAACACCGTGACAAAGATCGAAGCTCTGGAACCACATTGTATTGCACCACCTGTGGGAAAAGGACGCTAGAAACAAACCAAAGACAGCCTAAGGGCGGCCTCTGCTGGTGGCCAACCCCCCACCTGCTGATCTACTCTCCAGTTTTTTGCCTGGCTTCAGGAGTACTCTGATTTCTCAAACCTTTAAGGGAATGGGCGAAGCTGTTGCAACAATGTCTCGGTAATGAGCAGGTTTCTCCAGCCTGTGTTGAATTGACGGGACAACTGGTGCAAGGTATGAAATATGTCTGCAATGTGGCGCTAAATGCGGGTCCTTTGGTATCAAACTTGTTAGGAGGCAGCTGTCATTTTTAAGGAGCATACGGAACTCCTCGGATTTGTGCATCCGTTCTTTTCGGACCTCCACGGAAAAGGGTAACCAATCTTCCATGCTCCATGCCTCCTTGTCCGCCAGGCTTCCCTGGCAGTCCAAGACTTCCCAAGCCCGCCACAAAGCCCCCGTCTGCATGGGGGTCAGCCCCCCACCCGTTTCTCAGGGTGGAGGGTCGGCTTCGACACTTTGTGGATATTTTGGTTATCTCTCATCTCAGACACGAGGGTGGAGATCTGGTTGCTTTGGGTTACAAAATAGAGTTTGTCTTGTCCAGGAACACAATTTTTCCGTCAAACGCACAGCTTTCTCCTCAGCTTCTTGCAAATCTGCATCAAGTGACAGCTGACCTTTTGTCCCAGGGAGTGATTGTTCCTGTTCCACCCTCAGAAAGGTTCAATCTCTTCATGGTTCCCAAGAAAAAGGGCGTTTGGCCTATATTGCATCTCAAGTGCCTGAACATCTTTGTGCGAGTTTGCAAATTCTGTATAGAGTTGCTTCAGTACGTGGTGCTGTCCCCTGCATCAGGTGGATTTTCTTGCCTCTGTCGACATTAAGTATCTGCATGTCCCAATCTGTCGCTCTCACCAGCGTTGTCTTTGGTTCACAGTGTGGGAGGAACATTTCCAATTTGTGGCCCTCCCCTTTGGTCTAGCTTCAGCTCAATGGGTGTTCACCAAAGTTCTGACCCTGGTTTTGGCATTGTGTCGCCGGGGGAAATCCTTTTTTCTGTGTTCATTGAAGGACACAGCACCCACCCTCTTCGTGTGTGGGAGTGTACTCCTTACTGTTCGTTACTTACTGGAGACTAGATCAGCAGGTGATGGGTTGGCCATCAGTAGAGGCCGCCCCTAGGCTGTCTTTTGTTTGTACCTAGCATCCTTCTCCTGCAGATGGAGATTTTACTTGTACGGTATATGATCCTAGATCTGTTCCCTGTGGCCTTGAATGAATGGAGAGAAAAGGATTGTCACTTCAAGCACCCCATGCTGACAGGGATACCCGGTAAGGAGTGCAGCAGGATTCAGGAATACATAACTTCTCCTCCTGCAGGTGATGCAATAGCCTGTGGTTCCAAATCTTCGATCTTCATCACTGTGTCCTTCAATAAACGCAGAGAGGGATTTTAGATTGAGTACAAAAATCCTATTTTTTTTTACTTGCCATCAAATCCTTTTGTTGAAGCACATTTAAGGAGAACTATGGTGTTAGGGCTTTTCCCCATAGTTCTCCTTTAGGGTAACGGGAGGACACAAACTAGCATCCTCCCGTCACCCTAAGCTCAGTAGCTGTAGCTCGCGGTATACTGAGACGCCGCACCTGAAGCGGATCCCGACAATGTCTGGATCCACCCAGCTGCGTGAGTGACAGCTGGCTCTGCCTATCTAGAGGCAGAGCCAGCTTTACCCGCCCCATCCCCTCCCCCGTCCGTTCTGCCAGTCAGCGTTGGAGGATCGGAGCGGGGAGGGGGGAATCCAGCCCCTCCCCTGTCACGGCAGAGAGCCGTGACAGGATTGAGAAGTGAGCGAACACCGGTATGTGTTCGCTCCCTTCCCGATCTACTGAGCCGACTTGTGACAGTCTCATTGTCACAGTCTCATTGTCACAGGTCGGCTAGAACTATGAGGCGAGTGAAAAGTACTCACCTCATAGTTCTCCTTTAAGGGACACTGGTGCCTTCCCTCTATTTTTATGTTCCACTCCTACAATTGCTTTCTTCAAAACTGGGGCATAATGGCAGTGGAAGGGATTATACTAGACTGTTCTTACAGCTTTGTTCTGTATCCTGAAGGCAACAGCATAGCCCTATGTACTTGAATGACATCCCGTGTCCCTTTTTAATGTATTGAAAGAAAAACATTTTTTTTTGTTGCTATTACATTGCAAGATATATATATATATATAATGTGTGTGTGTGTATGTATGTATGTGTATATGTATATGTATGTATGTGTGTATATGTATGTGTGTATGTATATGTATATATATATTACAGCTGCCAAGGGGTCATATCTTGGCAGCTTTAGAAAAACAATTTAGTTATTATGGTATACTTGCACCTCTGTAGATTTGCCATTCATGTTCTGCATATAAATTTCTTTCTCTTTCCTGTTCTAGCACAATTTATGCTGTGACAACTGTCATTCCCATGTGGCTATGGCATTGAACCTTATGAAGTACAATAACACGAACTGGAATATGGTGAAACTCTGTATTCGGAGCTTGTTTTACAGTAAATATGTTAGGTGAGTTTGTGTTCAACTGCTTAAGTCTTTGTATATTCATCTGTGTACGTCTAGATTAATGGTCTCTGAAGGGTAGCGATGTGATTGCTATGTTTTTATATATATATATATATCACATACTGTAATGTTCATTTTAAATACTTTGTTTACTTCTAGTGTCGGAGGCTTCCTGAAGACCTGGGTCCCCTTTTTCTTGTTGATAGGGGCAGTTGTCATAATTGTTCTCACTTTACATCTGCGGTGAAATCTATCATGGACTCCCCAGTCATTATCAACCAGCGTTGACTCTATTTACCACTTGGAGAAATGGAGCAGAGGACAGTAGCTTCACGTTGCAGGAATTCTTAACCAACATTAATTTTCATACAGGCTTGCATGTCCCCCGTGCCATGTTTTCCTTCAAAAACAACTGGCTTCACAGGCAATGTTCCGGTAAACCTTTATTGTATCTTTCATACCAGAAGGTACCACATCTAATTTCTTATGGGATCCTGACTCTCATATCATATAGCCAAATATATATGGTATCAATAATTAATTCATAAGCACACTACAACTGTAAATACTATAAGGGATTTGATGCCATGCCATTGATTTTTTTTTTTGGTATGGTCAATTGATTATGTAATTGTTGGTGTGCAAACATGTATATATTAATAAAGTGAAATATTATGGTTCTAATCAGGAATCAAAGCACTTTCTGTAGCAATTATGATATAGGTGTACTCATGATAACTGAAAATACTGAACCTGGTAAGCATAAATCTCAACATGCACTGCACTGTTTCTTTTGTGCCAATTTAAGGATTTGACTAAAGTGAGCTCTGAGAACCTACAGTCAGGTTTCTTATAATAACTTTTTTTTTCTTTATTTTAGGAATGAGTGTGAGGCTGCATAATTGTACCGGCTTATTGATTATCTGGTGTAATTGGACAGTGTATGATGTTTTAAAACATTAACACACACACTGGTAACAATATTTGAAGAAAACTGGTCCATTTTTTTTTCTTGCATATATAAATTATCACAAAAAGTGTTTTTTTTGTGTATTACACAAGGCACATTAAGGGTGCTATATTAAACATCCAACAATTCTTGCATAAGTCCTTAAAAGATTTTTATGCATTGATAAATTTGAAAACCATATAAAAAGTTCATACAGATGCATTTATAACAGTTCACACATAATGGCCTGGATGGGAAGGGGGTTTAACACCGCGGATGTCAACTGGTTAATTCCCCCAAAGGCATACAAACATGTTTATTTGTTCCTCCTCTGATGGTTTGATCTTTCCTGTGCCCATTTATCACCAGGATTTGACTATATACACTTTAATATGGAATCTAAGATTTGTTTATGATCAAATCCTTTTTTACATTTTTAAATTTTAAATCTGACAGACTGATGAATGCTATACATGAGCTATGGCAGCCCAGGATCCCCTTTGATGCCCCCCGCAATTTCCCTTTAAAATGACTTATTGGTTGCTTCAAATATATATGCCTCCTGATGAAGCAGATTTATGATCAGTGAAACGTGTTTATAATTATCCTCTTCACACTGAATGAATCAGCTTCAACTGAATGGAAATAATGTTTGTATTCAGCATTGTAAAGACATCTCAGGCCCCTTTCACCTTTGAACTGAGCCTCTTTGGGTGTTTTTTTGCCTTTCCGGCTTCAGTACTTTATTTTTAGCCAATACAAAGCTAGTTACTAGAAAAACTTAGAAAATCTAAGTTTTTGTGGATTTTTCAAGCACTTTTAATTGAAGTCTATCGGGACCGGAATGCTTGACTCTGCTGCAAAAGATGCTCCGCTACTTTTGTATGCTACAGGCATTTTGCTACAAGCAACAGAGCGTTCATGTGTGAACAGGGGCCCGTGAAAGCAATGTGATTTCTACCTGTTGAGTGAGGTAGTGCTTGGGCATTAAACCTACAAACCGATCAGGTGTGAATGGGACCTCAAATGTACATGAGTAGGGCTGAAACAATTAATTGATTATAATCAATAAGAATCCTTGGCAACGATTCTCATCATCGATTAGGTGCCGCTACTCTGCTCCTTCCCGCTGGTTCTGGCTGCAGTGGTCTGTGTCTCTTTCAATCCCCGCCTGTATTGCCAGAGGCAGCGGGGACACTGACCACTGCAGCTGGCACCAGCGGGGAGAAGAGACTGCGGTGACTGTGCAATCCCCTGCTGATTTACCCCGCCCCACCTCCCTTCGCTACTGCTCCGTTCCTCCTCCACTGCCCACCCCGTTCCTCCTGCTGAGCCTTTGTTCTGTGCCCCGTTCCTCCTACTGTGCCCCGGTCCACCTGCCGTGCCTTATGTGCCCCATTCCTCCTTGCGTGCCCAGTTCCACAAAAAAGAAAAATTTTAAGTCCCCCAACCCTGCAAATGCACGTATACTGACGGAAACACAGGTCAGTTGCACCTACATAGAAAAACAGCGATTTGCGATACACATGTCAGGTATTGCTGCGTATTTTATTTTAAATTTAAGGATGTTTTTTTTTTTCATTTGAAAATAATGGCTAACTAATCTATTATGAAAATAATTGTTAGCTGCAGCCCTATACATGAGCCACCACTAAAGCAGAAGGGGGCATTAGATGGGGCATAGACTTCAAAGGAAGAGCCCGAAAACACCCGAAAATGAGTATTTCTCCAATCATCTTCTCGAGGGGGTGTGCCGCCGGCGGGACCAGGGATGGGACACTACCACTGCGGCGATCGCTCGCTTCTGTTCTCACTTCTCTTTTTCAATTGCTGCAGCTACAGAGCGGCCGAGAAGGAGAAGAGAGAACAGAAGTGACCGATCACCACAGCGGTAGTGTCCCATCCAAAGCCCGCACTAGCTCTCTGCGATCCCTCTCTCTCCTTCCTGGCCACTTCAGCTCCACAAAGTGGGCACTCAGAGAGGTGGCTCTGATCACATCTGTTATCGCTCCCTCTTCTCTCCTCCCGGCCGCTCTGAAGCTGCAGCGAGCGGCCAGGAGCAGAGAGAGGGAACGCTGACAGGTGTGATCAGAGCCGCCTCTCTGAGTGCCCGCTTTGTGGAGCTGAAGCTGCAGTGGTCGGGAGGAGAGAGGGTAGGGGTTGGGTGGGGCAACTGGTGGCGAGTAACTTTTAAGGCCTGGCTAGTAGCTTAGGACTTGACATATTGAGCCCTGTGTGCGATATAGATAGATATCTATCTAGATTATACACACACACACACTGCGCAAATGTTTTAGGCAGGTGTGAAAAAAGTGCTGTTAAACAAGAATGCTTTCAGAAAAAAAGTGTTGTTTTTTTTAAAATAAACAAATGGAAAATAAATGAAGAGAAATCCAAATCAACCGCTCACTCCTTCAGCACTGTTCAGGTTGCCCACGCAACCTCACTCCTTTTGAAGTATGCTGTAAGTCGGGGCCCCCAAACTGCAGGTCCCATTTCTCTTATATCCTGCGTTGGTGCCCTCTGTAGGGGAGACCAAGCTTCCCAATATGCTGGCCTGGGAAAGGGAATTAGGTGAATCCTTGGACCCCCCATGCTTGGGGCAAGATATGGCTTGCTGCTGGAAAGTGCTCACCAAGTGCCCAGGAAAACACTCACAAGGCCCTGTTCCGTTGGTACATGACCCCTGACACTATCGAAGTTTGTGCTAGCGGCCTCCCCTCGATGTTTTTAGGGTTGTGTGGCTCGGGCACGCTTTTTCATATCTGATGGCAGTGCCTGAAGGTGCAGAGGCTGTGACTGTGGATTAAGGTCTATAACCTGTTGTGAAACGGTTTTCAACCGCTTTTTTGTTCACAGTTCCTGGGAGTCTTTGTTAGGAAGGCCGCTCACACACCTTTCTAAGAGGAGTAGGAAAGTGCCAACCTTTATCTTTTTGGCGACTCGTCAGACTATTGCCAAGGCTTGCAAATAGCCGACTTTAAATTTTTCATAGGTTAAACAACGAGTCATGTGCATCATGGTGCATGAGAAGCTCACAGCTATTTTGAACGATTCCTATTCTTTTCAGACAGCTTGGTTTCCTTGGTTGGACAATCTCTGTCCATTTGGACCTGGATAGTGCCCTACTTTCTCTCTGATTGAAGATTGCTGCTTGGATGTGGCATTGTCCCTCCTGATTTCCATGCAGCCTCGCTTTCTCTTTCTGTTCTTTTCTTTGCCTGTTCTTTCTGCCTTTCCCTGTTCTTTATTTTTCCTCACTGAGGTTTTCATTGGTAGTTACAGTCCGCTCCATGGGTCGTTTTGTACTGCACATAGCCATTGGCCTTTCTTAATGTGTCCCCTTTAGTCTCACGATTGTGGGATGTTGGTAGCAATATTTCAAGAGTTATGTATACTCTGGCTGACTGTTTACTTCTGCCTCTGCTAGCCCATCTCATTTGATTTACTGTTGTATACGTTATATGTGTGAACTGCCCAGCTGCCCAGGCCACCCATGCAGCTTCCATTGGTGTAATCTCTGATTGTACATACATGTGCTTTGACACCAACTGTTGTAAGAATTACCTGCAGATCCCACAATTACATTTTGGAGACTTTTAACATAAGTCTCTTGGGCTAAATTTGCTGGGCCAGCAAGTCGTGGATAAATTATCAGTTGTTTGAAATCCATACCACTTAATTTATTTTCCTTTTAGTGTAATGATTAATTGTTATTGGCAATCTTTTTAGATCCCTTGCCAGAGTCATAGGCATCAAAAACCTTCCTGTGATCTTGACATGACACCATACATATCAATAGCAAAGAGAACACCAGTCCCTAGATAACTGAAGTTTAAATAAGAGAGGTTCTCGATCCGAATCCCAGCACCCAATCCTGTCATCTGATTGCAGGGCACAATGCTAAGCCTTCTCAAAGATCTCTGAAGAGCATAATAGTAATTTACCATTTCAAAGACAGCAGGAATCAACAAGTAGCTGGGGAAAGAGGAGGGAGACACTAGACTGATGCTTTGAGGGGAGTGGAGGAAGAAAGAGACGGCAACCGATGGGGGGGGTATAGGAGAGACACCAACCGATGGGGGGTATAGGAGAGACACCAACCGACGGGGGGTATAAGAGAGACACCAACCGACGGGGGGTATAGGTGGGGAGACAGACATTGACCAACGCTGGGTGGGGGGGAGGGGCTGAGAGACACCGACCGATGCTGGGGGGGGAGAGGGGAGAGACACCGTCCGACACTGGGGTCACGCAAAAATGTCCTCAGCTGAAAAGGGGTCACGAGTGGAAAAAGTTCAAGAAGGCCTGATCTAGAAGACCTAATTCCTATTTCATGGATTTGAAGTTGTGGTAAATGTAGGCGTGCTTTTTACTTGTGACTAATCTTCATTTTCCTTCATTTAGATTCCGAGAATAAATAGGCGATGTCTAAGCGTATCACGTTTATCTGTAGACATTGTTTTAATGAGATCTAATCTTTGCCTGTACAAATATATTGGAAAAAGTCAACAATTTCCATGAGGTGCACTTTCACATGACTGTAAAACAAATTTTTTTGGTCAGATAAATATGAAAGGAGAATTATGGGGTGAGTGAAATACTCTGAAGCTGTCGCCAGAGGCGGCTCTAGAGTTTGCGAGGCCTTAGGCGAAACCTAAACATGAGGCCCCCTACTCAGGCCTGTGGGGTCTCACCAGGGTTCTGTGGGGTTTAACCAGGCTGGTGAGACCCCACAGAGCCCCAGTAAGACCCCCAAAGAGCCTTGGTGAGACCCCACAGAGCCCTGAATAACCCAGGTCTCTGTAGGGTCTCACCAGTGCTTTGTGGGGTATCAGCCTGGTTAGACCCCTCGAAGCCCTGGTGAGATCCGCACAGAGCCCTGGTTAAACCAGGGCTCTGTGGGGTCTCACCAGGGCTCCGAGGGATCTCACCAGCCTGGTTAGACCCCACAGAGCCCTGGTGAGACCCCAAAGAGCCCTGGTGGGACCCTACAGAGCCCTGGTTAAACCAGGGTTTTGTAGGGTCTCACCAACACAAGGGCTCTGTGGGGTTTAACCAGGAATAGTGAGAACCCACAGAGCCCTACTTTAACCAGGGCTCTGTGGGTTTAACCAGGCTGGTGGGACAACCAGAGAGCCCTGGTGAGACCCCTCAGAGCCCTGTTGAGACCCCACAGATCCTTGGTTAAACCAGGGCTCTGTAAGGTCTCGCCAGGGCTCTGTAGGGTCTCACCAGGGCTCTGTGGGGTCTAACCAGCTTGGTTAAACCCCACAGAGCCCTGGTGAGATACCACAGGGCTCTATATGGTCTCCCCGGGGCTTTGCTGGGTCTCACCAAGGCTCTGTGGGGTTTAACCAGGGCTGGCAAGACCCTACAGAGCCCAGGGGAGACCCCAAAGTGCCCAGTTGAGACCCCACAGAGCCCTGGTTAGACCAGGGCTCTGTGGGGTCTCACCAGCACCAGGGCTCCGAAGGGTCTCACCAGGGCTCTATGGGGTCCCACCATGGCTATGTGCGGTTTCACTAGCCTGGTGAGACCCCTCAGGCCCCTGGTGAGACGCCAAAGTGCCCTGGTGAGACCAGGGCTCTGTGGGGGTCTCACCAGCACCAGGGCTCCGAAGGGTCTCACCAGGACTCTATGGGGTCCCACCATGGCTATGTGCGGTTTCACTAGCCTGGTGAGACCCCTCAGGCCCCTGGTGAGACGCCAAAGTGCCCTGGTGAGACCAGGGCTCTGTGGGGTCTCACCAGCACCAGGGCTCCGAAGGGTCTCACCAGGGCTCTATGGCCCACCATCGCTATGTGTGGTTTCACTAGCCTGGTGAGACCTCTCAGGCCCCTGGTGAGACGCCAGGGCTCTGTGGGGTCTCACCAGGGCTTTGAGGGGGTCTCACCAGGGTAGCAGGACTTTGTGAGGTCTCACCAGGGCGCTGTGAGGTCTAACCAGCCTTGTTAGACCCACATCACCCTGGTGAGACCCCACAGAGCCCTGGTCTCCCCAGGGTGATGTGGGGTCTCGCCAGGGTGATGTGGGGTCTCGCCAGCACCAGGCCTCTCGCCAGCACCAGGGCTCCGTAGGGTCTCAGCAGGGCTCCCACCATGGCTTTGTCGGGTCTCGCCAGCCTGATTAGACCCCTCAGAGCCCTGGTACCAGGGCTCTGTGGGGGTCTCACCAGGGCTCCGAGGGGGTCTCACCAGGGTAGCAGGGCTCTGTGGGGTCTCACCAGGGGACTGTGGGGCCTAACAAGGCTGGTTAGATCCCACAGAGCCCTGGTGAGACCCCACAGAGCTCTGGCGAGACCCCACAGAGCCCTGGTCTCACCAGGCCGAAGTGGGCTCTCGCAAGCACCAGGGCTCCATAGGGTCTCACCAGGGCTGCATGGGGTCTCACAATGACTTTGTGGGGCCTGACCAAGGCTTTTTGGGAAATCACCAATGCTCTGAGGGGGTCTCACCAGGGTAGCAGGGCTCTGTGGGGTCTCACCAGGGCTCTGTGGGGTCTAACCAGCCTTGTTAGACCCCACAGACAGCTGGTGAGACCCCACAGAGCCCTGGTTAAACCAGGGTGATGTGGCGTCTCACCAGCACCAGGCCTAGTAGGGTCTCGCCAGGGCTGCATGGGGTCTCACAATGGCTCTGTGGGGGGGTCTAACCAGCCTTGTTAGACCCCACAGACAGCTGGTGAGACCCCACAGAGCTCTGGTTAAACCCGGGCTACCTAGGGTATCCACAGGACTATCTAGGGTCACAGGGCTCTCACCATTGATGTAGCCTGTGAAGGCTGCCTCTCACCAGGACTGTGCAGGGAGCGTCTCACGGGCGGGAGCGTGCAGGACGAGCCGTTGCTGACTACATCTCCGTCCCCGTCCATCTGCCCTGACGATCCACCCTCTAGCCAGATTTAACTCCGCCCTCCCAGCCAGATTTAACTCCGCCCTCCCAGCCAGATTCAACTCCGCCCTCCCAGCCAGATTCAACTCCGCCCTCCCAGCCAGATTGGGATCCTCGCACGGTGGATGGGAGGGGTGAGATGGCTTCCGAGTGGCTGGTGGGCGGAGCTCCAGAAGACCACTGGCCGGACGGACCGAGGAAACTGATAAGCTCTTAGCCCTGTCGCTGTCAAATGGAGATGCTCAAGAGCTCATGACGTTACCTGGCTGTGAGGTAATGTGACGGCAGGGCAAATTAGGCGGCCGCGAGGCCCTCGGGAGCGCGAGGCCTAAGGCGACCGCCTAATTAAAGAGCCGCCTCTGGCTGTCGCAGGTCGGCCCTATTATTCTGGAACTCAGCGAACACATGCCACCGATTGCTGAGTTCCCGATCCTCACCCTGCAGAGACTGACTGTCACTGCTACCCACAGGGATTTCCCCCCTCTCTTTCTCCAGTGCTGACCGGAGGAATGGATGGGGGAGGGGGCGGGCTCAGCCTCTAGTCCAGCTATATACCAAGTTTTGGGTCACCGGAGGACATTAGTATATGTCCTCCTGTGACCCTGAAGACAACTATGGCCATAAAAGTGTTGTGTAATAAAGTTTATTCTTATATTTAGCTAACGGGAAGTTTTTGGTTCATTTTCACATGTTATAGACTTGGAAGCTTGTTAGTAGGTGAAACACAAAACTTGCACTCGTTTACCAGTGCACCTGCATGAGACTGTACATACCACTAGAGGGCGGTAGGTTTGTTATAAAGTTCTTAGAAATTTACACTATGGAAATTTAGAGGCAAATAGTGACAACAGTCCCAAAGCTGCATGCCTGGTTACCTTATTACAGGCAAAGATTTTACAGTCTGCGACAAAGTTCCAAACATTGTGGTGAAACAGGCAGACTGTGTGCTGGATTAGTGGCATGCAAGCTCAGGATCAGAATCCTTAGATAGGAAAAGCTCTGTGAGGGTTAGGGCTGTGGGCAGGTTGTAAATCTTGCAGATTTTTGTGATAGCTTTTTAGATTGTAAGCCCTCAGGGGCAGGGCCCTCCTTACCATCTTGTCTTAAATTGTATTGTGACTGTAATGTCTTCCTTATATTGTAAAGCGCTGTGCAAACTATTGGCGCTATATAAATCCTGTATAATAATAATAATAGCTCTGTCCAGCAGGGGCCACAATTCCTCTAAGAAGATTAGTTTGCAGTCTAACTTTTTGTCATCTGGTAAATCCTTTTTAAAGAAAGGGTGCCGTATTCAAGAGTTGCTGCACTGTAAAAGGACTGCCACAATCCCACACCCATAGAGTCTATTTCCAGGATGAAAGGAAGCTCTATAGGCTAGACATTATAACTAGGATTCACCGAAATGATATTTTTAGACCGAAACAGAGGTTTCAAAATTTGTCAAGCCCCAAAAATTAATTCTTTTTTAAATTATATTTTTCTTTTTCACTTTACTGTTAGTGGTTTTGGGGAAATATTAGGGGTCTAAGCAGACCCCTGATATTTTCCATTTGAAATAGAAAAAGAGATTAAGGACACAGTCTCTTTTCCTGCAGCCCCTGTTATGAATGAACAGGAAGCCTCTATACAGAGCTGCTCTTGTCCATTCATAAACTGAGGAGATAGTAACTCATACTATGTCCACAATCATGAACCTCCTCTCTACCCAAAACCTTCACACCATTGAAATGACACCTTCCAGGTAAGCTGGTATGCCTTGCTAGTTTTTGCCTTCTGGACCTTAAGTATCATGGAAATGGCAAATTCCGAGATCCCTCTATCTCTCAGCACCTGGGTTAAGCCTTTTCACTGGCAAAGCCATTTTTGCAAAAATTATATATTTTCTGACAGTACGGAACCTGTAGAGTAAAATGGTGCCAATTGTAATGTTTTATGTCACATGATGGCACAAACCCTAATTATATATCTGCAACAGTTTGTGCAGAGCTTTATAAAACTGAGGGAGACGATACAGTTAGCTATACAATTTCAGTACAGGAAGGCAGGAGCGTTCTGCTTGTGAAAGGGGCAAGTAATACAAAAAGGTAATACCTGTTTGGGATGATTTAATGGAAGAACTGAAAGAACGGTTATGTCGAGGTGGAATAGGTCTCCACAAAGAGATGAGTTTTCAAGGATCACCTAAAGGTGGACAGAGTAGGAGATAAGCGGACAGATTGGGGTAGGGAGTTCCAGAGGATGGGAGAGACCCTGGGAAAAATGCTGGATGTGAGCATGCAAGGAGGTGACGAGAGCTGGAGAGCAGTAGGTCTTGGGAGGAGCGAAGGGGGCGGTTTGGGTGATATTTTGAGATGAGGTGGGTGATGTAAGTTGGGGCAGAGTTGTAGATGGCTTTGTAGGTTATTGTTTGTTAGTATTTTGAATTTTGGGCAAGTGGGAGTCAGAGGAGCGATAGGCAGAGGGAGGTGGACACTGATCTGTTGGTAAGGTGGATGAGTCTGGGAGCAGCATTCATGATAGACTGAAGGCTGGAAGCCTATTTAGTGGTAATACAATTTTTATTGGCGTATAAAAGGCGAGGTTGAGGCAAGCTTTATAATTGTGTGTGTGCTCATAACATGGCAAACAAGTATGGTACCCAAAATTGCCCATATGCGACACTTTAAATACCTCTACAGGACAACAATTTAGGATTAACCATGAATGATGGCTGTAGAATTATTGCCCTTACTCTGGCGTGTGTGGCAATATGTAACACGTGGCACAATGGTCACGTTCATACACGAGCACACCCAGCCTGGTAAAGTGAGGCAATGACAGTGCAAATGGATTCCATCTGGAACTTTTGAAAATGCACAAAGGAGTTAAGAGCCTTGACATCCAAGATTAGGGTGGTTGCCCCCCCTTTTCAGGAACTTTAAAGAGCTTGAAGCAGAAACCCCTAAAACATTCCTGGAGAGGCACTAAAATAATAACACTGGGTCAGGAGCCCCTCCATCACCTAATGCAGATCTATGAAAACTTGAGGTGAGATTGGGAGGCTTAAAGGGTAATTTCAGTTTCCCACCAAATGTGAATAGCTTAAATTACCCCCACAACTCTGTCTGCGCTGAGTGTTTAGGTTTGTGAGAACCAAATCTGGACACGTTGCTAGAATCGGGGGCAGAATCATCCTCCCAAGTTGGGAATCTTGCAAACCACCTGAAAAGGGACTAGACTGTTTCTTTCTATCACAATAGCACAGTCCCCGATTGCTAATCCTCGCTGAGCAAAGGCAGTCATTTCGCCTCAGAGGTGTGTGCCAATGAGGGAGTAGTGTCTTGCTCATGAGAGATTTAAACCAAAGCCCTAAGAAATAATAAAAAAGGAAGCTGTCACGACTGTACTGACTGCCCCCTGAGACAGGCACCCCAGTAGTGCTCAGCCACACTCCCCAGTACAAGGGCAGTCTTTAGCAAACCTGATGATTACAGCCTGCATACTCTGGACCTGGAGAAAATCACTGCACATCCACAGACATGGAAAGCTGCCATAACACTTATAGCAGGGCCCTGTGCTTTAAGGTTATGTCCATGTTTATACACCCAATGTTGAAGGGAAAGAAGGAAGACCTGCATGCATTCAGTTATCCAGTCTAAAACAACCAGTAGCTGCTTGACTAAGTAAAATCTACACAATAAATCTTCCTACTTAGGATACAAAGTTAACCAGAACATTTTTGGTAGGGCTATAGTTCTAGCCTATTCTGGTGCTGACCTCTTTGATTTTTTACTTAAGGTCCAATTCTCCTGTAGATGGCAGTATGACCCATGATATAGAATCTACAAGAGCTGTGTTCCTCAAACAATATATATACCGGTGTGTATATATATATTTTTTTACAGTGCACCACCCTGTGATTATCAAATTTTCAAACCAGTAAAACTGAAGCAATATGCTATGCTACACAGGAAATGTTTAATAGCTCAATTGCGCTGCTATAATTGCTAATGTTTAAACTCTAGGAGCAACAATTGATCACTACACAGATGGCACAAATGGCTTCCTGCCGTGTAAGTTACAAAACAAATGATTATGCATCTCTTGATTGAGTTTCTAAAAATCTGTACAGCTCCAGACTCGAGCTGAAAAGTGCATTGATATCTGTATGAGACACAACACATTGTGCATGTGCAACACTAATTATGTTAAGGAGAAATAGTCTACATTATCCTGTTTATATACAAATGTGTTCCTGTCCTTATACCTCATTGAAACCTGAAAAGTGATGAAATTAAAAGCAATTATCTTATGTAAACCTGCATGCCCTTCCTATGTAATAGAGTAAAACAACGCATGAAAAGAACAAATAGTGCTTATTCTAGAAAAATATACTAAAATGGCCTGGACGGATGTGTTGGTACCCCTAGAAAAGATTACAAATAATTGGATCTTAGTGATAATCTAACAGCTTTCTGTAATTAGTATCGCACATCTTCAATCTTGTAAACAGCCTATTTAAATAAAGAAAAGTAGTCACTTAAATGGACAAGAGTCAAGTGAGGATCTCAGAAAGAAACCCATAGACCAGCATGTTAAAGGAAATGGCTATAAGAACATCTCCAATCAGCTGGATGTGCATGTGACTACGGTTGCAAATGTTAAGAAATTTAAAGTAGTAATAAACTCCCAAACTTTTTTCAATAAGGAATCCAGATCAGAGCAATATACATTGCCTAGCAAAGCAATGCTTTACATTTTTGTCCAAACCCTTACAACCGTCAAGTTTTTATACAGCTGCTTCCAGGTCTCTCAGCTCAGCTTCCCTAAACTTCCTGTCCAGTACAAGATCACAAGGGACAATGCAGACTCCAGCAACTGTTCATCTACTAGTTTGGAGAAGGGGGGAGGGGAGTAACTTGATTTGCTGTGTTTGTGGAGACATGCACAGCTTACTAACACACACACAAGGGTTGCTGCATAGTACTCTGCTTGAGAAAGGAGTCCCTCTAAAACAGGAAGTTGGGACAAGTGCTCAGGGGACCAGCCGATTCTGCAGGAAACTAAAACTTTTAAACATCAAGGAGCAGCATTCATTGTAAGTGATTTCATCAACATTTGAAATAGCTTAAAATCCTTTTGACTTTAATATCCCTTTAATAGGCAGATTAAACAGTATTGGGACTAAGACAGAACCCTGGGGAACACCACTCGCAGCTCTAGACCATTTAGAAAATGATTATGATACAGAATTTATATTTGAGAAGTGCTTTACAAAACTGAGGGAGACAATACAATTTCAGTACATGGAGGTAGGAAGTCCCTGCTCGTGAGAGCTTACAATCTAGTAGGAGGGGCAAGTGACAAAGGTAATAACTGTTTGGGATGAATTAATTGAAAGTACTGTTATATGGAGGTGAAATAGGCCTCCCTAAAGAGATGAGTTTTCAAGGATTGCCTAAAGGTGCACAAAGGAGGAGATAGGTGGACAGATTGGGGTAGGGAGTTCCAGAGGATGGGAGACACTCTTGAAAAATCCTGGAGGCGAGCATGCAAGGAAGTGACGAGAACTGGAAAGCAGGAGGTCTTGGGAGGAGTGATATTTCGAGATGAGGTGGGTGATGTAGGTTGGGGCGGAGTTGTAGATGGCTTTGTAGGTTAGGGTTAGTATTTTGAATTTTATACGTTGGGGAAGTGGGAGCCAGTGGTGCAATTGGCAGAGGGGGGTGGCAGACACTGATCGGTTGGTAATGTGGATGAGTCTGGCAGCAGTGTTAATGATGGACTGAAGGGGGATAGCCTGCTTAGTGGTAGGCCAACAAGGAGGGAGTTACAGTAGTCAAGGTGAGATATTACAAGAGAGTGAATTAGGACCTTTGTGGTATAGTGTTGAGAAGGGATGAATTTTGGAAATGTTACAGAGGTTGATTTGGCAAGATTTCGATAGTGATTGGATGTGGGGCTGAAAGTAGAGCTCAGAATCAAAGATTACTCCGAGCACCCTGGCTTGATGGGAGGGATTGATTGTAGTGCTGTTGATTATGATGGAGAAGGGGACACAGAGAGGAGGAAATATTATAAGCTCCGTTTTGGACAGATTTAGTTGAGGAAGTGGTGTGACATCCATGCTGAGATGTCAGTGAGTAGGTTAGTGATGCGTGAGGTGATAGAAGGGGTGAGCTGAGGGGGTAGTATATGGGTGTTGTCAGCATAGAGATGGCAGTGGAAGCCATGGGAGGTTATCAAATGACCCAGGGAGGAGGTGTAGAAGGAGAACAGAAGGGGTCCTAGGACAGAGCCATGGATAGAGGAAGAGGAGAAAGTAGAGTTATAGGCGACACTGAAGGTGCGCTGGGATAAATAGGTGAACCATGAGAGAACAGTCTTGGAATCCAAGGGATTGGAGTTTATTGAGGAGGAGCGGTGGCTCAACTGTATCAAAAGCAGCAGAAAGGTCCACGAGTATACGTTCAGAGTAGTGGCCTTTGGTTTAGCTTATGTTAGTAAAACATTAGTAAGTTTTAGTAGGGCAGTTTCCATGGGGATGGGGTCCAGGGGGCAGGTAGGTGGGTGTTGATAAAAGAGTAGCTACTTCATCTGCAGTGACCGGATCAAATGAAGAGAGAAAAGAATGTGGTGGCAGACAAGGTATATTCAAAATGGCAGATGTCTGGGCAGTGGCAGCCTCATGGTGAATTGCGTGAATCTTTTCTTTGAAGTGATTGGCAATCTCCTGGGCAGTGAGTTGGTTGGAGGAGGCAGCAGCAGGGGACGAAGTAGGGAGTTAAAGGTAGAAAAGAGTTGACGGGGACTGGAAGGGTGTTAATGAGTGTGATGAAGTAGGTCTGTTTGGCTGTGTGGAGGCAGGTATTGTATTTTTGGAGGGTGGATTTATGTAGGATGACGTCTTGCATGGATTTGGATTTACAACATAGTCGCTCAAGAGCGTGACTATGTCTTCTAAGTCTTTTAGTGCCATCTTTCTGCCAAGGCTATAGTGGACGGGGCCTGATTCTCTGAGTGGTGACTCGGGCAAGTCTGTCCATGCCGGAGGAGAGTGAGTTATTGTAGAGAGAAGAGGCAAGGTCTGGGCAGGAAAACCATTTATTGATACTCTCTGTATCTGATCCTTTAGTCAGCTTTCTATCCATATACATACCATTTTGTCAACACCCATCGGCTGTAATTTGTAAATAAAACGTTTATGGGGTATTGTGTTGAATGCTTTAGCAAAATAGACAAAATATGTCCACTGGCTTTCCTCCCTCTAGTTTGCTACTGACTTCATGATAGAACAAGAACAGTCTTTCATAAATTTATGTTGGTTGCGCGCGAGCAGAAAAAAATTGCCGTCTGGAGACGGCAACCCGCAGATGCAGCAGTGCCGTCCGTCCGTTTTTTTACTACGGGCGGACGGCAAGAGGTTAAGATACCATTTCCACAGCCAAAATTTTGGATATAGGTCCCTTGCCATTCCCTCAAATACTTTGAAGTACTATTGATGTTAGGCTGACTTGTCTGTAGTTTCCTGGATGACATCTTTGTGTATTGGTACTACCGTATTTGCCGGCATAGACGACCCCCTACTTTTTGTGTTAAAATATAGGTTTTGGGCTATACTTGTCGTATAACACGAGTATAGCCCAAAATAATGTTTAAATGCACCCACTAACATCCATGGCGGTATTCCCGAGTGTGGCTCGGGGTTAATTTTCAGTACCATAAGTGGTAACCCCGCGCCACATTCGTGATTACAGTCTCTTACCTTGTCCACGATCCCTGCTGTGTCCTACGTCTACCGCTGAGGCAATCACGGCAGGCTTTCTAATAATGAATACAGGCCTTGTATTCATTAATAGCCTGCCGTGATTGGCTCAGCGCTGAGCCAATCACCACAACTTTGTATTCATTAATACAAAGCCTGCCATGATTGACTCAGCGCGGTATACTGTATGTAGCTGAAGCTACATACAGTATACCGTATCCTTCCGTATGTACCCGGCGTATAAGACGAATCCCGATTTTCGGGGGATGTTTTAAGGTCTCAAAACCCGTCTTATACGCAGGCAAATACGGTACATTTGCTTTACACCAATCAGATGGTACCCTTCAGGTCAGTAAGGTGTTCTTTAAAATTAGGAACAATAGTCCTAAGCTCTCTATGTACTCACAGTTGCATGGTTTTTGATCTCAACATCAATATGTGGCAAATGGTCTCAACTTGCATCTTCCCTCAATTCAAGTCAATAAAAGCATGCCCCCAAACAAACCTTAGGCATTTAAAGTGACATTAAACCCTCAGATTTTTTAACATAAACCAATACTGTAATATGTGCCTTACTGTAATCCATGGTTGTTTCCCTTCTCTTTGCTGCTCTTCCTTTTAAATCTGTATCTCGTCTCATGCTTGGCAGAACTTCTGTTTTGCAGCAGACTGCCTTGTCTCTGAAATGGATACATGGTGTCTGTGTGTAGGTTTGCAACCTGAGCCAGCACTACAGGAAGAGGCACTCAGCTGCAAAGGTTCTCCCCCAGCATGAGAAGACATGAGGATTTAAAAGGAAGAGCAGCAAAGAGAAGGGAAACAACCATGGATTACAGTAAGGCACACATTACAGTATTGGTTTATGTTAAAAAATCTGAGGGTTTAATGTCGCTTTAAGGAACTTTTGCTTTTAATGAATTCCCTTCCAAAAGCCTTAAACTGGGTATACACAGTTTGAATTTTCATTCAAAATCTTTTTTTTTTTAAATCAAAAAGTTCACTCGATTTTCTAATAGTTAATGGGGCCAAATCCGCGCTCAACCTCAGTGATGAAAACAATTTAAGGAGCGGGATATTTTTTTTAACACAAAATTCTAGAGGTGGATGTGCTTTCCATTCTAACATCGAATGTTGAAATCAAATGAAATTTTGAATGAGTTTCGTCAACTCTCTCTAAAAGCTTTATCGAATGTTCTAAGATTACTCTTTCAAAGTTCATACAAAATTGACAGTCCTTTACAAATGCCTCCTAATTATGCTTCAATGTAATACATTTGATGCATGTGTCTTAACACACATTTCTTTTTAATGTCTGTGTAATCTTGATTTACAAACTGTTTCCTATGAAGCGCCGTTATTCCGCTACATGTGCGTGGAAATGATGAGGGGCAGTTGCAAAGATTGGCACATGCCCCAAAATATGCCTGCTTAACCACCTTCCGTCCATGGCCGTTTGTGAACGGCCGGACGTCTGCTAGGAGTGGGAGGGCGTCTTAAGATGTCCTGCCCCTCCCCTCTCGTGTGCGGCACTCAGCGCGCACACGTTTAGGGGAAACTGTGAGCATGTAAACAGTCAGCGATGGCTGTTTACATACAAGCGATCAGGCGTCTCTAGAGACGCCTGATCGCTTGCAGGAGCTGCGGGTGTGCGGCCTCCCCACCCCCACGTACCTCTGTCCCGCCGTCTCCTCGTCGCCGCTGCCGGTCCGTGATCCAATGTGGCCGGTGCGGCTGGGACCGGCACGGCGACGCTCTAACAGCAGATGAAAGGGAGATCATTACTCGATTTGCCTTTGATCTCTCTTCCTGTCCCCGAATGCAGGAAGTCATGTATATTACATCACTTCCTGCATTCAGTGTCACTCTCCGGTGCAGAACACCGGAGAAAAGCTGATGAAGCAGATCTCTGCTTCATCAGCTTCTGTGGGGGTCCCTAGGTGACATCAGAGGTCTTGGAGACCCCTGATGTCTCCATAAAGAGGACCTGTTTGGTGAACTGGCTATTACATAGGGGATTTCTTAATCCCCTATGTTATAGCAATAAAGTTGTCTAAAAAAAGTAAAAAAAAATAAAAAATGACAGCATTAAAAAAAAATAAAGCTAAAAAAAATATTCACAAATAATAATTAAAAAAAAAATAAATGTTGTAAGTCCCCCGCCCCCCCCACATACATATGCAAACATGCGTCGGGTGCGCCTATGTACGAAAACGACGATTGCGCCTATTATGCAGCACGTTACATATCGCCACGAACGTCGGAGTGAGAGCAATAATTTTAGGGCCATCAATCACTGATAACACTAAACTGATGAGCGGTAAAAACGTTTAAAGTGTCGCCTATGGCCAATTTTGGTTGCGGTCGTTTTCTGCGATTTCGCGGGCAATTTTAAAGGTTGACATATTTAGTGTCTATTTACCCGACGTGACCCCGTCTTTTATAGTATACCAAAAAATTGGGGTGAAAATAAATGTTTCATAACATTTTATAGGGAAACATGTTTTTTTTACAAAATTTAGGGTACTTTTTTTTGTTATATAGTAAAAAATAAAAACCCCAGCGGTGATTAAATACCACCAAAATAAAGATCTATCTGTCCCCAAAAGTGGTATAAAATTAATTTCAGTACAGCGCTGCATAACGTCAGCCAAAGTACCGAATAAACGTCAGCCAAAGTACCGCAGCGCTGAATACTGAAAAATGGCCTGGCCAGGAAGGGGGTGAAACACCGCGGTCTTCAAGTGGTTAATTACAGCTTCCTGTGGCAAGTAAAGGTGATGAATGCCAATCTGTTAGTTTCTTGCATGGTGGTGGTGCACCAGGTTCAAGTGCACTTACTCCAGCATGCACCAAATTTGGATGCCAATTGAAGGTAATGTTCTGCTCGGATCATCCTAAATGTTCTCCTTTCTTTCCTTCATTGCTGCACTGTCCATACTCTACTCGCTGCAGTACTGATCATTGCTGTTTTCCCTCCTCACTACCACTCTGGTAATGGTGTAGATTTTACATGCGCATTAACCTTTTTAAAAAAAATTGCATTGCACCACCATGCATGGTAGTAAGTTACCAAGCATGATACCATTAAGAAACAAAGACACTGCAGAGCACCTAACAGTGCAGCATGCAATATTGTGTGACGCAGTATTGCATAATGCAAGAACGCATGCTCTCTTGCATTGGAACCTTGTGTGTGTAGTTAGAACTCTTCCACCCAGCCACCACCTGGGAGAATTCCATTTGCATGGCATCGCCACCACTAGACGGACCAAAGGAAATTGCTGTGCTGCTCACTAGGAGTCACTTGTCCAGGATTCACCCGGGTTTTGAATGCTGTGTCTGGGTTTCATGGCAGCAGCAACCCGGACACAAGATGTCAGGCAGACAGGGACAACCATAAAAAAAGATAGGGGCTACTGGCCCCCCCACTGAAAATAGTCTCAACTGTGATATTTACATATGAATGGGTGGCGCTATTTACATATTAATAAGCCACGACTCATGCTCCCAAAATAATGTCTGCACGTCACTATAGTGTTCGGGTTTCGCTTGAAGAAAAGATGCCAATCCTACTCCTCACTTACATCTAAGTTTTCAAATCCACATAGAACTTGCCTTATAACATTATTAATTTGACGCGCAAAAAAAATACGTCAGCTTTGCGATGTAAATATTATCTTTTGTCAATTCCCTGTTATGATGGAACTCATCTAAAAAAATGTCGGGTTTTGCTGTCCAACGCTGGTGCTGCTTCTGCTCCTCCGACAATAGAAGCCATGATCAGTCTTATTGGCACATTTGACATTTCTTATCCTACATCAGGTCTAGTCACAAACATCGCTACATTCATTGAAGGATTCTATGCCGTCTCCTCCTCACTTTCCCTTCCGCCTATTTACCATAACCCGCAGCCGGCTCGGGTGAGTAAAAGCTCCCCGCAGGGCACGACATGGCGGGGAGGAGGAGAAGGCGGGGATCCCATTAAGACAATGGGCGGCCAGAAAATGGCATCATAATAATGGAAAAGACACGCGGGCCAGACGTGCAGCTTTTGTCTGGGAGGCCTCCTCAGCTGTGCGTGAGGTAATTCCGCTACCTCACATAACACGGAGCCGCAGTGGCCATTTTAGCACATCCTCCGTCTGAGACCTCCAAGCAGCCAGAAGCCTCGGGCATATTAAACACAGCTCTCACCAGGGACCTTTATTTACTCCACACATTGACACTTGTCTGGTATTCGGCTACGAAGGCGGGAGGGAAGAAGACAGACTTGCCTTCCATCTCCCCTCCCCCCTCCTTCACCAATGACCGGGGGCGCAGAAGCCGCACTATCTGGCTCCCCATCCCCCTCCCGAATGGTCTCTCCCAGAGGTTACCGGAAGTTGTGCGGCGCTGCCATGTTTTCAGCTGCTTTGTTGTAGGTTTCATGTAGGATCCTGCGCTGTGGGTTTTTTTTTCCTCCCCCCCCCCTTTTTCCTTTTTTTAGGGAGGCCAACTGGACCGCTTTCTTATTCCAGGTAAGGGAGAAAATCACGATAATATGTATCGAAATCCGTTCGGGATAAGCGGCGCCGGAGTCCCCCCCTCCCTCTGTTACGGAGAGAAGCAGCCGCCTCCCTCCTCTCCCCTCCCCGGGAAGCGGGGACACCCGGGAGCAAGCATCGCCCCCCCCTTCACCACCACCACTACCACCTCCTCCTCCCTCCACATCCTCCTCCTTCCCCGGCTCACACACAGGACTCCTCCGGCCTCACGTTCATCTCGCACAGTCTGAGCTGGAAGCGGCCGCATAACGGGACGTGGGGGGTGCGCGCCGCAGAACAAAGGCTCTTTCACTGGGGCCCGTAGAGCGCGGCTGATACGTGTCTCCGGCCGCCATTTATACAACGATCGTTGTGAAATCTCCTTGTGCTCCACGGACGTGTAAATCCGATTCTGTCAATGTTTATATGAGGCGGGGGATTGCGGCTTTTTATCCCGTGTACTATAGACAGTGCAGGGATGTGTGTGAAATGGATTTCTCCTTCATTATTGCCGAGTGCGCCCCTCCCCCCCTCCGTGTACTCTCTGCCGGCTGCGGATTATGGCGGGCTCCGGCTGCTTTATCCTTCTTTATGTGGGCCGCTTTGTGCTGGGCAAATCTCAACTGCTGGCTATGGCGAAGTAAGACCCCAGTAATGTCTCTCCTCATAATGGCCGGTCAGTCTGTAGAGGGCTTCAGCGCAGTCTTTTCTCTGACCTGTCCATTATTATATTCTAATGCTCACCTCATGTTACAATCTGGTTGTATAATCTGTAGATTTTTTTTTTTACTGGAGCAGCTCTACATGGTAACCAATCAGCTTCTTTCTTCAGGTCATTCAGTTAAACTTTGGAAATGAAAGCTAGAAGCTGATTGGTTGCCATGCACTTCTGCCCGCTCCAGTATTTTGTAATCTCCCCTGAATGTAGGGCTGCGGAATTGTCTGATGGGATAGTTTAGGTAGGTCCTTATACAGTAAATTTCCAGTTATCCATGCTGTAGGTGCTGGATAACCCAATGGCCCTTTCACCTGTTGGGTGCAATAGCCAGCCTGCTATTGGCTAATTCAAATTGCAATAGCAGGGTGGCTATTTAAACCCCACCCACTGAGGAGAGGACCCCAGGGAAAGTTCTCTGGGGTCCACTCCTCTGCTCAGTGGGTGGGATTTCAATAGCCACCCTGCTATTTATTGGCTGTTGCAATTTGAAATAGCCAATAGCAGGCTGGCTATTGCTCCCTGTTTTACTTTCTGCAGCCGCCGGCAGCAAGATGTAAACAAAGAATTTAATTCGCAATTAAATACATTTAGTATTTTTTTTTTTTAGTGTGCATCAAGCCTCCTAGTTTTTTTTTTCCTGGCCGGTTGCTTGAATGCCGGATAATGGGAATTTAGTGTATTACATATTTCTGATGCTAGTGGTGTTTCTAGTCAATACACACTCAGTGACAGAAGAATAGAGAGAACACCTATTACCCTTATTTGAGACCCGTATTAGACTGTAAGCTAAAAGAGGAAGAATGATAAAGGAAACCCTGGACTAGCTCTATAGTAAACTTCATTATTACCTGGTTTATTCAAGTCAAAATGTTTTTAATTTCAATTGCTGATGAAATCTCTTACAATTGATGTCACTCCTTGATATTATATTTACGTTTGTTTCCTGCAGAATCAGCTGGTCCTTTCACTCCCCCCCTTTTTCTCCACTTCTACTTTCCCCCTTCTCCAAGCAAGTAGATGAACAGTTGCTGGAGTCTGCTCTGTCTCTTGTTATCTTGTAGTGGACAGGAAGTTTAGGGAAGCTGAGCTGAAAGAGTTAGAGCTGTTTGGAAACATAACTAAGTGCTTGGGCAAAAATGTAAAGAAATACTTTGCTGAGCAATCTTTCATCTGGACTCATTATTGGAAAAAAAAGTGTCAGTTTGAATGTAATACTACCTTAAATACGTGAATGTGACATGTTATTCAATATCTATTTAGATAATTGTCACATTTATGCATTTAATAAACCTGGTAATAAAGAAGTTTAGTATAGAGCTGGTACAGGGTTCCCTTTTTATAATGGTTTCTTTTTATTATTGTTTTTGTTTCAATTTGTGGAAATTGGGTGGACCCCATCGCTATTCGGTACTAGGGTTATAGGCATTAAAGGTCTTGCACACATGAGAGATCCCTTTTTAGTTACATTTTGTCCCTTTATTAGGCTGGGTTCACGAATATGCGCGTTTCGTGGCGCGTGTTTTTACCGCGATCCGCTGTAAGACAAACACGCGTTTCCGAGGGCTACCTGGCTGTATCCCAATGGATATGCGCGGCAAATACGCCCCAAAGAAGCTCCTGTACTTCTTTGGGCGTTTTGCAGCGTGTTCCTACTCGCTGTAAAACGCCCAGGTGGGAACCATGGCCATAGGCAATCATTGGTTTTGACATGTTGAGCGTTTTACAGAGCGTAGGAACGCGATGTAAAACGCTCAGGTGTGAACCAGGCCTTAAACTATAAGGCCTCATGCACATGAGTAGAAAAAAATGCCACTTTTTGAGGGTTTTTATTTATGAACTTCTAAATGTGGTTTAGCCATTGGGGCTTTTAGATTCCTATTTTAAAGCAGCAGCCATAAAAATAAAATACCTAAACCTGTGTTCGTAAAGGCGCTCACTGGCATACTTTACACACATGTATGCACGGAAGTTCATTCTAGTGGCTAGGATAAATGAATATTCTAGTTCCGAGTTAATTTACACATAAACATGCATAATTATGCAAAAAAAAACATATTTTTACACTGGATTGTTCTGACAATTCCTTCTAGAAAAATCCAGCATAGATTTGTTTATTCCAAGTATTTATATAGCGCCGACAGTTTACGCAGTGCTTTACATTCACATCAGTTCCTATCCTCAAGGAGCTTACAATCTAAGGTCCCCATCTCGCACGCATACAGGGCCAATTTTTAGACCGGAGCCAATTGACCTTCCAGCTTTTCTTTGTGACATAGATGGGAGTATTTTTATACACCCGTGTACATGAGCCCTAAGTGAGGAGAAAAATAACTTACATTGGTGAGGGTGCTAGTGAACACAGGAGTGGTGACTGTATGACATAGGAATGACTGTCTCAATGCTGAGTGTTGGGTGGTTGCTCCCTATATTGTGGGTAAAAAATCCAGGGTCCACTAGGGGACGTACGATTGTTAGCATTATGTGAAAAAACTGATTTGTTTTTCACACACTTGCTGCTCTTTATCTCCTCCATATTACATAGTTTTGGTTAATCTAAAGTTGGTTGTGTGGTCAGATTGTGACGTGTTTAACCCTAACACATTAGAAAAAGTACATTTATTTTAAAATTGAGATTTCAGCGAGGTCCTAGGAGTTATGAAAATTGAAGTCATATGGCTGCAAAAAACATCTTTGTGTTTTGTGTAGTAAAACTCTAAAATGTGAATAAATAACAATTTAGGGCCCATTCCCACGCTGGGTTTTGATGGGTTTGTAAGATAAGTGTATGTATAAAGTCACTCGTACTCCAATAGAATTCCAAGTCAAAACATTCTGTTTGCCTGAAGTAGGAACTTCTGTTGTTCCGAAACGTCGCTATATGATGTGATAGCAATCGAATCAATAAGCCGTTTTTGACTTGGAATTCTATTGGAGTGCGAGTGACGTTATACATACACTTATCCTGGATTGCAGAGGCATCTGCAGTCACTTTGGCACCTACCTGACTCTAAAGGTGGCCATACACTTTACAACCATCGCAAGACCTTAGTCATGCGATGGTTGTAAAGTACTTAAAAAAAACGTACGATCTGCCCATCTTGGACAGGCAGATCGTACTTGCGATCATCGCAAGCCCGCCCCCTTGAGGGGCGGGCTTGCAAACGGGCAGTGTGCGCGTGCGCACATCGGCCCGTTCGTCAGTTGTAGAATATAAAAGACGGGGTCACGTCGGGTAAAAAGACACCAAACATGTCAAGCCTTAAAATTGCGTGCGCGCGCAAAACCTCAAAAAACAATAATACCCAAAATTGGCCATAGGCGACGCTTTAAAAGCTGTTACTGTTATCAGTGATTGATGGCCCTAAAATGATTGCTCTCACTGCGACGTTCGCGGCGATATGTAACATGTGTAGCGCAATTGTCGTTTTTGCGCGCTGGGGCACCGGGCGCGTATTTACGTTTATAGGTGCGTAAACATGGGGGTGGGGGAGTTAAACATTTTGGGTTGTTTTTTTTTTATATGTGACTTTTATTTTACCTTTTTTATGTTACTTTTATTTTTGGCAACCCGCCAATGCTGCCGTGCCGTCCGTCCGTTTTTTTACAACGGGCGGACGGCAAGTGGTTAAATGATCCATAGTACAACTACATGTTATGTACTCGGCGATCAGTACTAATCATTCAGTGTTTGTAAATAGCTGAGGACATAGTAAGCTTACTGTGTCCCCAGTTATAAATGAACAGGAAGTGTTATACATCACTTCCTGTTCATTCATGATTGCAGGCATTAACTGATACTATATCCACAGTTTATGAATGGACAGGAGCAGCTCAGTGTAGAGGCTTTCTGTTCATTTATAACAGGGGCTGCAGAAAAAGATTGAGGACTCTGTGTCCTCAATCACTTTGTATTTTAAAAGGGAATCATCAGGGTTCTTTTTAGACCCCAATATTTATCCCCCCTCGGCAGTAAAATGTAACTTAAAACACTATTACAAAGGTTGGAAAAGTGTCAGTTTTAGCCTGACAAATGTTTTCATTTCAGTTTTGGTCTGAAAATTTAATTTCGGTGCAGTGCCCGCCCCCAGAAAATTGTAGACGCATGTGCGTTTGCGTTTTTGGTGCCGTTTTGGCAGGAGCAGGCCCTTAAAATGTAAATAAGCCACTATAATTATAAAATGTTGTTTATCAGGGCACTGATCTTGTCTGCTTCATTGAGCTGGTCCAAAGATCTAGGGCTGCAACCAACTAATCGATTATGAGTATAGTTGTCAACCATTCTCATGATCGATTAGTTGGTTGGATCCCCTACCTCTCTCCTCCACGATGGGAGGAGGGCACAGCAAGCAGTGGGCCGATGCAGTAGCCAGCCTGCAATTTGAAATGGCCAATAGCATGCTGGCTATTGCACCAGCCCACTACCTGCTGTATTTACATTCAGCTGCTGTCTGCGGAATCTTGCCACTGGCAGCCATCATTCCCTGGCTGAAGCTACTCCAGCACGTTGCAATACAATCTTTTACAAAAATAAGTCATTTTCGATTTCAGCCTGACAAATTCTGGTGTGGGAGGTGCGTTATAGTACCATTCATCTCAGTGGCACCCCAACACGCCTCCCACCCACAGTGTGGTCACCCGCACTGTAACACACGGTGCCGCAGTGCTGTGCGTTCCAGTGCAATGCAATTGCAAAAAATTGTGCATGCCGTGATTGGCTCAGCGCTGAGCCAATCACGGCAGACTTTGTATTGATAAATACAAAGCCTGCTGTGATTGGCTCAGTGCGGTATACTGTATGTAGCCAACGCTACCGTACATACAGTATTACCGCACATCCATACCCGGCGTATGGGGGATGTTTTTAAGTCTAAACACTCGTCTTATACGCCGGCAAATACAGTATATTGAATACGATCATTACAGGTATTGACCACATACACTTACCACCACATACCCTTACCAGGACACAATATTTTTCTCTGTAGTGGTCCTTTAAATATTGTGTAAATTGAGAAACCTGTATCTGAAGCAAAATCTTCTAAGACAGCTGATTAAGAAGTCATGATCTGCCAGGTTCACACTGTTTTCTGGATGAGATCTGTAACGCGTTGCATTGCGCTTTGCCACTTTTTTTTGTTTTATAGGTGCAGTCCAGTGCATTTGTATGCATTTCCATCCATTCCAGTGCATTCCAGACCAGAGAAAATGAGACCAGCAGTATTTTTTTTATTTTTTTTAGTCTGGACTGGAATGGACTGCACTGGTGTGAACAGAGCCCAGAAATAACATAGGAATACATTGGGATGCTTTTTTGGTGTGGGAACAAACTGTTCTGGTCTGGACATGATCCGGACAAGCCCTAAAGTCGTAGTCTTTGTATTTTCCTATTTGTAAGGGAGAGAAGGGAGGTTGTGAACAATAGTCTAAATCTATAAAGTTGGCCATACAGATTTTCTATGGTCAGATGGAATAAGTGCAATAGATTCCTCCATCTGTGTAGATGGAGGAACCTCCCACAGTGCCAAGCTTCAGTATCTTGCTAGTCGGCCCCACTGGCTCTCAAAATGCCTCAACAATGTAGTGCCCCCCTAAACATGCACTGTAAAACTTTAGCACTGACATGTCTGTGTTGGGAGCGGAATATAAAAAGATGGCTGTCCAAGATTTCAGGGTTGCCAAACATGTGTTGTCTTTATTAGCCAGAGCGAAATGAGAGAGGACTGGAACATTAACTGTAAGTATGAAGCCATTCCAGCTCACTTTGTCATGAAGTCTCTGCTTCTCTCTGTCAAATATTGCAACACAACATCCCCAATTTCCCTTTTAGATGTACACACCATCTGTCATTATTACATAAAGATAACTACAAGAGCTGCAATTGATTCTGCTAACTTATGCCTTTCATTTATACCTACTGCAGTGACCACAAACTGCCTTAGCTATCTCTTATCCTTGCAAAAATGCAGTACATCCCAAATAACAAGGAAGGTGCCAAAAATGTGCTGAGGAATGCAGACTAAGGCTCTGTTCACACCTAGGTGTATCGATTATGCGCGTTTGTCGTGCGTTTCGTGAAGCGCGTTTTTACCGCGATTGGCGGTAAAAAAAAAACCTTGACAAACGCACGTTTCCGAGGGCTACTTGGCTGTATCCCAATGGAAACGCGAGACAAAAACGCAGCAAAGAAGCTCATGTACCTTTTCAGGCGTAGGCCGTTTTGTAGCGCGTTCAGACGGGCTGAAATACGGCCAGGTGTGAACCATACCCATAGAAAACAATGGGATTTTCATGTTTGAGCGTTTTGTAGAGCGTTCGTAGAGCGTTTAACGCGCTACAAAACGTACAGGTGTGAACCAGGCCGAACTCCCGATACTGCGTAGGTTGAAGTAAAGCATATGTTAAGGCAAACAAACATGTGCAGTACATTTCTGTAACACATGCACGTTTCTCTTCCTGCAATCCAGTAAGTACAGAAAAATATCTAGTGATCTGCCAGAAATGCACTCGCCACTTAATTTCCTACTGTGGGCTGACAACACACAACATTGTTGGGGACTGAGTGGTGTCAGCCCTGTCCAGATTTGATTTGCTAAACTATGCAATTCATCCCACTGTCTTCATCTCTAAGGCTATGTTCACACCATGTCTAGACTGAATACATTTTTTTTAGAAAATACAGTGCCGAGGAGGCTATTAAAGTTAGGAGATGCTACATTCTAAAATTGTTCCACACTAAAATTGTATTTTTACTCCTGTAAAAAAAACAAACCTCGAACATAATAATCGGCTAACTAATCGATTTTGAAAATAATCGTTAGCTGCAGCTCTATACTCGTCGTATAAGACGAGTATAACCCCAAATAATGTCTAAATGCACCCACTAACATCTATGGCGGTATTCCAAAGTGTGGCTCGGGGTTAATTTTCAGTACCATAAGCAGTAACCCCGAGCCTCATTCGGATGTGTCTCTTACCTTGTCCACGATCCCCGCTGTGTCCTCCGTCTTGCGTCCCTTGCGAGCATCGCAGGGGGGCGGAACCGGTGGCAATTTTAAAAGTAAAAAAAAAAAAAATAGAACAAAAAAATAAAATCATCAGACCGCCAGGGAGGCTAATCTGTCAGCCCGCTGGATGTGTGGTAATACTGTATTTACGGTAGCTTCGGCTACATACAGTA
>NW_017306525.1:934009-936207 GCF_000935625.1 Nanorana parkeri | reverse complement strand
CCGGGCAGGTTTGGTATTCATTAAAACAAGCCCTGCCGCTGCCGTGATTGGCTCAGTGCGGTATACTGTATGTAGCCGAAGCTGTATACCACAACCATACCCGGCGTATAAAACGACCCCCGATTTTCGGTTGATGTTTTTAGGTCTCAAAACCCGTCTTATACGCCGGCAAGTACGGTATATAATATGTGGGTGCAGTGAATGAGGAAGATGGAAAAGAACACATAGCAAAAATGGCAAAATTGCTGCGCTCCCCAGGGATGAAAACATGTCCTGAAGCTGTGTCACTAAGGGGTTAATGCTGAAACCCATACTAATAGACCTTTCTGCTGCCTGATGCAATTGACCACCCGCTTCTCAAAAACTTCACTCCCTTGGCCAACAAGACCCTGCTTTTTTCCTGGTTGTCATCCTACCCACCTAAGTGCCCCTTCAATGTTGCCTACAACTCCATGTTCTCTTTTGCATGGTTCTACCAAGGTGCTGTCCTCATGCTGGCTGCTGCTGCTGGAAAAGACACCTAGCTAATATGCTTATCCTCTGACTTTTAGGCCCCGTTCACATTGAGCGATTTATCGCGTGGTAATTCCTGCGATATCGCGGCAATTTACCGCGCGATATCGCTCTCCAATGCTTCTCAATGGGGCAAAGGGTCCTGCTGTCGCGGGTCATGCATCACTACAGCAGGACCCTTTTTGGAGCGGATTTAGCCGCGATTCAAGCTTGCTCAATGCAAGCATTTGCGCTATATCGCGCAAAATGCAAATCGATTTGCGAACCGCTCAATGTGAATGGGGCCTTAGTAGTTAGACTGAAACAAATATGCAGTTAAAAAAATAAAAGTCAGCACTCCAAAATACTTGTTTATGCCAGTGACTTGAAGTAATGAAAGCAGGCTTCCAGAAAACGTGCATTTTCAGAAGGTCAGAGATGGTTGCCTATATTTTATATCTTACATTGAATTTCTCTTGTTGGCTTCAGTTGGTCTGCTAAATATACCATTGAAAGTGTTTTGTTAAATGTGTTTTGACAAGTGGGAAAAAACCCCCCACCTGATTTTGCCAAAAATCTTGTGTGATTTCCTGTGTTTTATTTGCTGAAGGAGGGGTTATGGATGTGAGAGGTCTATGTAGGCAGGGCTTACACCACATGCTTAGAAATTTAGAGCTCTGCCCTGTTAGAGGAAGATTTTTGTTTTCATTGACCTGCACGTTAAACCATCCAATGCTTCTACCCTGTAGTTTATCTGTTATGTTGCAAGTGCTGACCAGATTCCCTATTGAGCATACAAAGTCAAGGGGATGTTCTTTCACCAGCTTAGATTTTACAGTAAATGCAGACCGGTTCAGTGCTGGCTTTCTTCTCTTCTCATGTCCTAATAAAGGAAATGGTGTTCAAAATGTTCGTCACCAGATTGATTGCCCTCTCAATCACTTACACTTAGAAAGGGATCAGAAGCTTCCTGCAAGATTGAGGCTCATTTTCCCCAAGGTCTTGGTTTGGTGTAGGGCACTGATGAGGCAACATTTTAAAGGGACACTATCAACACAGGATCACGTTCTATGTAAGAGCATACCAGATAGAGGCAATATTCTTGTCTTTCCGGTGGCTGCTTAGTTGAAACATCTATTCTAACCGCTGCAAGTATTCAGTAGGATGGGTCAAATGCCTGTTTCCTCCACTGCACACAGTGTTTTCTCCTAACCGCTTGAATGTCACTACAGGACATATGGGCTGATAGGAAGGACCACTGTTTGCAGCAGAGGAAATGTATAGTTGAATACTTGCAGCGGCTGGGATCAGCCAAAAGAGGCACCATTTTAACAAACTGGCTGCTGGGAAATTAGGTTTACAGTATTGCCTTTTTAAGTAAGCTTGGCAGCAGCCAAGCCCAGCCTCCCTACTGTTAACACAAACTGTTATATAGATGACCTTTCCAGCCATTTGTGGGCTTCTGGCTTCATGTTTACATAATTTTCATAGTGTTTGCAACATTTTTCTCTCCAAGTTGCTGCCTTTTTACAAGAATTCTCCAGGACCGCATATATTTCCCTTTTATTATTACATAGGTGTTGATTACTTGTTTCGTAGGAGGAGGGTTTGCGGGAGAGCGCATTTCAGCTTTTTGTTACTGACTTGTGTTTCCAGTTTGGGTGGGGGGGGGGGGGGGGGGGTTTTTTTGTGGGTGACAAAGAAGA
>NW_017306525.1:915863-933931 GCF_000935625.1 Nanorana parkeri | reverse complement strand
GGGGGGGGTGGCTTTTTTTTTAAGTTGACAAACAAGATCAACCTTGTTTTCTGTAGACAGTGCATTTCTCTGCAAATAGTTGTAGCTGCAGTTAAACTCACCTGATAATATATTGTCTCCAATTTGGCTACAGATTTGACATTATTGCAGCATTAAAATATTTGTAGAAATGTTTCTAAATTCAGCTTTTTCCCCCCCCCCAGGCTCATGAGGCTTCACACCACCACCATCACCACCACCATCATCACCAACAACAGGCTGCTCAAAACAGCTTGCTGCCACTGTTGGGAGCGCCAGTTGATCCTCCTGATCAAAAACCTATGTTACCTTTACCAATAACTCAAAAACCTCATCCTCCTCCAGAACCTTTAAAAGAACCTGTTGTAGTAAAGAAAGAAAAATCGAAAACCTCCTTTGTGTGCACCTATTGCAGCAAAGCATTTAGGGACAGTTACCATTTGAGGCGCCATGAATCTTGCCACACAGGAATAAAGTTAGTGTCACGGCCAAAGAAAACACAGACTGCGCCGGTTGTGCCACTCATATCAACTATCGCTGGAGACAATAATAGAACATCCTTGGTTTCAACAATTGCAGGGATACTGTCTACTGTTACAACATCGTCTTCAACTACAATTCCTAGTGCAAGCACTAGCATCCCAACGATGCCAGTCCCTCAGCCTGTGAAGAAGCCTAGCAAACCTGTTAAGAAAAACCATGCCTGTGAAATGTGTGGAAAGGCCTTCAGGGATGTTTATCATTTAAATAGGCACAAGCTTTCGCATTCAGATGAGAAACCCTTTGAATGTCCAGTCTGCAATCAACGTTTTAAAAGAAAAGACCGCATGACCTATCATGTAAGATCGCATGAAGGAGGAATTACCAAGCCCTATACGTGTAGTGTTTGTGGGAAAGGATTTTCAAGGTATGTCACTTTTACCTTCTTCATACTAGAAAAGTCATGCTGTAGTTAGTCTAATCCTGGACATGTGTAAAAATGTGTGATGGCACATTGGAGGTGACAGGTTCTCTTTCAGGTGATATTAGGAGTCCATTAGACCTCTAGTGTCACCTTTCCATTTTAATAGTTTTACGCGGGGAATGTAAATACAGCAGGCAGTGTCTTGGAGCAATAGCCATCCTGCTATTGCACCTGCCCACTGTCTGCTGTGAATCAGGGACCTGATGAAGAAAGTTGGGGGAATACAGAGTCACTGGCTCACAGCAGTCTCTGCTCCCCGCTGGGTGCCAGCTGCAGTGTTCTGTGTCACCTCCGATCCCTGCTGTTTCTGCTGATAAAGCCTGCTATATGCTGGCTTTTGGGTCACTGGAGGACACTGTAGGAGTGCTCGAGTGACCCTAAAGAGAACTATGGGCAAAAAAGGTTGCCATATAGTTCTCCTTTTAATTTTGGCTACAAAATAAAATAAAAAACACTTTCAAATATTTCCTGAAAAAAGAGACCGTGTAGATTGAAAAGATGGTGGTTGTAATTTTCTATGATGCAGAATATTACTTTAGTCGATATTTTAGTGACTTCAATGAATTTTAGTGCATACAAGCACAATATAATTCCCAATTATTTTTTTACAAAATAAAGGATGGGATTGTGTTGAGTAAATGGATACCAAATATATTAAACCTGAAAACTGCACGCTTCTGCGAATAGCAAAACCCTTATGAAAACAAAAAGCATGAGTCCACATCCACCCAAATAACTTTTACTAAATAGCCAGGAGTCTGCTGCTGCAGCAGCCATGAGCCTGTTTTGACCCATTAGGGACCTTGGCCATATGGGATACACCCAAGGCCTTAAATCAGGGATGTCCAAACTCTGGCCCTCCAGCTGTGGTGAAGCTACAAATCCCATGATGTCTGGGGCTGTGAGAATCTTGCAAAGCCTCATGGGATTCATAGTTCCACCACAGCTGGAGGGCCAAAGTTTGGACATCCCTGACCTAAATGGTTGAGGGGTATAACTTAATCAAACAGTAAATCTTAAAATAAGTGCACGTGTATCTTCCTGGTGCTTGTTTTAAGTGAGTTATTGATTCACCACCAGTGAATGTTTGGTTAAGTACATGCACTGCTTTATAAATATGCCCCTGAGTGTTAATGCATACTATACTGGTGCAAGGAATGGTGTTCTGTAATTTTTACATAGGGGGCAATACCCTAGAGAATCTTTTGCTCTCTGTGTGCAACTAAATGCTTTCTGACTTTTTTGTCAAGAGGGAGCATCTGCAGGCCTTTCTCTGAGGGCTTGCTTACACCAAATGCGGAGCAGATGCAGAGAAGTTACAGAACGCATCAAAAATGCATCCAATGTATTCCAATTGTATTTTGGGCTCTAGTTTGCACCATAGCGTTCAGTTCCAGAGCATGTAGAAAAACTGCAGCATACCCCATTTCTTTTTCTGCTCTGGAACGCACCAAAACGCCCTGGAACACAATGAAAGCCCATTTTATGCTTTTTTTTTTAAAACTGCCGGAATGTGGACAAAAAGCGGCAAAACACACTGCGTGTGCAGAAACTCATGCAGATCTGGTTTGCATTTGGTGTGAACAAGACCTGAAAGTTTGGGATAGGTGCACAATTTCGTGTTGCGGGTTATGCGTGTTTGTATTATGAATGTCACCCTAACACACATGAATTACACAACACACAGTGATGCACTGCGCACCTTTTGTATTAGGGATGTTCAGCTACCAAGTACTGTATTCGGTACAAGTACAGATACTTTTCCAGCTCCAAGACTAGACTAGAGAAAAACTCAAAAGTTAGGAGGCAGCTGTCATTTGTAAGGAGCATACAGAGCTCCTGGGATTTGTACATCCCTGTTTTTATATATATATATATATAGATAGATAGATAGATAGATAGATCTATATCTAGATAGATAGATAGATCTATATCTAGATAGATAGATAGATAGATAGATAGATCTATATCTAGATAGATAGATAGATCTATATCTAGATAGATAGATAGATAGATAGATCTATATCTAGATAGATAGATAGATCTATATCTAGGTATATTATGCATTATGCACCGATACCATTTTTACAAGTACTGATACTTGCCCAAGTACTCAGATACAAGTACTGATGCATTTTAATTGTCATGTGACAGTTTTTCTAAAACAATACAGACTAATGATTTCAGGAAGGTGGTGGAGCACCAGAGCCAGGTCCCAGCTGCAACCCTGGTAAAATGCTTTGTATGTTTTTGTACTTTAGGAAGCCTATTTAAATTGGTTGACTTAACACATTGCAAATAACATGGATGGGTTAACACACTAAAAACATGTAAATGAGCCCTTAGGTTAGCAACACAACTATAGCCTTTGGCTTGCAAGTGGACACCAGACATGGATACCTGCTGTTAACAATTTAGCAACTGAGATGTTCGCTAGTCTAACAAGACAATCCAAATGGCCGTGTGCACAAATAACACCCTGCTATTGGCAGATGCACATTTCATTTTTTAAGAATGTTTAATTGCAGATATTAAGACTTTTTTTTGTGTGTGTGTTGTGGATCGGTTAGGTTAAATCCACTCTTATGTGGAATAATACTACCCAAGGAACTTGAGTTTTTTGGGGGCTTTTTTCAAGTTGCTCAGTCCCTGAAATACTTAGGAGTTTGTCAGCCTACCAGAACGTATCATTTAACCTACTTGTGTTACTGCAGAAGTTTAAAAGTACTGGCTCTGGTTCAGGCTACCACTTTCTGTAACAGAACAAAATGACTTGGATGCTGAAATTGCTGTACTTCCTAAACCATTCTTTATGCTGAAACCCCAAAACTTTAAGGCCTTGTTCACACTGAGCGCGTTCCAGGAGCAGAGCAGTTACAGACCAGATCAAAACTGCGTCCAATGTATTCCAATGGTACTTTGGGCTCCAGTTCACACCGCAGCGTTCAGTTTTCAGAGCATGTAAAAAAAACTGCAGCAAGCCCTATTTTTCCTGCTCTGGAACGCATGCAAACTCATCAAAAACACATGCAAACGCACTAAAAGCCCATTATAAACTAAAAAAAATTTGTTTTTTTTTACCAAAAAGGGCCCGGAACGCATCAAAAAACGCGGCACAACCCACTGCACTGCGTGTGCAGAAACTCATGCAGATCTGGTCTGCATTTGGTGTGAACAAGGGCGAAACCTTTTAAGCAAGCTAGAATGTTTAGAAATGCTTCAGTGCCAAAATAACCTGGGGGGGGGGGGTCATTCTAATGTCTGGGTTGGTTTTATTGCTTCCCAACTACAACAATTGGCCAGATAGAAATCCAGTAGTCATTCCCCATACGTTTAAAATTTAAATTTTTGGCTACAGAAACTGCTTAGGTACATAGGGTTAGGCAGCAACATTTTTGCCTCCTTTTTTATATTAAGATTTTTTTCTTCTAGCAAGATTTTGCTGATGGTGCAGATCCAATGAAACTCATATTGCAGGTTTTTGGATTGGCTGATCCTTGGCATAGCCCTGGAAGGCCGTACCCGGAGCTCCCTGTGGAGACTATATATGCTTTTAACAAGTGAACAAGTTTAACAAAAATACTTGAATCAAACACATTTATCAGTATTGTTTCTTCTATACGGTGACTGCAAGTTCATACTAGTAAATCAAATATCTTTTGTGGTGTGTTTTTTTTTTTTTTTAAACTAAATATAGTGCATCATCACTAAGGTCTTACAACCTATTGTCTTTTTATTTTTTTTTACTTTGCTATTAATGTAATTTCTTTTCTATTCTTTTTACATGTATTTTTTTGTTTGTTTTCCCCTGACAGACCCGATCATTTAAGCTGTCATGTGAAGCATGTGCATTCTACCGAAAGACCTTTCAAATGCCAAGTAAGAACAGAATTTTGTTATCTCCACTGTTGTACAGTTATGCTGAAAACATATAAATGCCTCTGTTTCGCACCAAATTCTATGTATGATTTTATTCACAACTTATCTTCTGCTGATGACTGTGGACAGTGGGTACAGGAAGTGTTTATGTAAAATCGATTCGCTTGGTGATGGTGATCTTGAAATGAGATGGGTATGAATTTTTTAACACCACTCATGTTAATGAGGGTAAAGCACACAAGCAGCATTTGACCACAGAGGCGATCGCGCAGTTTTATGTGCTTAAAATAAATACCAATTGCACAAGTGTGGTACATGAGCAGGTGTGCTTGCATTATTAGTTTTTGTGGAGGGGAGTCTTGTATATACAGTACCTATTGTTATTTGGAATGTGAAGCATGCAGAGCACATAATATACAAATAAAAATGTATGATAAAACTTTTTTTTATTCCTTGAAATGTATTAATGTGGTTTGGGTAAGTATTTGTTGCGAAGCGGAAATACAACCGCTGATCCCTTAAAGCCGAGGAAGGTTCCAGCATAGCCTTTATTTGTATTGCAGTTGCTGTGGTGGTGCGTTCGTGATCAACTATGTTACCAGCCATTTGAGGGCTTGAGAGCTAAAAATAAGCATGCTGGCAACCTTGACAGTTGGCCTTAAAAGTAACTGTTTTAGGATGTATTAAATTAATAAAGAGGTATATAATAAAATAACATGATGAAAATTGGGGTTGCACATTTAAGCGTGTTGCAAGGCAGTTTGTAACATTTTAATTTTTTTTCTTCAAAGTAGTACTTGCCAACTACTGTGTTTTTAACTTTACAGGCATTGCAGCTACAGTTGCATATGCTGACCTATGTGAATTTGTTGATGGCAGGCGCATAATTATTATTATTTTTTTTTATCCCACTGCAAATACCATAGGTAAACATTGAAATACACTGAAATAAAGCTTTGTCAATAATGCATTATTCATCGTAGTAGGAACTAGTATTAACTTGTTTATTCCACAAGTTTGTCAACATTTTAATTTGTCAACTGTGCAAAAAAAAAAAGCTTGAGTCACTAAAAGTTGTCAAATTCTTCTCTTTCAGACCTGTACTGCTGCCTTTGCTACCAAAGACAGACTTCGGACACACATGGTGCGCCATGAAGGAAAGGTGTCTTGTAATATATGTGGCAAACTTCTTAGTGCAGCTTACATTACGAGTCACCTAAAGACGCATGGTCAAAGCCAAAGTATTAATTGTAATACCTGTAAGCAAGGTAAAAAGTTTCAAGGTAAATATCTTCAATTCTGGTATACTTTATTCTGCATACTTATGGTCAGCATTGTTTAACCGATTCATGTGTTTGGCACACTGAGGATACTCTTGAGGAATATTTGATTTACCTGCCCTTTAAGGGTAGGCTTCTTTTTGTTTCAGCCCTTGATGATGTAATTTCCTATGCCGTGTGCGTGGTGTGTGTGCGCTGTCAGATTTTGGGATGGGCCAGAGAACCTGATTTTTTTTTTTTATCTACTACAGTAGTGCATTGTAGACTGTCTATGTCCCATTCAAGCCATAGCTCTTGATGCTTGATGTCCTCTCTCATCTGCTCAACCCTCTGCTTGAAGCTACAACCCCCTTTGGGGGCTGCTTGTTCTTCTGCTGGGTCCCTTGATTGTTTACCGCCACATAGATTGGATTCACAGGCATCCCCTTGTAGCTTCCAAGCTAGACCCTTGAATTCTGACAGCTTCTTTGGTTGACATGTTGGGTATTACTGCACCCCATTGTGATATTCCCTTGGCTTTTTCGGTTCCCCGCACCCTATACTTGGGAATACTATCAATAAATCTTGCAGTTCTCTATTAGGAAGGACAACACTCAAGGATCAGCAACACTCAAGGATCAGCATATGCCCCTGTGCAAGATTTAATGCGGAAAACCACACCAAGCCTTACTCCTCTTTACGGGAGAGACCTTTTCATGATCGTTGGTTACTCCCCTCATGGTGCTCCACTCTCTTCAATCCCTCTCTTTAGGGATCTCATGATCTGCAAGGTTCATGGGGGATCAGTTCCCACTACTCCTTTGAAATGAAAAGTATAGCAAAATTATATTGGGCTTTTAAGGTATACAATACATCATTCAAGTCTAGGTTACATGTAAAAAGCTAAAAATACAATCTTTATTACTATACTATACTATACTCTTATTACTATATAGAGGTAAAATCTCATATACAAATCAGTTCAAATCGTTTAAAGCATACTCCAATGAGAACCTCGATATTATAGCATATTCCAAGAACTCCGGTACATATAAAACATCCTATTTATATTTCTTATATCAAGTTGTTAATAGTCACACACAAGTCAAGGTCTCAGATTCATGCACGTTTCACGCTTAACTATAGGGTAGCTTCTCACTACTCCTTTACCTTGTAAGGACCATACTTTCCACTATCCTCCAGTTGTTTTTGAACTCTGGCGCATAGCACTTACCATTATGTCCACCCTAGTGCTTTTTTCCTGGCATACCCACTGTGAAACTCAGGAAAATCTTCACAGAAGAGGGTCAGTATCCCACTTGCTCGTACTTAATACTAAGCTGAGGGTTCTACAGTCTACAAAATTGTGAACCCTTGTCCCTTATCTCTTAGGGATTTATGGGATTGTTGGGGTATTCTGTGTAACATGGTCCCTCTTCACTTGCTGTAACTGTCAAATTTTTTTTTTTCATTTCTCCTTAAATTAGAGAATCTGGATTTTGGACAGGCACCAAACTGGTGCTTCAGATCAAGAGGTCACACTAACTTTTTGCTGGATTCTGGCCAGGGTGGGTATTATTCATTTCCCACATCCTGGGATTTTTATTTTTCTAATGCATGTATTCACTTGCTTACTCCTTGTGTCAGCTTTATTGAACAGTTTACTAATTTAGTGGGGGGATCCCTCCTCTGTTGGTCAATCCTTTAATCTAACCTTTGTTGGACCTAATCTGGAGGTTGTTATATCTTACCGGGAGACCTATTTCCGATGCTAGATGGTGTCCGATATTCGGATACAACACTGCTTTTTCTTTATCAAGTCAAAGTAATGGCTCCAGATCCAATGCATTTGATGTTCCTCACTTTGAAGAATGAGGTTTTGCACGAGTGTGCCTCCTCTCTTCTTGGAAGGAAGTGTCCATTGCTGGTAGTCCTGTGCTTCCCTGGAGGGCCAGTGGGCAAGTGACTGTTACTCTGCTACATAATTTTACCTATGTGGGATAGTATAAGTCCATAGGCCTTCTAGGACCTTGTTACTGAAAGATAGATTGTCTCTAAAGATTTGTAGTCTTCCGAAGTAATCTAACTTACTTTTCCTATTTAATATTCCTAGAGTTAGTTCTAAGATTTCTACCCCTAGCTCCTATGCAGAAGTATTATTATCCCTACAATCATATATTTCATAAAGGGTTAGGCAGGTTTGAGGTGGCTGTAACGTGTATTAAACACCCTTGGAGTCTTCCTTTTGCTCCTTGATGTTTTTGTATGCCAGGTTGCTTTTCGGTATATCCTTACTCTTGGCTACTCCATTTCTCCATTTTGCATATCTACTAAGAGGGCTCACATGCATGTCTCAAGAGATTACTTTTCTTTATAATGTGACATGCTTCTTATTATGGACCTCTGTCTTTGTATAGTGAAGGGTTCTACTTAAGCCCCTGGCTGTTGACAGGTTGGTCTAGACGTACCTAGTCTGTCCAAGCTTCCTTCCTGATAGTCAATATGCTAGGCTCAAGACTTTACTCTCGTAAACATTGCTATTTTGTTGACCACCTTAGCTGTGGGGTTTTTTTTCCCCTCCTATTCAAGTAGTTTGTTTGTTCCACCTGTGATGGTGGATGATTGGTTGTTCTCCACATCTTTTAATTGAGGCCCATCATTCTTCAAGTAGCATTTTTTTCCCCCTGGCAATTACCTGTACCTGGAGAGCTAGGTTGATCCTCTGTGTCCTCCACCTGGGTTATGGAAATGTTGTATTGGTTAGACCTGGTTTTTCTAACCTTCGGTCAGGTGTTGATCCCTTAAGAAAATCTTAATATATGATTTCCCCATCTGTTGGATCGCTCAACGTCTCTCGATCCCTACTATTATTGGTAGTAAGTGTAATCCATTTCATTCCCACCGGATGTACTGTTTCCAGACACATCCACATACAAGCTTAACAGTGGTGCATATTTTCAGCTTCAATTGTAGCTCAATTATGAATGTGCCTTCATGAGTCGTATAATCATCTTGTACGGTGCATGGGTGCTTATATTAAGCTTTGAGTGCGGTTATGGAATGTGTGTGCCATTTATTGTACAAGGTCTGAATAGTATACATCATTTCAGGCCTTCACAGATATATTTTTTTTTTTTTTCGTGGTTTCAGCCTTTTGTAACAGAAAATTCCAATTTCTGATTTTACATTTAAAAGTTATGGGTGTTTTTCTTTGTCACTGAGGCATTGAAGGAAATTGAGGGTAGAGTCACATTATATAGGTTGGGTCTATAAATTATGCTTAAAATGCTCTCTAAAGATATCCCAGAAAATACCTGTAAATCAATTCGCAACTCAGAGAAAAAGATGTTCCTACCACTTACTCTGCTTAAGTGGCTTGCTGTAGGACAAAACTCTAAGTATATCTCTGTGAACAAAATTCTGTTACCCACAGCAGTGTCCTTGGTATTGGATAACTCATGGGTCTCCTGGCAGTAGCATTCTGTCTGCCCATCACTGCATTGGACCTGGCTACAGATGAATTCAACATTACAAAGTAGGGATGCACTGATGTTTTTCTGTATCAAGTACCGATATTTTCTTTTTCTGTACTTGCTGATGTCGATACCGGAAGTCCCATTAAGGAAGCTTGGCAGTGTGTCATGGCTTGACACCCGACTTCTTGATTAGCCAGGAAGCAGTCTCTATGCTTCCTAGTCACCATTGGCATTGGTGTAATGACACGCCGCCTGGTTTCCTGATTGTTTGGGAAGCTGGCCAATCAGGAAGCCGGCGTCCTGATTGGCCGGGAATCCGGCTCCATGCTACTTCGTCACCATGGAGTCAGCTTCTCGGCCAATCGGGATGCTGGGCATTGTGTAATGACGCACCGCCCGGCTTCCTGATACCGGAAATTCGGGATAGGCATTGGGGGCATTTTGATGAATACTTGTCCAAATACTCCGTATCGGTACCGATACTAATATCTGTGCATCCCTATTGCTAAGTATGATGGGGCAGTAAGACCATGTAATTTAGTGTGGTTTTATAAGTTTGTAGTGGGGAAGAGAGCTGGAAATATACAGTATAAGTGAGTCATTGATGGCAGGTTACCTTTTTTTTTTTTTTCTTTAAAAGAATTAACATTTCTTTAAAAACAAAATTCCACTTAGTGAAAAGGGAACTTTAAAAACAAATGAAACTGTTTTATTACTCTTTAATATATGAATTATGTGAAGTCTTGCTATAACTTACACATTCTAGTAAATATGTTTGGTTTGCTTCACTTTTTTTTTGGTAGGTATGTAAATGCTAAAATGTCTGTCTTGCAGTTGCATGAAACAAAACCACATTTGTTATTTTTATTGTAGGTCAGCTTCATGAACTTCAAACTCCAGTTCATTGCAGAATTAAATATGAAGGTATTTGAATTTTTGCATACAATTATCTTCAGTTTTGTATAATAAACAGACCTTTATGAGATTCGTGCTTGCTATATACTTGAATAAATGTTCATACTACTTTATATGCTTTCCTGTTAAGCTGGCCATACGTTGCTTGAAATTTAGGCAATTCCTGTGTAACTTCAGTTCAAACGTCAGTTGAAAAATCGAAGGAGCTGGGCAGAAAAAAGTCAGCCAAACACGTGACTACAGCCAGTCTTCCTCAGTCACCGTTTGGGTATTCTGACAGCTGGGAGTGCCTGGCTGTCGGTATGCAATACCTGGCAGGGGAGATTAATCTATCCACACTTTTAAGCCTGAATGGGGGAATTGAGCAATTTCTCTTGTATAAATGTATGGCCTGATTTAGTTTTTAAAGGGCTATGTATGTTCCTGAAAGTATTGCTCCCTGTTACAGCTTTTGTTCAGGGGGCAATTTATCTGTGATTTGGATGCAATTAATCATTTAACTTCTTATCTGAGGTCTGATGGTTCAAGGAAAATACTGCCTTGTATGCAAACTAAGCATTCAAATCAGACCTTTTGTTTTCAAATGCGCCATTTGCTTTTAAACAACAGATTTGTCAATCACCTCATTGTTGCTCAACCCTGAAAATCCTTTCAAAGGCAGTCCATGTTCCTTACCCAGTGTAATTCTGAAGGCTAATTGTTCTGCCTCTCTGGAAAGAACAACAATTTCAGTTTGCTATCCTAGCAGCTGAAAAACTGGGCCGGGCAAAGTAACCATTTTATATTTTGATACATGCACTAGCTATCACTAAATTGGGTGTGAAGAACGATGCGCTGTATACATTTTAAAGTTTGCATATTTGGAGTAACCTTTTCTGATGGACATGGTGTTGCATAAGATAATAACCGAGCTCAGTGCTTCACTATGATGAGCTTTCATGTAGTTTTTATTTTAATGTAACATTCTAAAGATTTATATTACATTTTTCCCATTTGTAGTTGTGCAAATAGTTATGTATTTCACTCTTTCATAACAGAATTTTATCATTACTTTTTTTCTTTAGCCAAAGTGATGTTGTGTAGCTCACTGGTGCAGCTTTGATAATACTAATCCATACTAAGACTTCCTCAAAGGCCTCAAATACAATGTATAATATGTGTCTGCTTAAATGAAAATGCCTGTTTAACCCACCCTTTGTCATAACAAAGGACTCGATTTCTAGTGTATAAATTGCAGCAGAATGAATTGGATTTTAAAGTGACCTTTACACTCAAAAAATCAAATTCTACCAATTGTATGTATGATTAATAATAACAGACATGTCAGGTGTAAAATGCTGTGATTTGTAATACTTACACTTGCAGAGCATTCACTTCCTGCTTTGAAAGGGGAAAATGACTTAAGTTTACCAAAGCAAAGCACACTTGGATTACCTTGTCATCAGCAGAGCATTGCTGGGAAATCTCATCTGTAATCTCAGGAGAACTCGGGGAAAGGCAGTTTCCTCCCCTGAGATGATGTGCATGGTAACATATCTAGTCACATGTCTAGTCACATGTGGCAGAAATCCAGGAAGTAATATAACTAGTAATCTGCTCTTAGTAAACATGGCCACTGTCAGAAGAATGGGCAATAAAAAATAAATAACGTATGCAAAGAATACAAAGCCTGCAATTATCTAGAAGTATGTGTTTGTCATTACTAAACATTTCTAAAGGTGTCTTTGTTATTTTAAAGATATGAGTAAAGGTCCGCTTTAAGGTCCGCTTTAAGTGGAACACTAGGCAAACTGCAAATACACTGCTAATATATATGCATGTCAACTCTTTTACCTGACACATTTGTAATTCTGTTTGGCCAGTTTTCTAAGTCATACACCTTTTCTCTCTGCGGAATCGCTCACTTGTTCAGGTATACAGCTTTCTGGGTCAGCTCAATGTCTTTTGGACAGAGCGGGTGGTAATTTTGATTTATTCTACAGTGGGGCAATCTGGTGGTGGAGAGGGTGGACACTGCAAAGCTAAAATAAAGGTAGGGTTTAGTGTGGCAAGAAATGTGTAAATTGCAAGACTGACAACAGAGTTACAAATTTGGCAGGTAAAACTGTTAACATATATGTATTTCAAAAGTGTATTTGCTGTTGGTCGAAGTCCTACTTTAACGTCATTGTTCTAGGTCTAGGACATTTTCACAGTTTATAAATGGTGGTTTTTATGGTTTAAAAAACAAACAAACAACCTAATGTTGGGACTTTGATATATCACTTTTCCTCTTATTTCAGCTCCAGACTCCCTCTTTTGTGCTGTGGATCAGAATCATAGGACCTTTTCAATAGGTGATTTTATGTCTTCATACCAGTTGATACAGAAGAATTTACTTGGCACTGTAATAGCTGTCATAGGATTATTTTTTTTATTTAAAATTAAGTATATGTAGTCACACAACTATAAAGAAATGTATGAAAAGCATATTGTGTGTATTGCTTTTAAGTATCAGTAAGTAACATGGCTATTTTATTTTTAGACGCAAGTAACATGTGCCAAACGTCTTCTGCAGCCCAGACGTCAGTGACTCTTACTTCTCCCTTCAATATTACGTCCTCAGTAGCAGCATCAGGGACCCTTACAAACCCTGTAACGGTGGCAGCAGCCATGAGCATGAGAAGTCCAGTGAATGTCTCCAGCCCTGTCAATATCGCTTCTTCTATGAATCTTGGTCATCCAGTGACCATAACAACGCCGATTTCTATGACTTCACCTTTATCCTTAACATCTCCGGTTAATTTGCCTACTTCAGTCACTGGTCAGGTGAACATTGCACATCCAGTCACTATAACAAGCCCTATGAATCTGCCAACCTCAATGACTTTAGCGGCTCCCTTAAATATAGCTATGAGATCAGTGGAGAGTATGCCGTTCTTATCACAAGCTCTACCATCTACACCACCTTGGTAAAGGGAAAGCAAAAAAAATGCATAGATATATTTTCAAAGCAGTATTATGGGGTTGTTAGTAGTTGTTTAGCAGCAACTGACAGTCATGAATTTATAAAAGGCTTACAGCTATTTGTTGATGTTTGAACCTTGAGTTTTACTAATTTGAGCGGTTATTCTGCCTTCAGAATTGATCTGGACCGTACCCAGCTAAGGAGAAGGATGAAAGAAAAAAAAAAAAAGACTGAACATAGGCTAGATGACTGTTTTATTGACAGCATTTTTTTTAAAGATTTGTTTTTAGTATTTTACCCAGGTAACTCTTGTTTTAAATAACACTAGCAATGAATTCTTTCATTTTTATGCCAAAAATGTGCATATTTTTTTGTCACTACTATAATTGAGATACTAGGATAGGTGCTCCTCTGTGCTTCTTGACTGTTCAAAGTTTATGAAATGTGTAAAAACAAAGAAAAAAACCCCCAAAACAGATGTGTATTAGCAGTATGCATTTCATGGATTGCATTTTTATTTTCCAGCACTCTATCACAAAAATAAAGTGTCCCAATTCTGTCCTGTACAGCACATTATTTGTAATGTTGCATTCCCTCACTGATTAAGTACATATACATGCTCAGGATTTGTTCAGGCACATTGGCAAAGACTTAAAACATGTAGGTGAACAACTGTCTTGTCTTGCCTCTTGGTGCTCCAGAGGATCAGAATTGTCCATTGGAAACTGGAATCTGCTTTTGAGGTCTTTTCTGAGATATCCGAGTATATCGTGCAGCAGTCCTTTAAGATGGTGCTTATTGGGTTTCTGAGTTCAGGAATGTAGGGTTAAAAGAAGAGCTAACAAAGGCATGGCTGCCCTCAGTAGAGTAGATATTGCCCGTTGGCGCCAGTATGTTTTTGGGTAGAGGAATTAAACCAAAGGACCTGGATGGAAACCCATGCAAACATGGAGACCACGTACAACATCCATGCAGATAGTGTCCCAAGAGGAAATCGGACCCAGAGTCTTGGTGCTGTAAGGCAAGAGTGCTAACCACTGTTTGTTGCAACAGAAATTCAAATAATTGAAAAATGTTTTTTTTAAAAAGAAAATGAAGTAGAAAGGTTTTCCCCTCCAGCTTGCACTGAAAGGTTTTATCAATTGGAATATGGTGGTTTGGGCTGTTGCCATCAGGAAACTACAACTACGCTGTAGCCTTACAACAAGATTTCCCTCAAAAATGAAATGTGGCTATTCATGGACTTAGGCCAGCGTGTTGTAGCACAAAATAACACCTTTCCACAGAAGATCATGTACTATCCACTTTCTGGATATAGAAGCACAAAGAAACTGCGCTGATTAGTATCCCAATTTGGACTTGCTGATGCATTGAAAAGAATTATGCTGAAGAACTGTTATGTTTTTAATGGAATTGTATACAGTTTTTTTTTGTTTTTTTGTTAAACCACTAAGTAGTTAGCCCAACAGTGCAAGCCAGGATTTGGTTTTTGGTTTGCATTTTCTTCTTTCCTTTTGAAACTTCTCAAATGTGTTGTAGTAATCTGTTTATTGTGTAAATATTTTAGCATTTTCATATCCAGGTCTGTGTTTTTTGATATTTTTTTTTTTAAGTGACAGTGGGATAGTATCCATTTTGGCCTATCCCCGATAGCGCTTGCTTATGGTCAATTCTCACTTTTAACCAGACATCACATCCATCTACATGCATAGATATTTTTATTATTTTAACCTTTTAATTTTTTATTTTTTTTTCTCAAATGTTAATCATGTTTAGAAAACGAAACAATTACAAAATTCCTGCATTTTAGAGTACCATTACATTAACTTTTTTTTTTTTTAATTGTTAAAATCTAAGTGCTGTAGATATACTAGCAAACATATTTTATAACAAAGGTGTTTTAAGACTTTTACATCCATTGAATTTAGTGATATTACAAAAAAAAAACCCTACATTTTTGCTAACAGAGTCAGAGAATACGTTTTATTTATACATTTCAGTCGGTTATTTGCTGGCAAAATTATTCCAGCAAATAATGGCTCCAGCAAGAGGTTCAAGAAAAAAATTAAAAAGGCCTGTTCAGCCATGGCGGTAAAAAAGTGGAATGCTTTAGCATAATAGGACCGTGTACTCAGATGAGAAGTGTCTGGACAGAAAGCAGCAGACAAGTTGTAGGGGCTTGATATATATACAAAAAATTGAATTTGAGTGTAAACAATTATTTTATAACTGATCTTTTATATTGTAGAACATAAAAGTGTACATCTTTTGTATATAAAAAGCTTAGTTACTTTCTGTTTAGCAGAAAGTAGCTACATTCCTACACTTTCAATGTATGTTTGTTATAATGTCCATGTAAACACATGCCCCATGTTTGTGCCTTTTTAATTAGTTTGTCTCAATAAACAAAAATGTAGAGAGAACTTTATTCCCCAACTCATCTGTATGGTCAGTGTGTTTCCTATTCATTTAATACAGACAGATGAAATGGCATAGATGGCCCATGTGACTGGCCATGAAATCTGATTATGCTCGTTTTGTTACTGTAGATTGGCATTTACTTGAAGAAGGTGGTTCTGACATTATTCAGAATGAACTGACAGGTGCGTTGGATCCTTAGTTGACATTTTAAGCTGCCTCATTATGCTATAAGCTGCTTTTGTATGTCCATTGACCTGTATGGGGAGAAAAGCAGTTATGATATGAACAAAGGCCCTTCAACACAGATCCTATAGCTTAAGCCTGCCAGTGGGTTCATAAACCAGGCCCCATTCACAAGGGGCTTATACTGTTTTCAGGGATTCCTGTGTGAAAGAACGAATTCCAGGTGTCTCCATTAAGATGCAAGTTAATAACAGGATGACAGCGGCCGTATCTGTCGGCTGTCTGCATGTAATAAGGCTTGGTACAATTAACTGCGGATGATGGATGATTGTCCCTGGATTATTATTATAATACAGGATTTATATAGCGCCAACAGTTTGTTCTGCGCTTTACAATATAAGGAAGACATTACAGTCACAATTCAAGACAAGATGGTAAGGAGGGCCCACAATCTAAAAATGCATCTATCCTGCGTCCAGTGACGAGTATCTCTCCAATTCCGAAGGTAATCGTACTATGTACCGTCACCCTGTCATTAACTTGAATGGGCACAGTGGCCGCATCTGAACGGGCACACCTGGAATTCCTGCCACAAGTATGCCCAAACTCGGCGTAAGCCTCCGTAACAATGCAGCCTTAATGTTCAAATTGGCTGAACATTCATGTTTGGGGGAAGATGGGGCAGTTGCATGATTTGGGTGAAAATGGCCGGGTTAGAGAATTGTCCAGACACGACATCAAAAAAATAAAAATGGAGGCCTAAGAGATTGAATCAAGTACCGCAGATAAAGTTCACTCTAGGCAGCTATTAAAACCTAAGCTGGCGAGTTAAGGACAGATCACTTGCTACCATGTGACCAGTAGATTGTGACCCTGCCCTTATGGGCCTTGTTAATGTGGGGTACCCAGGGCACATGCTCTGCAGCTCTCCTGGGTGCCAAGCTGCTGCCTCCCGTGTTCCCTAGTCCCGTGGCTGTCTGACATACTACTTTTGGCCAGCCACAGTTCTGTGCACATGGGAGAAGGGCAGTCTTAAACTATGCTGAGCCTGTCACTCTGCTCCTCCTCAGGGCCACTGTCTTCATGCCTTCCTGCTGCCGGGAGTGGGGGCAAGAAACTGAAGAGACAGAGTGGCAGCCAGTCATGCCAGCAGAGGTGCTTATGAGCGAAGGGTAAGTGGGAACTGGTATGTATGTGTTTCGGGGCTTGTGTTGTCAAAATGCTTCATTGGGGTACTACTGTGCAATAAATCATCAAGGGTGTTTTGCACTAGGGTGTATGTACACCTGACCAATACACTATATAGGTTACATATTCCTTTGTTCATTGGGCTGTGCATTGCTTTAACTTCTGAGGCTTTACTTGTATATTACAGGCCCCTGACTCCTGTGCTCTAAGTTACACAGTTCTAACCCTTTTACTTTGCACATTATCCACTTTTGACCTCTGTACATTACACAATCTCTACTTGTGTGCATGACATATTCCTGACCATGCCCGTCTTTTCACTGGGCTGCACATTGCCTTACTCCTGACCTCTGTACTCTGTACACAACCCCAGGATCAGACTTTGAGTGAGGAATTTGTCATTTGGTTCAGCAGTGACTTGAAACCGATTCACACAGTTGCTTTTATTTGCATATAGAGGCAAAAAAAAACATTCTCGTCTCTTTCCAATATGATCCACTTTCTGATCTAAATGTGTGACAGACACGACTATTTGCCTGATTTATCATTAACAGTTCTAAAATGTTTGTAGACCCTTCCTGACATCTCCCAACCAAACTTTGTCAAGCACTTTGGTACAAATCGGCTGGGTGGGAGGGATCTTGCCACCTTAATTCTGTATGCAAGTGAAACTTGACGTGGACCGTACTCTTACCTGCTCATTACTTGCTATGTTCCAGTGCTCCCATTGTTTGAGATGCCTCAGTTTCTGGCTACTTGTCACAGAATTGTTCCTCGCTACCAAAAATCATATTCAGACTTGTATTGAAAGATTAACT
>NW_017306525.1:914243-915802 GCF_000935625.1 Nanorana parkeri | reverse complement strand
CACAACCCCTCCCTCCCCCCACATAACACACACACATTGTGGTGCACACCATGCACGTGCGTTGTTAGAATGCATCGCAGTGCATGATTTTTTTCTTTCATTTTTTTCTTTAAAAAAAAACATTAAATTAACGGTGGCAGCGCATGGCAAAGCTTTTGTGACTCATTGCCATGCTTTGTGATACCTTGTGTTGCAATTAAATATACACTTGTTAACGCTAGCAACCCAGCAGTTGAAAATCAAATCAATAGGAAAAATGTTCCGGAGGGCTTGGCAGCGAAAGGGTTAAACACTCGTCCAGGCCATTTTTCAGTATTCAGTACATTTGTATGGGACAGATGGAGCTTTCTTTTGGTGGTTTATATTCACCACTGCGTTTTTAAAATGTTTTACTATAGGAAGAAAAACGTGCCGAGAATTTTTAACAAAAAAAAAAAGTTTTCCCTATTTTATGTCATGAAACATTTATTAACCAATTTTTGGGCAAACCTATAAAAGACTGGGTCACATCAGGTAAATGGACACAAAACATGTTGAGCCTTAAACTTGTGCGCGTCCAACAAACTACCGTACCATAAATCGGCCAAAGGTGACACTTTAGAAGCTATTACTGCTCATCAATTTAGTGTTGTCTGATGGACCTAGAGCAGGGGTGCCCTTAAGGTCAATCGGGATCTACCAGTCTAACGCGTAGCAATCACTGGTAGATTGTGATGTCCTCTCCTCCCGCCGTGGGGCTTCTCTGGATCCCCACTGCTCTCCCCATCTGTATGCAGCGGGGATCCGAGAAGAAGTGAAGGAACCGCTGCAGCCAGCGGCAGGGGAGGGAGCTGTCACAGAACTAATGCCAAGCTTTGTGGAGAGAGAGACGCTCGGCCAGGATCTGACGGCCGGCGCCTCCTCACCGCTCGGCCTTAGTTCTGTGACAGCGGTTCCGTCCTCCGCACCCCACCCCCCCACGGCTGAAGTGCTTCTTTCACTTCTCGTCGGATCCCCTGCTGCCTCTGCCCGGGAGAGCAGGGGGGATCCAGAGGAGAAGCTGAGCCCCCGTGTGCATAGCCGAGTGGCAGAGGATCGGTACATATCACTGGTATGTACCGATCCTCTGCCGCTCGCCCCTGCCCTAGAGTTATTGCGCCTTCTCCAATGTTCACTGTGATCTGTAACATGGGTGGTGTAATTGTCGTTTTCACACGTAGGCACACCCAACACCCATTTCATTTTGTATGTGCATGTATATGGGTTCAGGTCCTTAATGTTTTTGATTGTGTTTTTTTGTTGTTTTTCCATACAACTTTTTTTTAAACTTGCTTTTTTCCCCCCCCTTACCCCCTGTAGTAGCAATAAATGTATCTAACAAGCCCCCTATGTGATAGCACAGATACAGTGGCCGGTCCTCTTTATGGAGATCAGGGGTCTATTAGACACCTAATGTCACCTAGAGAACCTGATGAAGCAGAAGTGATGTAATTCCACTCAGTTCCGCATTCATTGATTAGAGGGGAAACTAGCTGCTGGAAGTGTGCTGATGTGCCTCTGATCCAGCCACAGAGATCCAC
>NW_017306525.1:897631-914230 GCF_000935625.1 Nanorana parkeri | reverse complement strand
CAAGTGGATAAAGGGGGAAAATATTTTTTTTGCAAAGATGAAACATTACATATTTTATATTCATTGCTGCTGAAGCTGTAAGCTCTTTTTAACATGTTTACAAACCTGACCTTAACTCGTTTGATGAAAAAATAGTGTTTCTAGAGCTGACTAAATAAAGCTCCAATTTTACACACAGCCAAATGATCAAAGGAATGAGTGGCTCATCCCTCATCCCCTCAGTTTTAATTAGACACTGTCTGAAATAGCTACTGTTATGTTCTCTTGAAAAGAATCCCAAATCCAAAACCAATGTCAAGGGTGCACCCTGTATTAAATGTTTATCAGTAAACTAAAGAATCTACATAAAGCCATGAAACACCAGTTTAAAACACTTTAAAAAAAAAAGTAAAATCTGACCCTAAACCAGGGATCTCAAACTCCATTCACTCGGGGGGCACCGGTCAAATTTTTGTCTCCCATGGGGGCTGGTTGCCAAATTTTGTCCTATCCACAGAGATACGCGCACACAGAAAGCCACCGCCCCCACACATGGAAATACAGCCCTTGTCCTCTTGTGAGGATGAAGTCATTTGAATCAGTCTGTACTAATTTCTTGTTTATGAGATGGTCTGTTTATCGTGGTAAATAAATCACTCGGGGATTTTGAACGTAAGAAATACATCCTAATAAACTTTACTAAGGTTTTTTAGAAGGTATACGTCAAGCTCCTCTCCCCCTGCTGCAATTACTGACTGTCAAAATGACAAGAGCAACAGCATTTGTCAAAATATAGCAGCTCCTGTGTAAATGACAAGTGTCATGTGTAATTGAGTAAATACAATGCATCAATGTATTATTTTATTGTATTTGTTTTTGGCAAGTTCTTTATTTTAAAAGAAATTTAAAAAAATGTCCCACTAAGTCATTCCAGCATCAGCTGACAAATGGAAAAAAAAAACAAAAACTCCCCAATGCAATGTTTACAGTGGGCAGAAGTAAGCAAATTACTACTGCTATTGGCTATTTAAAATTGAAATAGCCAATAGCAGGCAATGTAAACATTGCATCTGGAAGTTTTATTTTTTTCATTTGTCAGCCGACACTGGGTGCCCTCTTTATGAAAGGGTGTACCCAGATGCAGATGAACCCCCTTGCCCGCAGACCCCCACAAACACCAGGCCAGGGTTGTGGGGAAGAGACCCTTGTCCCCATAGTCATGGGGGCAAGGTGCTTTTGCAGGGGGTCCCCCCTGGAAAAGCACCCTTACAATACCCATGGCATGTGGCCTGGTATGGTGGAGGGGGGTGCTTGCTGATCCCCCCCCCCTTTCCTACCCTGCTAGGCTGCCCAGATTGAGGGTCTGGTATGGGACTTTAGTGGGTACCCCCTTAAAATTCCTACCAGACCTAAAGGGTCTGGTAGGAATGGTCAGGGGGGACCGCACGCTGTTTTTATTTTCTTTTACATTGGGGGTCCCCCCTAACATTCCTACCAGACCTAAATGGTCTGGTATAAATTGGGGGGGACCCCATGCTGTGGTTTTTTTCCTGTCTCTGTGGATTGTCAGAAATTAAAAAGAAACATTTAATATCACTTTTCTGCAACAAATTTTTGTGTGTAATAATCATTTAACTCGTCCTAAATTAACGAAAATTTGGATTCATCCGAATCCAAATGGACTTTTAGACCCGAATCCCAAAAAGCGAAAAAACAAAACATCCATTATGAAACTAAACTAAACAAAGTTTTTGCCAGATTACATGTCTATACCCCAAAATGATTGCCAATCACATACAACCCTTTCTTCCAAAACGTATACACCTGGACCAAGTTGGGTTTGTGTCAGTGCGTGAGGCCTAAGACAATATTGTGAAAATTCTTTGCTCATACGACCTGCTATGTCCTCCTAGATTTCTATGTGCTTACTATCTGTAAAGGAAAAAGCATTTGGTTAGCCTAAAAGATGCACCCTGCTACAAATACGGATTGGAACTAATCTTCCTAATAACATCTTAGTCCTTTTTTTACTCAACCAGCTGCAAGGGTGTGGCTTAATCTCTGAGATTCCATATCCGGAACAAAACTCGTCAGTAGGGATGCACCGATATATCGGCTGAAAATGGCACTTTTGGCATAATGCCGAAAGAGCCATGTTTCGGCCGATACATCAGCGCATCCCTGGTTTCTTTCCTCCCCGCTGCTCTGTGCTCCAGCGGGGAGAAAAGAAAGTGACAGCCGGCCGAGCGCTGCAGGACGAGAGCGCTATGAGCGGCCGGCGTCTCTCCTCCCACACCGCTCAGCCGCCTATCACAGTCCGGCAGAGCGGTGTGGGGGCGGAGACAGCGCTGTCACAGGAGGCTGGGCTTTCCTCTCTACACCGCTCGATCAGCCTCCTATGACAGCGTGTCAGAGAGAAAAGCAATCAGTGATCGCTGAGTGTGTGTACATAATTGAGGATATGGTATGTTAACTATATCCTCAATTATGAATGAATGGGAGTGATCTACATCACATCTACATCACCCCCATTCATTCATAATTGTAGTTATAGTAAACAAACAATGTTCTCATGTTATCAATGAACAGGAACACTCATAGAGGATTCCTGTTCATTGATAACAGGGGACACAGAAAAAGAGATTGAGGACTTTGTGTTCTCAATCTCTTTTTCTATTTTAAAAGGGAAATATCAGGGGTCTGTTTAGACCCCTAATATTTCCCCGAAGCCCCTAAAAGTAAATTAAAAAATTAAAATATTTAATAAAAATGAATTCATAAATAAAAATAAATATAAAAAATTTAAAAAGTTCATAAAAAAAAAAAATTGAAAAAATAAAAAACATTTTCAGTTTCGGCCTGACATTTTTTTTTTATTTCTGTTTCGTTTTAGTTTTAAAATTTCCATTTCGGTGCACCTCTACTCGTCAGCATGCCCTTTTTCATCCCTACTATATTTTCTAACAATGAAATGCCTGGCTATAAGACATGCTCAAATAATTTTGGGGATATACATAGGTTCGACCTCAATAGATATGATCCTATACAATTTTCCCACAATTTAAGAATATAAACATTCTTAAAATGGAAATCACATGCAGGTTTCTTTACTTTTTTCACACTCTACCAATAGCTGATCCTTGGATATTTCACAGAAAATTACAACACATTTTCCCAAAATTGTGAACAAGCCACCCTAGGCTTAACCACAGGGCTCTGCCCTTCTCCAAACATAGGCAAGGAGCGGGTGCTTCAGTTACTCTCTTTCATCACCTAGCCTAAACATTGGTGAGAATAGTAGAGTTGTTGCACAAATTGTCCAAAATGTGGGTGACAATAGAATAATATAACTATGTAGTATAATATCTTCTCTCAACGTTAGAGCATTAACATGGGAGAGAGCCGGCTAAAGGTAAAGAATCTGTCCTACCCCCCTTCCCCAGCCCTTACAAGATCCATGCTCAAGGCCTGGGATGTCCTTGTTAGCAATTTGGCCATCTCTTCTTACCTTGGTATACTGATGCTACTTTTTGATAGGCCTGTTTTCTCCCTGGCCATATAGAAAAGATGTTTGCACCACAGAATAATACAAATTCTATCACAAAGCAATGGTGGAGAGGGGCACTTTCTTTTCACCCTATCCTCTCCTGCACCCTGCTTTATTGCCCTAAAGCCCTTCCGTCTCCCCTGAAAATTTTTATCCTTACCTTAGTTACCTATATCTGTTGTTCCTTCCGCATCCAGGTCCTACGTCCACTTCCCCTGCACCTATCATTCACACGACTTTTCCCTCCATGCCCCCTTATATTTAACAGGTTGTCCAATTTTCAAACATACCAATCAAAATCTCAACTATAAACTCATCATATTCTCATAAGGTAAGAAATATTTTACACATCCAAAATATGTGATGCCAGAATATAGCATCACTGATGCTATCTATGAAATTCGTACTGTTCCATATTACCACATACAGCTTAAAGGCATCTTCCAAGCACATAATTTAAAGGATTGGTGTTTTTTTCCATGTGGCCATTGAATTCACAGTAAAAGGACCCTCTCCCTGCTGTATGGCAATTTGGTTTGGTAAATGTCCCCCATGGCAGTGCCCAGCATTTCAGGCCTTTTTATGACAGCGTGCCTATTTAGCTTTAAAATTGGCTACAATTTGGTTTCAAGACTTCTGTGGAATTTGCTGCTAAGACTGGGTTTTGCAGATTTCAAACAGGATTCAATGAACTCCCAACTAATTGAACCTGGGCAGATTTGGTCAGCAGATAAAACGAAAATGTCAGAAAAAGGAACTGCTCCACCGTGCTAGCCCTTTTTGAAATGTGTCCAATATCTCATTAGCCAATTAATAAGGCCAACGTTATTCATATGCCCCACATGAGTTCTTGCAATGTGCTAGAATGACAAGAATATTCCGGCTAGGACCCCCATGGGATTAGAGGCAGACCCCCACTTCTCTTTAATATCTTCATGTGAGTCTCCACAGATGAAAATGATTGGTCCTGCTCTGCAGGGGGAACTCTCAGCACCTTTTTCTCCCACTGGTGGTTTGGCAGATTCTGGAGCTTTGTGCTATTTATTACGAGATACGTTTTGGGTTTGTCGCTACCATGAGTTCAAAAAAAGTCATTAATCTGAAGGAATGGATAAGCCATCTCCCTTTCTACAGATGGGTGGACTCAAAGCAGCCATATTGCTTATGCCTTTTGTTTAACAATAACTTGCCCATTAGCCATACAAATGGCCAGAATTGCATAACAAGATTTCCCCTTCCCCCAGAGAGTTCAGTGGGGGTATGCTGCACAGTTTAAAACAAGTCACAAAACTGATTGTGAACTGAAGCCAGGCAGATTCACTCATCCTTATTTATTACCCCCTTTCACCCTGGCTGAGGAGCACCATGAAGTGATCAAAGTGGAACTGAATGACACTTTTTTTTTTCCAATGGAGCTAGTCATCCAGTCTAGTACTGGGTGCACAAAATGATTAATGAAAGCTGAACTCCAGGAAAAACAGCTTAATACACAGACGGAATACACATAATGGAGTTGTTTTACTTCCCAAGGTATTTGTATATCTATCCATTCAGTTCTGGGATGTACACAGCCCTATCACATGGCACATCCAAAGGGTTAACACCATTGGTACAGTTATAAACTGTAGAAGAAATACTGTGGTGTCCACTTTTCATCCCTAGCCTGTTGATTGGACAGTGAAAGAGCAGCTAATTGCATCATCTCTTCTCACTCTCCTGTTTCCCCCTGTCAACATGTTCTTTGTAGAGCAGCAACTAAAGATTATTTTCATAATTAATTGGATTAAAAAAATACATTTTAATTAATAATTAATTTCATATGATTAATAAGTTAATTATTAATTAATACATATTAATGAATTATTTAAATATTAACTATTATTAGTTATTTATCTAATTATGAAATATTAATGATTTAATTACATGTTTATTTATTTAATGGACATATCATATTCATTCATTCTACACAGCTCTCATCCCTGGCATATGTCACATACAGTATGTCACAGAAAGAACTCGTGCACGAAGGAAAACATTACCAAGCCGACTTCTCTCCTGGATTCCTCTCACCAGACGCTTTTGTCTGGGGGAATCCGATTGGCTGTACATGTGAATGAGCTTCTTGAGGCGCAGATTTATACGTTTGAGCCAATTGGCTAGAGATTCAATTTTTCATTTCAGCTCTCGCCTAGCTGAGCACGGGGGAAGATATTGCTGGACACACTGCACACGAGGCTCCGCGCACCGCTGCTTACCTTTGCAGCGTGCAGCTCAGCATGCAGTGAATTACGTTCTTTACAGGGTGAATTGTGTTCACTGCCGGGCCGGCGCACCCCATCTTCGTGCCCAGAACCAACACAATTCCCCCCCACCCCTCAGGTTGTTACACCACTGACTCCACTCACTGCACACACACAGTACACTTACAACACGTAATACAGACACAGCACACATACAACACATAATACACACAGCACATACACAACACATACTACACACACACACAGGGCTGACCTTAGGCCTTTAGACACCCTGTGCGAGAAAGCTTTCTAGTGCCCCTCAGTAACCACACCCCTCAGTGGCCAAACCCATTTCCTCCAATATCCGCACCATTTAAAGCCTCACATTTTGTTAAGCCCCAAAGAAACAAATGATGAAGTATGATAAAAATAAAACTTTTATTCAAAGGTATTAAATTTGTAAGCACAATATAAGTATTCTTATTATATTCTTATTATATTTTATTTATTTAATTTACCGCTGTGGGGGCATTTTTTTAAATATCTGGGGTCTAATCAGACCCCTGATGTTTCCCTTTTGAAATAGAAAAAGAAATTGAGGACACAGAGTCCTCAATCTCTTTTTCTGCAGTCTCAGCACCTTATGAATGGAAAGCACTTAGTACGGAGGCTTCCCATTCTTTCACAAACTGGATATAGTAAATATTTACTATCAACCAGTTAGCATAGATAGAAACCTCTGTAGTGAGCTGCTTCCACCCATTCAGAAACTCATGAATGAACAGGAAGTGATGTAAAGCACTTCCTGTTCATTCATAACTGGGGACACAGTACTATGTGTGATCAGCGATGACTCTGGTGTTTGTGCTGCACACAGAGAATCAGTAAGGCTGGGTTCACACTTAGGCGTATCGAAGATACGTGACAAACGCGCGTTTCCGAGGGCTACTTGGCTGTATCCCAATGGAAACGCGCGTCAAAAACGCCCCAAAGAAGCTCCTGTACTTCTTTGGGCGTAGGGCGTTTTGTAGCGCGTTCATACGGCCTGTAATATGCCCAGGTGTGAACCATACCCATAGGAAATAATGGGATTTCGGTGTTTGAGCGTTTTGCAGAGCGTTCGAACGCGCTACAAAACGCCCAGGTGTGAACCAGAAATAAATATTACACATATTTACCGATCCCCCACTCAGCCATCCTGAAAGTGACCGCAGCCGCTCGGCCACACACACAGCCGCTCAGCCATCCTAAATTTGACAGATAACAACTCTGCAATCTTCTCCCCGCTCACCCATCCTGATGACAGCGCTCCCATCTACGCCCCCCAATGGCTTCAGTGCTCCATTTCTCCTCGGATCCCCGCTGCATCTGCTCATACAGGCGGGGGAGAGCAGCTGGGTCCTGAGGAGAAGCTACAGTCTGTGCTGCCCCTCTACTCCCGGCCGTGGCCTTGTGGGGAATCCAGCCCTGACTGCAGCTTGTGTCATAGCGAGCTGTGTCGGCCGCCTAGCGCCCCTTTTGCAATGGTACTCTGTGCAGCCGCACAGTTCGCACACCCCAAAGGCCAGCCCTGTGCACACACAGTACACATAGAACACATAATACACACAACACACATACAACATATAAAACACATACAGTAAACATACAACACATAATACACACACAGCACGCACACAACACATAATACACACATAATACACACACAGTACATACACAGTACATATAACACATACAGCACATAAAGCACATAATACACACTACTTACACCAGTTGTACAGTTAGCCTGTCCACAGTCCACTATGAGCAGCCGAGTGAGGAGGAGGCTGAAACATTCGGGAGGCTGGTTGTTATGCCATTCCCTTTCCAGCAGGTAAGTTGAAAAGCTTGAAAATAGTTAATACCACAGGCGCCAGCACCAATACCTGTGTGGAAAAGGTGTAATGATGCACTCTGGAGGCTGCTCACGCTGCTCTGGGGTAACCAGAAAGACTGAAATAAAAAGGAAAAGAGAGCGCCTCCATCGTGTAAAACCGTTTTATCATGACGATATAAAAGGAGTAAAAAACATACTCACAAAAGAACTTGAGTGAACAAGCATATAATGTGTTACAGTGACGGGGAGGGTAGGAGGAGCTGCAAGCAGTCCAACTAATTCACTGACCAACTAATCGATAATGAAAATCGTTGACAACGGTTTTAATTATAGATTATTATCGACTTTGTCGATTAGTTGCTTCAGAACTAGTTCATAGTCAGCATTTGTCTTTAGGAGAAACTTCCTCTTACTTTCTCTCTAAGACAGGAAGTTAATCTCCCCAACAAGAACCAGACAACCAAAAGAAAAATAACAGGCAATAGTTTTGGCTTTGGATACACTTTAACTATTTATTAACCACTTTGGAGCAATTTTTTCCATTTTTGCACACATATTAACATATAAACATCTGAATTTTTGGCTAGGAAACTGCTTAAACCCCCCAAACAATTATATATTTTTTGAAAGCAGTGGCCCTGTAGAATAAAAAATGTTTGTTGCAATGTTTTATGTTGTACAATGTTTGTGCAAATGTTTATCAAATTGATATTCAAAATAGATCTGAAGCCCTCAGGGGCAGGGCCCTCCTTACCATCTTGTCTTGAATTGTATTGCAATTGTAATGTATTCCTTATATTGTAAAGCGCTGAGCAAACTGTTGGTGCTAAAAAAAATTCTGTATAATGATAATATTGTCAGAAAAAATGCCCTAAAATGCACACAAACACAATATAATAGCCAATTTTTTGGTAAAATATAGAAAATAGGGTTACAACAGGTAAATAGACACCAAACGTGTCAAGCATTAAAATTGCACTGCTCCATGAAATGGCAAAAAACTAAGTTACCCAAAATTGCCCATAGGCGAAGGTTTAAAAGCCTTTACTGCTCAACAATTTAGAGTTAACTGTAAGTGATGGCACTAGAATTATTGCTCTCACTCCGATGTTCATGGCAATATGCAATGTGTGGCACAATCGTCATTTTCACACATGTATGCATTTATATGTGCATGTATGTGGGGGTGGAGGGCTTTACTTTTTTAATTTTGTATATGTCACTATAATTTTTTTAACTATTTTATTTTTTGCATATAACTTTATATCGCATAAGGGGCTAACAACCACCTATGTAACTGCACAGAGGAAGTGACAGGTCCTCTTTATTAGGACATCAGAGGTCTATTAGACCCCTTAATGTCACCTAGGGACCCCACTGAAGCTCCTTCATTGGAAAAATTTAAGGAGACGGGTGGAAAATCAAAACAAATGCATCCTGTCAGATTCTGGCACTGTTCAGGTATTTTGATAGCTAGCAGAATACAATAGCTGCAGTGGGAGATTCCATCCATGCTGTTTGGGGATTCCCCCCCCCTCCTCCCCTGTCTGATCCTCCAGCGCTGACTGGTGGAATGGACGGGGGAGGGGGCGGTCACAGATGGCTCTGCCTCTAGATATGCAGATCCAGCTGTCACTCACGCAGCTGGGTGGATCTTGACAGTAATGTCGGGATCCGTCCCGGCTCTGGCGGTCTCAGTATACCAGGAGCTGTAGCTCGCGATATATTGAGCTTTGGGTCACGGTAGGACGCTAGTTTATGTCCTCCCGTTACCCTTAGGAGAACTATGGGGAAAAGCACTTACCCCTTTGTTCTCCTTCAACTAAATTCTAACGGTGTATGTGGTTTCCATTTGGGAAACTCCTTTCATTCCAAAATGAATGTTAAAACCAAATGAAATATCAAATTACATTCTGCGACTCTCTGATGGCATTATCAAATGTTCTGACGAGATTTTTCCTATGAACGCTCATTCGAAATCCTATCAGGGTACGGTCAGCTTAAAGGCTAAGTTTACCTTTCTGACCATGTTTCATGTTACCCCCATATTTAGGGTGTAGCATGAAACATAGTCACATCAGCACCCCCACCCTCACTTATCTGAACCACGGAGTTCTTCTCCCAGCAGGCTGCTGCTGTTGTTTGGATTCTGCACAGCCGCCTCACCTATTCACAGATCCTTTGACAGGGTTTTGAGTGGAGAAACTACAAGTCCCATCTGCCCCCGCAGCAGAGGGATTTGGTGTTGCAACGGAATACAAGTGACATCTCCACACTTGTAGTGCATTGACACTACCTCCTGTCCATGTTACTGAATATTCGTAGCTCAGTGTGGACAGGGATTGGAAGGAACAGTCTGCAGTAGGGATGTACCCATACCGTTTTTTCGGTTTCGAGTACGAGTATCAATATTTTGCTTTCCGCTGGCATGGAGACAGCTTCCCGGGCAATCAGGAAGGCGGGCAGCGGGTAATGACATGCCGCCCGTCTTCTTAATTTCCCGGGAAGCCAACTCCATGTTGTTTGGACGGGAAACCGGCTTCCCAGCCAATCAGAAAGCCAGACAGCGAGTAATGACCCACCTCCCGGCTTCCTGATTGTCCACGAAGCCGGCTCCATGCTGATTGGCTGGAAAGCCGGCTTCCCAGCCAATTGGCATGGAGCCGGCTGTTCGGCTGGCTCAATGCTGATTGGCCGGGAAGCCGGCTTCCTGGCCAATCAGCAAGGAGCCAGCCAAACAGCCGGCTCCATGCTGATTAGCCAGGATGCCGGCTTCCCAACCAATCAGGAAGCTGGGTCATTACTGGCCACCTAGCTTCCTGATTGCCTGGAAGCCGGCTCCATGTTCCCATACGTCACTGCCGGTCAGGGGAAATCTTCCTCTGACCGGAAGTTCCAGTATCGAGGAAGGTATCGGAGCATTTGGGAGAGTACGAGTAATCACCCTAATACTCGGTATCAGCACCGATACTAGTATCGATAACGATGCATCCCTAGTCTGCAGGAGCCACAGCATTGCACCCACAATGCACTGATCACAGTTTCAATGCTTTGCTGGCTCCTATGCAAAAAAAAAAATAAATGCACATTTTTTTCTTTTATGCAGTTGAGTACATATTATAACAAAAGGTAGAATTTTACTTTAACAGTGAAGTAGGAACGTTCGTATGAAAGATCCCGTCAGAACGTTCGATAATGCCATCTTTGTGACTGTCATTCAAAATTTCGTTTGATTTTCGTTTTCATTTATCATTCAACTTTGGAATGAATGGAGTTTACCAAACGAAAACCACATTCTTTGTTTTATTTGATCAAACAAAACTTTCCAATGTGCTCTTACTTTTTCCATCAATCGATCATTGATTTGACCCCTTTAACGATTAGAAAGCCGATTTCGTTCATTCGAATTTCTAGCTGTGTATACCCTAATATAATGAGGTTTTCCTTCATTCCAAAGTGGAATATTAAAAACAATTGAACTTTCGAACGACCATCGTCAAGTCGCTGATGGCACTATCGAATAATTTTTGTATGAACGTTCATACAAAATTCTAACAGTGTAAAGGCAGCTTTAGTAAAGTGAACTGTAATTGCTCACAGCACTTATCACTGGTTATTGAATCATCTTGTCATCTGCTAAGCTCACATCTCCCTATAGCAAGCAGCTCTGAAGTTGTCCATGTTGACTAGAGCACACAGCAGCTGCCTCCACTGCACTCCATTCCCCCCTCCTTCTCCAGCTCTATTATGTCTCTCAGAATCCCTGGAGGCAGAAGGAAAATAAACATGCCTTCCCCTTCCCAAGATGCTTCTCCTGCCCCTCCTCCTCATTATTGCCTCCTGCTTCTTCTCTGCCCCCTGAAGTTGGGTCCTCCTCCTCCAGGATCCCAGCCAGCACCGCCTGTGTGTTGAATTGCACCGAGTGCTGGGAAGAGAAGGGGATTTCCTGAATGCAGCTTCTCAACCACTCCTCTTTTCAAGGCTCCCCCCTCCACACCCTTCTTTCAGCAACTCAACAGATCCTCCATAAGGATGCAGCGTGATGAGCAGTGACAATATCTCCATAGAGCACAGGGGAGCTTGCTGCTGGGGCTGCTTATAAAGGTGAAGCAGGCTGTGCTCAGTGCAGGATCAGAGGACTGGCCCACCATTCACAAAGCTGCATCTGGAAACTTCTCCCTGGAAGAGGTTAGTAACAAGGGATCCCACATTCAGCCATGGGCACCTAGCCATCATGATCCATGGCTGTCACTGCATACAGGGGCTGTTGCTGTTTGCTTGACCCTGTTGTCATGATCTGCCGGCTACATGCCTCTTTGTGTGCTTTTCTTGTCATGGCTGCTTGAAAGTTGTGGCTTGGCAGGGGCAGCGAGGACTGAGGAGATGGCAGGGGGCACAGTGCTGGCATCATTGTTTATGTTGCTTGGCTGTGGCTGGAGAGATTAGAGAGGCCTCCCTCCAGCAGCTCAATCATTGCTGCTTTTCCCTGGCCTGCCTGTGGGCACAGCCTGCCTTCGGTGCTGTGTACCTTGGTGCCAGGACGTCAAGCAATCATCTTGTGTTGTTGTTCTGCTAATGATGAGTTCGGCATATGCTAGATTATGTGGCCATATGTTGCCCGCTTTTCTTTTGCCATCTTCACATCCTGTTTGGTACTCTAGGAAGAATGGCTGTGAGATTAAGAAGTATGCTATGGATGGAGGTTGGAAGGCTTTGTACGTGTTACAGGCGGCTTGAATTGGCCTGGGCTTATAGTACTTTTATTCAGGTGGCGGTGGCCAGCGAATGAGGCCTATGGCAACTATGAGCGTCAACATTATTGTCAACTTACAAGGCGTACGGGGCCTCAAGTGGCATCTCCAAAGGCAGGGGTGGGAAAACTCTGGCCCTCCAGCTGTTGTGGAACTACAAATCCCACCTGGCATTGCAAGATTCTCACAGCCACAGGCATGACTCCCAGAGAAAGATGCATCATGGGATTCGTAGTTTAACCACAGCTAGTTTGCCCATCTCTGGCCAAAGGGCTGTACATAGCTGATAACGTTGAGCTGCAGGCACAAAAACTTTCGTTTTAAAATATATTCCTCAATAGCCACAAAATATATTTATTCACTTTGTGTGCACCAAATGCCTTTGCAAACCCATTTTAAATGATGTTATCATCACTGTGCTGTACCTAGCCTGTGTAGACAGCAGAGATGTGGGAGGGGGCCTAGCAGGTTCCACCCACTACAGCCTGCCTGCAGGAAACTACAGTAAGGGGTGGATACAAGACCAGTCATCCTGTATCAGGAAAGAGAGAACAATAGTAATTGGTCTTTATAACAGAAAACTCCTGCACAGAGGGAAAGTTCATACTGGATTACTGTACAGATCTGGAACAAATACACAAAGCACTTCAGGATTCAAGGAAGAATACACATACCTCTAATATTTAGACAATATTTGCTTGTCCCATAGTTAAGCTCTATAGTAATACCGTATTAAAGTCAGAACATTTTTAGGCTGTTTCAAATGCTGATCAAATCACTTTCAATTGATGCTGCACCTTGATAGTTAAATGTTTTAGCTTCCTGAAGAATCAGCTGGCCCCCTGATCACTGGTCCTGACATCCTGTTTAAGGGAGACTTCTCCCCAAAACACACAGGCATAGCAAGGCAAGACACTTCCAGGCACTCCCTCCTTTCTCCAAGTCAGTAGATGGACAGATGTTGAATACTCTTCTGTCCCTTGTGTTCTTGTAATGAAAAGGAAGTTCAGGGAAGCTGAGCTGAGAGAGTTGGAGCCAACTGTTGACTGTAAATGCTGACTATGATGATGACTGAAAGTGCTTGGGGAAAAATTGTAAAAACAAATCTTCCTGGGCAATGTATATTTGTATGATCTAAATTCATTATTGAGAGTTTAGGACGATTTTAAGTATGTTTAATGCTACAGGAAATCTGTTTGTGGACATGCTACAGGAGATGGTCAGATAGTGTGGATATGCTACAGGTGTGGTCAGAGACTATAGAGGTGCTGCAGGACACAGAAAGAGACTGGAAACATATTACATGGGACTGCTAGAGATAACAGAGTTCCCTAACAGATCAACTCTTGGGCTACTTACTGCAGGGGCCCAAGGACCACATAACAAGTATCAAAGTGCCCCAGGTTGGGTTGATAATATGACTATGTTTCAGTTTAGTTAAGACTTCTGCATTGTGCTACTCCTTTTTTTTTTTTCAATGCATGTACTACTTTTTCGCAACGCATGGTACTGCAGTAACGCGTGGCAAACACATGGCCGCCGGGAGGTGCGTTGGAGTGCCATTGAGAATCGATGCCAATGCATTGCATCAACGCATTGTACTGCAAGCTCGGTGGATTGTGCGATAGTGTGTGCTTAACGCATGGAACGTGAATGGGACAAAGTAGCAGTGTGAATGGGCCCTTACAGATTTTTGCTTTGTTTTATGATTCAGTGTATCCAACTATTCAGGTGTTTACACTATGGCATGAAATGTTATCTGTTTTAACTGCTATTAAAGGAAACACTCTTTGCTGTTGTAGGGCAAAGCAACAGGTTTGCTTTGTTGCCATTCTCCCAAGTAGTACATGCTTGCATTTCCTTCTCTCCCCCACTCTTCTATTCAGCTGCCCAGAGTGAAGAAAATACCCTGTGCTGCAAGTATGGAGGAACGTGTGGCTCACTCCCCTTTTTCTCATGTGACAATGCTGGTGCTTGGTAATTAGCAGCACAGTGCTGTCACATGGGAGCCCTCAGCCCTGTGTAAGGACTTCCTTTTCTCCCTTCCAGCAACTGAACAGAGAAGTTGGAAAGTGAAAGAAATTTCAGTGTTCTTCTTTCATGGGATGACATTGTTTATAACACCAAAAAAAATGGGGGTGTAGATTGACTTCAAAGCAAAGGAAAGGTTTGTGTGCTGCTGGGAAGGGTGGCATTAAACCATAAGAAAGGTCTGTGTGCTGCTGGGGAGAGTGACATTAAAGCATAAAGGTCCCCACACACCTTGCGATAATCGTACGATAATCGCGGGAAATCCCGCGATTGTACAATTATCGTAAGGTGTGTGGAAGCCGTGCGACCTCTACCACTGTAAGGTTGCACGACTTTTAACTTATGGACATGTTCGAAAACCCGCCGAGCATCGTACGATGTTCGGCGGGTTTGTGGCATGTTCGTACGATAAAAGCCGTACGGGCCGGTGTGCGCAAGTGCACACTGCCTGTTCGGCATTGCGGTCATCGGAAGCCTGCCCCTCGGGGGCGTGGCTTGTGATCATCGCAAGTACGATCTGCCTATGCAAGATAGGCAGATCATACGTTTTTTTTTTAAGTACCTTACAACCATCGCAAGACAAAAGTCTTGCGATGGTTGTAAGGTGTGTGCCCAGCCTTAGAAAGGTCTGTGTGCTGCTGGGGAGAGTGACACTAAACCATAAGAAAGGTCTGTGTGCTGCTGGGGAGAGTGACACTAAAGCATAGGAAAGGTGTGTGTGCAGCTGGGAAGGGTGACACTAAAGCATAAGAAAGGTCTGTGTGCTGCTGGGAAGGGTGACACTAAAGCATAGGAAAGGTGTGTGTGCTGCTGGGAAGGGTGACACTAAAGCATAACAAAGGCCTGTGTGCTGCTGGTGAGGGTGGCATTAAACCATAAGAATAGTCTGTGTGCTGCTGCAGGGGGTGGCATTAAACCAGGAGTGAGCATATTAATATGTAATTCAGGAGCCCGTCTGTGCACTCCAGGAGCCATCTCCATTGACAACAACAACTAAAGAAAACCTCAGTAGCTGCAAATTTTAACTTGGATGTAACTGGGCGTGTATACAGCGGGAAGGCGGGAAAGCTCTGCTATTTGAAAAGAGGCAGCGATGCCCGTTAATATACAAGCGATCCGCCGGCTATCATCAGCTTCTTCAGGGGGGTCCTAGGTGAAATTAGGGGTCTGTCACCTCTTCTGCTATCACATAAGGGGGTTTGACTTAACAAAAGTTAAGTGAAAAAAAAAATAGTAAAAAAATGTAAAGTTTCCCCCCAAATTTTTTTAAAGTTACACAATAAAGAATATATACTTTTTTTTCCCAAAATTTTCAGTAATTTCTCCTGAATATAGTAAAAAATAAAACCCCCAGTGGTGAATAAATACCACCAAAAGAAAGCTCTATCTATTCCCAAAAAATTGTATAAAATTAATTTCGGTACAGCTTTGCATGACGGAATAAACGTCAAAGTACTGCAGCGCTGAACACTGAAAAATGGCCTGGACAGGAAGGGGGTCTAAACACCTGGTCTTCAAGCGGTTAAGGACCTTTGGCTGCCTGGCTCCTGGAATTTGTACAGCCCTGCATTAAACCATAAAGGTCTGTGTGCTGCTTGAAAGGGTGGCATTATAGTAAATGAAAGGCCACTGGGGTTTCTTTTTTTTTGGATACAGTGGTGAAGGATTAGAAAACGGTTTTATTGCCGTCAGAAGCTCCATTGGAGATTTTTTTTTTTCACATCCTGTCTGGCAAAAAAAGGAGGTTGTCCCCAGGACCAGATGTGAGGGGAAATCCCTTAAACAGAAACATAGATGTGAACCTGCTTTTGAAGTTAAGTTGGGGAATGCAAGAACCCCTGTCGGCTTTTTATTGTTGTCAGTTTGACTGTTTCAGATTTTTCTTCACTACCTGTCAGGTAAAAGTTTGTCAGCAGGACATAAAGTGAGGGGGAAACCCCCTAACAGAGCCCCAGTTATCAGTAAAACCTGACACGGGTTCTGACCTTTCCCCATTCTATCCAAAACAAAAAAAAAAACAAAAACGTTTTGAGTAAAGATATAGCTTTAAGTGTTATTGTCCAAAATTCCCCTCATTTGATGATTGTATTGTGAAACTTTCAATACTGGAATATGGTTCTCTGTAAAAAAAAAAAAAAAAAAAAAGACCATAAAATGTGTTTTTGCTAATATAGA
>NW_017306525.1:885008-897150 GCF_000935625.1 Nanorana parkeri | reverse complement strand
AAAAAGGACATAAAATGTGTTCTTGCTAAAGTAGATGTAGCACTTCCTATTTTTTTTATTTGTTTTTATTTGTTTATAAATCCATAAAAGTAAACTTGCTAAACACTACTTCAATAAGAATGGCTACATAGCTTAAACCCACATTTTATAGAAAATATTTAAAAATTAACAAACAAAATTGTTATCCCCCACCGCCCATGTTGAGATGTGGAGAAATTGGCTTCTGTGGTTCAATAGGTAGCTTTTCTTAGTTACACATTTTAGGTCAAATGTAATACAGTATTCTGGCCACTAAATGGCACTGATGAGCATAGGAAATAAATACTTATTACCTGTGCTCTTCAGCTCACTCTAGTGGCCAGAATACTGTATTACAGTGCATTCACCCTGAAAAGAAAATATTCTAAGACTGTTTGTTTATTTTTGCCTCTATTCTCACAGAACGAACTTTCACAGGGATTCGAAGGGTGAATGGGTTTTCAAATTGTTAATAAATAGACCCCTATGTAAATTGCGCTGTTAGGTTTTCATATATAGGCGGAAGGCATGTCACAGTGTTGGGTATTAGACTACATTCTTACTTCATAGTATTTTCATGTCCTACATTATAAGCATGTACATGTTAATTAGTTGTTTAGGGGTTTGCACAGTTTGACAATTTTGAAGGGGTTTTCTACTCCCCCCTATGACTTTATTGGAATCTTCCTTTTAACTTAGTGGTTAAAACTTGGTTCCACATTCTGCTAGAGGCAATATCCTCAAAGTAAACAATGCTGCCCTAAAGACATGGGGTGACAGGTCCCGTTCTGTGTGCATGCTGTTGTTGAGAAAGTCCAATAGAAGATGCTGTTGGAAACTAGATAATATACTTGGCTGAATGAACATGACCTTCCTGCTGCCAAAATTACATGTAGACAAAATTCGCTGCCGGCCATGGTTGGTGGGAAGCACTGTTGACTTTAACACAGGTGCCCCATCCCATTAAAATTTGCAAGCAAGTTTTTTGCAAGCAATAAAAACAAAGGTAGGCATGGCGTGTAAGCAAGGGATTTGTGCTAAAAGTGCACTTGTCTTTTAAAGCAGAACGGGACATTTTTTTTAAACTCTTGCAATGTAGCTACCCCCACACTGCAAGGGTTAAGTGCTCGTTTTTGTTTAGATTAAAAAATAACAACGTTATACTCGCCCGATCCTTGGAGCTGGCTTTGTGTTAGACTGGTCCCCTCCACTGCAGCAGTCTAGGGTCTTGTGAGTCATCACCCTTTTTCCACTGCTGAAGCGGAGGGGGAGCAAGCTGGAAGGGACTGGTCTAAGAGCAAACTGGCACAGAGGATTGGGCGAGGATAACTTTGTTATTTTTTTTGAACCTAGACAAAAACTAGCACTTAACCCTTGCAGTGGGGCTACCCCTAAGAAAAATTCTCCCCGGGAATTCTCCCTCCCTTTTTCAATTAGTATAATGCAGAGCCCTTGATGCAGGTAATCCTAAGAGTTCACAAATTCTTGCTTAGCTGGGCATTTTATTAAAGTGTATTTTCAAGCATTACCCAAATTTATTCCCAAACCTTCATCTCCCTCTGTTGTTCCAGCATTATTGTTTTCTATTAATCTGTGAAAAACATCTTTTATTACTCCCTATGCCATAAATGTCAGGCTTATACAATTATTGCACGAGCAGTTGCTGAAAGCCTGATTCCGACTGATGCAGGACGCCCCCAGAGCTGCATCTCCCAAACCCTTTTCCCATGTTCCTAGTGTGTGGCTAGGCTCTTGGGAGTCAAAGCTACATCACTGATTTTCTGATAAAGAATTAAATGCATGCATGTTAAAGTGTATGTCAGAGCAAAATGAATGTTCCTCATGGTGGTATTCAGAAACATGGGATGACAGTGATGATCTCAAGCCTATGAGTCACTGACCTTGAACAAGTGTGCAGATCTGGAGTTCTGACTTTTCTTGCTACATGCTTATTTCATTTTCAGAATGTATCAGCACTGGCAGCTCCCATTATTATGTTGGTACCGGTTTCATTTAAGAGAGGTTGGCCAAGACACATGCCTACTTCTCAGACTGCCAACTTTTATCTATTGGTGCCCTTAGTGTTGATATAAAGCCTCACTAATTCTTTATCTTGGGGAAATATATGTGCCTTTTCCATTGTATCTATATCTACACGAATCTGCCTTTTATACCTATTAGTAAATGGTCAGCTGAAAGCGCATACAAGCTTTGCAGAGCTTGTGCCTAGTGTTTTGCATGGGAGTAGGCGGTACATGGCAGGAAAATAATTTGTCAGGATAGAAGTATAAGGCAGTACTAACTTGTTGACTATGCAGTTCAAGGTCTTTTTTCCTCCTCCTTCCTACTTCAGGGTCACTGACCTGGAACAAACGTACAGCCAGTAAAGTGTTAGGACACTGTAAAATAATTAGTGAGGGAAGTATAGAACGGCAAACGTGGAGTTTTCACCTTAAAGAACAAGTCACCATATTGCTAACCTCCCATATTCCTGTCGGTTTATTTATTGAACTAAAGCGAGTGTACAGATTGGAAGTTCTGACTTAAAGTGACACTAAACTCAGGAGTTATATGTTAAAAGTACCCTAACTATTAATAAAAATGTAGCTTAACTTGTGTATTACTCGGCTGTACATCCTCAAATCATCTGTGAATTGGTGCTGACACTGTTCTTCCTTCTGGAGGGTGGCTACTTTTTTTCCCCCATGGTACCTGTGTGTTATAAGGTAGTCACCACTCCAAGCTTGCGCCTGTGATGGACTAAAACTTCAGTACAAATGAGTAAACGAAACGTGAGACTGTAGTCCATCACAGGCGCAAGCTTGGAGCGGCGGCTACTTTACTGTATAATCCACCCAGGGACCATGGGAAACAAAAGTAGCCTCCCTCCAGAAGGAAGGACAGTGTCAGCATGAATTCAGAGATAATTTTGAGTGATACACAAACAAGATACATTTCTGTTATTAAGGTACGTGAATGCAGTTTTAAGATTAACTCCTAAGTTTAGTGTCACTTTAACATGATTCAGGCTTGTTCCAGGTTAGTAATTGAGAAAGTATTTAAACCAGAGACAGCCAGGCAGCTAGCATTTTTAAAATGAGGTCAGCAATGCCACCCTCCTATTTCTCTTATTGCAACTTTTTTCTTGAAGGCATGAGGTAGTCGTGACCACTAGAAGCCCAAGGAACATAGAGAACGTAGAGTAATGTCAAAGAGTCTGCAGAGTGCTATTCTTGGAAAAGATTTATCAGCCTCCTAATGCTGTGCAGCTATGTGTCACAGCAAAAGAAGATATGTACTGGTTTACGTATGCAGGTAGGCAAACAGTATTACTCATATATGTTGGCACATAAAAGAATGAGCTGACAATATACCTTTCAAAGTGCGGGGATGCAGTTCTGCCATATTTAGTCATGGTTCGAAATGTTATCTATTTCAACAGATTATTATGACCTTCCTTTTAATTTTATTTCATAGATGCAAACGCTACCTGAATGCCATTTGTTTTGCTAGAACATAGTGTATCATTCCCAAATGCCATTTGTTCGTTAAATAAATGCTTGATGTGACATTTTTTACACTTTGTTGCAACTTGGTGCAGCCTCTTTGCAGCAAGTACCTGCCTTCATGCATGCACTCAAGCAATGACTGCCAGGGCGGGTATCCTGATGGTGACAACAGTGGATGATGCCTGCATACAATTAGGGGAATTTATCAAAACTGGATCAGACAAAATGTGGAGCAGTTGCCCAGGGCAACAAATCAGCTTCTCTCTTCAGTTTGATCAGTTAAGATTTAAAAATGAAATAGAGAAGCTGATTGGCTGTCATGCACAGCTGCTCCAGATTTTGATATATTCCCCATTGAGTGTTTAAACAGCCACTTGTATCTCCATTGGAAGCTCATGTGTCAGGGTGACAAAGCATAATAGTGATATCTCCTACAAACAGCGTACAGATAAACCCCTTTTTGATTGGGTGCTGGAACAACTGGTGGATGGCGCCACAGCATACAAGATAGAACATATGTTGTCCACATACATTTCAGCTTCAGAATATTGTCTTTATTGTTGTTCCTGCACCATAAAGGGAAATTGCAATGTTTCAGAACCTCGCGGGGTCCTTTTGTCAAATAGGCAAATAGTCAATAACCTATAGTACTCCAAAACAATGCAGGAGAAAAAGAGTGTAAACAGAAGAAAGTGTTGTCATCCTATGACAGGAACAGGGACTTTCATGGCTGGTTTTTAAAAATATTGAAAACAATTTTTCGAGATTACATTAGCACAGGGGTGGACAAATTAATATGAGCTTCAGGAGCCAGTCTGTCCAATTCAGAGCCCGCAGGATTTTTATAGAAGCAACCTCCATTTGACAATGACTAGAGAAAACCTCAAAAGTTGAGCGCCAGCTTTACATTTTAAATGCGCTTTTCTTTAAATAAAGGAGGGAATTCCAGAACATCTGTCAACGGTATATGGTATGTTTTCCATGTTGCAGAATTTCCCTCACTCCCTGTCTGGTAAAACCTCCCCAGAACAGAAAGTGAAATCCCTTTTAAACCTGACAGGAGTTCAACCCTTCACAGTCTACCACAAACTAGAAAATAATGTTTTGGTTGTAGGTACACTTTAAGCAGTCTGTACATTGTGGAATCTGTTAATTTTGATACTACTGTGATTGATTTAGTATATCTATATGATAGATGTGGGTGAAGCACTTCACTTTAACTATCTAGAAAAGATGCACTAAAATGTCTATATTGTGCAGGTTGGAGGTAAGATCCCAAAATTTCTCTGTTTCAAAGGCCAACAAAATTAGTTACTTATTAACAGTTTAATGTGACTTCAAAAGGCCCTAGTTACTCTGTACTATTAGAAACTTGCATGACAAGCAACTAGCCAAATAAGTCAACCTGATGCTAAAACATTAACCTCCATATAAAGTAACTGCAGAATTCTTTTTGCTGGGGTAGAGTTTCAGGGCTCGTTTACACTATCCTGCACTCATCAAAAAGAGATTTGTAGATTGGCTACACTATCCGGCACACATCAAAAAGATTTGTAAATTGGCTACCGCTATACCAAACACATCTAACACATCTAACCATACATCTATTTTTCTGGCAATATTAACCACTTTAAGTATGCTTTTGATGGTATCAACCAGGTCACTTTGATCAGTTTTATGGATTGAAATCTGTTATACATTGAAAGAATAATTGTAATAAAATAGAATTAGAAATAAAGGAACATTGTCAAACAATTTGATAAAAAATGATTGGATCAAAAAAATGGTGATTTTTCATTCTCAAAGAAATTAGATTGCAATTTTAACTCGAACCATCGGATTTCCAAGTATATGGCCAATTTTAAGGTGTTATAATCAAGTCAGTCATTTCATCCACGTGTATTGTAACAAGGGGCATTATAGAACAACTAATGCATTGCAGGAAACAGAGCCTAGGTATGTAATTATCAAATATGGCTACACAGGTAACAATACAAAGGTAGAAGCTGTGTTTTTTTTCCATTCCTTTTATAAAGCAGCGAACACTGTTATTTTGCAGAAATAAATATTTCCATATTTTGTAAGTAACAAAAAAGTTAAAGCTTTAATGGTACAAGTTTGTATTCAAAAACATATGTACAAAATATTTGCTATAAAATTATTCTTTTTACTACAAAAGATTAAAATTCATGGTAAACATCACATACAAAAACAATTTAAACTACATAATACACCCATTCATCGTTAACTCCCCCTTTCCTTTTTTAGTAATTATCTGGGATAATCAATTGAATATACAGAATATTCATAGATACTAATGCATTTACAACATTTCATAGAGGAGATGAGTCTGAAGACGCATTTCATGGATCTAAATCTAAAGATAATACAAAACAGATATTTACACATCATACATAACAACATTGTATATAGCTAATACAATATAATGTCTTATTAAAGCATATTCATAGTACAGGTAGCGTCTGACATCACTTACATAGGGACATGATTGCATCTAGGAATTGTAGACAGTCTTGAAATTAAAATTTACTTTCAAATAAAAAAACAACTTATTTTTACTTTCAAAACTGTCTACAATTTTCATACAAGATACTATAATTTTGCTGTCTCACCAGCTCCAGTTGAATTCCTCCTGTAATCTTTTGCACAGCAGCATGACTCTGATCGGGATAGGGGGGAACAAAGATCCAGTCAGGCTTTGCTGCATGCACAGATGCATATAGGCGGAGAAGGCTAAATGATGGTTTTCCTTCATTGTTCGGTATTGCTTAACTGCTGTTTAGTTTACAATGTGTTCAGGATCTGACTGTACTGTCTGGCAGTGGTATGTGCATTACAAACATAGCTGAGCGGTATTATAGATCTCAGTATTGAAAACATTTCTTATATTTGTATTTACACTGTATATTTAGCTGTTTGCCTTAAAGTGACATTAAACCCTCAGATTACTGTAATATGTGCCTTACTGTAATGCATGGTTGTTTCCCTTCTCTTTGCTGCTCTTCCTTTTTAAATCTGTATCTGTTCTCATGCTGGGCAGGACTTCTGTTTTGCAGCAGACTGCCTTGTCTCAGGAACGGATACACGGTGTCTGTGTATACGTTTGTATAGGCTTGTAACCTGAGCCAGCACTACAGGAGGAGGCCCTGAGCTGAAAAGGGAAGTTCTCCCCAAGCATGAGAAGACATGAGGATTTAAAAGGAAGAGCAGCAAAGAGAAGGGAAGCAACCATGTATTACAGTAAGGCACACATTACAGTATTGGTTTATGTTAAAAAATCTGAGGGTTTAATGTCATTTTAAGTGCAGTTTTTACTCACCCATTATGTACTCGCACATCTTACACATCTAATATTTTCCAGACTTTTTCTACAGCATTTTCTCAAAAAGATGAAGGATACATTTCACATCTGAATGACCAGATGGGAAGACAAGAATGGCATCTTTATATACATACATAAATATATACTCATAAAATTAAATAATGCTATTAAAAAAATACACCAATGTGATTTGACATCTGTTGGCCTTATGGTCCATGTGAGCATATACCTTCTAGAAAATATTTATCCTTCCATTTTCTTCCACAAATCCCAGAAAAAAACTTTTAATCTCTGGCGCCTGGTCTTAGTTATCTTCCACAAAAAGTTACTTAAAAAGAATTCATCCCTTCCTGAAGTAGCTCACCAATACTGGTGGGAAAATTGGTTGGAAAGCCTGTGAAGCTATCACTTCCCTATTCCCCCCTATCCCTGCTCTACTGCTGATACAAGAAGTATAGGGTAGAGGGTTCTGCTGTTATAAGGTTATATCTCAAGGGCAGTCGGGTTAGGCCTGCATAATGAACTGTTCTCTATCTATGGGCAGCTGTAGGAGGGGAGGGGTTTCTTGCCTTCACTTTGGTTTCCGGATACTTTCTCTGGCTCTGAACTTGAGTTCTTAACAACTTATGCCAAAAAATGGCACTGTAAACTCCATGCTTTTCAATAAATCAAACTAAAACAACTTTGCACAGTTGCCAGCGTAGAAAGATGGAATGCACCACTCCTCATTCGCAAGTTTATGAAATAATCCATTACACTTCAGATGAATACATTCCACAACACTTCCTTGCCCAGTTTAGAAGAAAACTTAACAAATCAAAGAAAGTCTTGGAGAGCTTAACCATGTAGATAATTAGAGGACAATCCTATGTGTGGCACACAAAAGACAGTGTGAGAACCTTTACCCAATGGAATTTCCACTCCCTCTCCCTTGTTGATTTCTCTTTACAAGGTGGTCAGAAGGCGTTTTGATTCTAGAGTCACATCCATTGCTGCTACGGGTCTCCTAGATAAATCCTCCTGTAAAAAGAAAGCAATCACTTGGCAAAGGGAAATATCCATGTAGTAGCTTACAAACTAGGGATGTCCTGATACCGATACTAGTATCGGTACTGATACCAGGCATTTTCACAAGTACTTGTACTCGTGAAAATGCCACGATTTTTAAGGCTTATTCCGGCCCTTTAAATTTTCAAACAGCAGCGGCCGTCCGAGTTCCTGCGCTTGTGGGGACCTTGGCAGCCTGCTGGGGACCTGCAGATAGCTGTCCATGGCAGTGTCTGTCCGGTTCTTTATCTCCTCCTTCCCGGCACAGCCATGGACAGCCACAGGGGTGGAACTACCAACCCAGGGCTAGAAGCTGGGGGTTACTGCCGCACACTGACGGGGAGAATACATGTCCCCAAGGCAGAATACTATTCTGCCTTGGGGACATGTGTTCTGCTTTGGGATCATGTATCCTGCTGTGGGGATATGTATTCAGTTCTGGTGACATCTTTGTTTAGCCCTGGTGACATCCGTATTTATCCCTGGTGAGAAACTGCCCTAAAATCCTCACTGTGTTTTTTTTTTTTTTTTAGAAAAAAATGTCACATGTCCCTTTAAGAAAAAGTATCGGTAATTGGTATCAGCATGTCTGAGGGACAGTACTTGTACTTGGTATTAAAAAAGTGGTGTCGGGACATCCCTAATACAAACCATGAGGGCAATTTATCAAAACTGGAGCAGACAAAATCTGGAGCAGTTTTGGAAAGGCAACCAATCAGCTTCTCTTTCATTTTAAAATCTTAACTGAGCAAACTGAAAAGAGAAGCTGATTGGTTGCCATGGGCAACTGCTCCAGATTTTGTCTGCTCCCAGTTTTGTTAAATTCCCCCCTATGTGTTTTTGCTGAACAGGTCCATTTTACTAATAATAAAAACACTTTATGAACTGGTGGAGTGAAATACTGTGGCTGCCATTACTGATCTCCTTCTGAAAATATGTGTCTCCTGTTACTTGGAAGCATTAACAGTTTGCTTTACACTTTTCTGTGTGATACTGTGAGCAGTTCATGTTGATTCTCTAGCATGCGTTTCATGATTTAGTTTTTTAATTTAATTTGTAAAAGATTCTGATCAGTATAGATGCGTTGGAGCAAACACAGAGAGAAACCTGAGACAGAACATGACCTCATGTTCAGCTTTCATACTTCAACTCTAATAGAAAATTAGAGCAAGCATGGAATTTGGAAGATCTTCCTGTCCAGACAGGGACACTGACAAAAAATGCATTTTAATAGACTGGTGATGGGTTACAATTTTTGAGAAAGGCATTGAAAGAAATAAAAACCAATCTATCCCAGTGACAACTGCTCCCCTCATTTTTTGACGTGGTGTCACTGGGACAGGGAGTGAGGGAAAAGCTTCCCAGTAGGCTCAGACAGTAATACAAATGCGACAGAAAATGTAACTCTCCCCCACTCTGGCCAAAAATATATGAAATTGGCAAAAAGAGCCTGAATGAGTTTCTAACTTTACTCATTTGATCAGAACTGTCTCCGCCTGACATAAGTACATTACCGATCATTAGCCTATAGGACACCTCCAGGAGTGATGCATGTGCTTGCCAAAACATAGGTGAACAACACATGGGTAGAAAAGAAACCTTACAGGGTGAGTCTTTGTTTTACCGATATGCAGAATGGTCTATGATGTTGTGGTTTAAAAATATTTGCTTTTTCTTAACAGTGAACTTTCCAATTATATTGTTTCAGACCTTTTGTTTGACCACAAATCCTCCTGTGCCCAAACCAGAACTCTGTGGGATACAACATGCTTGATTCACAAAGCTTTACATAAGGATAAGTATCTTTATTTTCAGCAATGTGACTGTAATTTTCACATCTCATTGGACTTGGCTAAAAATAACTGTCACTTTTATGAAAATAAGTATTTTTATCCGGTTGTTTTAGCTTTGTGAATTGAGCCAAGTGAGTGATGTGATTGCCGTAGGTATACTTTGTGTCCTGTCATATTACACAAATCAGGGTGTTTGCTGTATTATGCCATAGCTGTGTTGTGTATATGTGGAAATGTCTATGCTTGTCTCTCTTATGCTTCTTACCTTTCATTCTGTAAATATTATCAGTTCTGGGTATGCATGCTTATAATTTCATACAAACATTCATAAGTCAGTACATTCAATAATGCCATCATGGACTTGACAAATGTCATTGGAAATTCTGTTTAATTTTAATATCCAATTTTGGAATGGATGAAGTTTCCCGAACGAAAACCACATTCACTGTTAGAATTTAGTTCATTTGAGGAAAAATTTCCATCCTGCTCCTTCTATTTGGGGAAAAAATTCCCTCCCTCTCCCTCCCTTTTTTTTTTTTTTTTTTTTTTTAACCGTCACTACAGTTGATTTTGAATCAAACAAAGAATCTGAAAATGACCATTGTCTAATTAAATTATATCCATGTATACCCAGTTTAAGACTTTCAAACATACTGATCCTTATACCCAAAGCTCATCCACGTTCCATGTTGCTCATCCTCCTTCTTGTAGCTTGCCACTAATCTGTATCTGGAACTTACCTTTTAATATGTAGCATTACATATTGTTTCTGAAGCTTTTGTTAATGGTCTGTGATGTTATCACTGGAGATTATTTAAAAAGGCCAACTTGTGCTAAGATAAGGACAAGGTTGAGGCTTACTAGTGGGCGGAAAATGATCATATTTGGTTCACAGTGTCTCTGGGTTGTAAGAGTCACTGTAGAGTCACTTTCTCTGTGTTTGCATGGGTTTCCTCCCACAATCCAAGAACATGGCTTCTTACTATAAGATGTGTATTAGGAGCTTGCACTACAAATCTTGCAGACAAGAACCTATTATCTACCTATTAGCAACACAGAGAATAGAGGTAAGCTGTTTATGTCAGACTTCAGCAGGGCACTGTGCATGGAATTGATTTGTAGAGAGCATTGATAGGGGACAGAGGAAGATGAAGAGTGATTGGGTTGGAGGAGAGTGAACATATAGAAAATGGGCCTTGGGAAGTGCACAGTGGTTGAAAGATGGGGAGGGCAGTAGAGCATTTCACTTTGATGTAGCACAGTATGTGGGAGATGAGAAGGAAGAAGGGTCATATGTGTCTTGTTTGGGATGTTCTGCTACCATCTTGCCTTCATCCCCTATGTGTTATCTAGTGCATTGGGCTTCCAACAAGCTGCCATATTTCGCACAGTAAACAGGCACACTTCCCACAGGCTTAGCAACACTGGAAGGACATCAGACTGGTAATTCTGTTGTTCGGTCAACACTCTTTTCTCATGATGCTCGGCCCAACATTAATAAGTAGTATTGTAAAGTATGTTTTACCCTCCAGCACTCTTATTAGTGTACCTTTTTTTAGTATACTATTTGTGATGTGTACTTATGTGGTTTTACTTCCAGGAAGATTTTCCGTAACATCCTGTTACATTTTCCCTGAGATAGGAAGTGAGAAGAAATCTCCCCAGAGTGGATACACATCCCCCCCCCCCCCCCCCTCACTGTGTCCAAAAGAAAGGCGCACCACTTCAATATTAGGAGTTATTCTTGTGTTGCCACTATATGGCCAGATTTAACTTACAGCAGTGCCAGTTAAAAACAATACTGATATTTTCATTCATATTTTAATTTTACTAATGAATATTGGGCTGTTCAGCTATTTTGGGGCATGTATTTTAAAAAGCATGGCTTCTATTATCTGTTAAAAGTCTGTTTTCTGCATATTCACTGAAATTGGTGTGATTTCATTGACCTTGTTTTACAACATGTATTACATTTTTTTTCTTCACTATCTGCAGCATTTTTAGTTCTGGAAATGTATAACACTTACTTTAGACTTAAGGGTCTGCTTTAAATTTTACAGCAAATAAAAACATTTTCCCAGTGCGAACCGTATTGGCTTCCAAAATAAACATAAACTTCTGCCTCTAATATTTTCTTAAACAAAGGTTCTGTTACATAGACTTGCAAATATATGGGTGAGCAACATACCAACATCAAAGCACCTGTGCACAGTGTGTCACTTGCTGTAACCTAAAGGAGTATTGTTTGGGCTAAGCAATAAATGAACTGAGAATATGCATTGTTGTGTAGGGGCCAACAAGTAGAACCACAGCGTGCAGCAGAAAACCAGGCATCCAACTCACTTAAAAATGTGTAAGATGCTGAAGATTCCTCCTCCTCTGAAAGAGAGCAAAGATAGGGCTTTGTAGATGGTAGACTGCAGCCCATATTC
>NW_017306525.1:851568-884963 GCF_000935625.1 Nanorana parkeri | reverse complement strand
TTAAGGGGGACTCTGGTGTGAAAAGAGGGGGGCTCTGATGTGAAGGTGGGCTCCTAGTGTGTGAGTGGGGACTCTGATGTGAAACGAGGCTCTTGATGCAAAGGGGGGCTCTAATGTGAAGGCAGAGTTCTGTGTAAGGGCCCCATTAAAATCCATACCAGTCCCCTATCAGGAGTTTGCATATTTAGACTTCCATTTTTTACATTTTAGACTGGGGTGTCTTGAGATTTTGCATACTTCTAAAGCAGTGGTTCTCAGCCTGTGTAACCTTGGGACCTACATTTGTCTTTTGGTCATTAAGTCGTGATCCAAGTCGCAGCGCACTTTAAGATCTACCCAGTCTCGCTACCTTATTAGAACTGGAGTAGACCCTCACCCTGGGGTCCAATGTGGTCTACTGTGCCTGCCATGTAAAGCTGCCAGGAGCCAGAATGTAAAGCAAAACAAACGACAAACGCACTCAACAATTTGTTACCAGTTATACAGTAAGGTACACACGAAATGGGCTTTGAACAGTAGAACAGTAGAAAGGCATCATGGCACACTCACAAACTAGCATGTAAAACAACTTGTCTCACCACTAAGGACAATGACAGAATAACTGGTAACAAATTGTTGAGTGCGTTTGTCGTTTGTTTTGCTTTACCGATTTGGTGCAGCGACGCATGGGGTTTCTCAGCTGCCAATGGGATGTGCGGGATCCCTTGTGTGTTTCTGTACCTTTATAGGAGGTGGGGCGTCCTCCTGACAAGCCTGCACCCAATTTGATATCTTCTGCCCCATGTGCTCCAAGATGGAGACTCTCATAGTTTAGAGTTAGGACCGCACTATAAGAGGTGCCTTGGCGCGGCAGTGCGGCTTACACATCCTTTGCAGAAGACGTGTATCCAAACCTCTGTCATTGTCCTTAGTGGTGAGACAAGTTGTTTTACATGCTAGTTTGTGAGTGTGCCATGATGCCTTTCTACTGTTCTAGGAGCCAGAATGTGACGCACTCCAGTCCAGTCACAGGACACATGAGGGAGCTGTAAGCAATGCCCAAATGGATGGAGGTCCCTTGCGGCCATACCCTCACCCCCACCTCAAGCTGACACGGTGCTGTGCAGCATATTTTGAATGGCTGCTCAGTGTGAGAACTGATGGTGCTGCACTAGGGGGAGGCTGAGGAGCCTCTCACCTAGCGCAGTAGAAGGAACGCGAGGACCCACTTTTAGGTCACGACCTACTAGTTGAGAACCACAGTTCTAAAGGGTGCCGTGACTGAACATTTTGAAGAAGAAAACATTTGTATATAATAGAAAAAACATTTTTGGTTCCACAGGCAAAAAAAATGTAATATATTTATTGGAACATGGCTTGGAACTATTTGTGGTATACTTAAGATGTACTTTAATGTAAATTATTACAAATCAGTAAAACTTTAAATGAATTGGTATTCCTGCCACTGGTTAGAACGAAAGAATAAATTATTATTTAATTTTATTGAAGTTGATTTTTTTTTTTTTTTTTTAGTGCAGGGTGCCAGGAATCTGAAATTCCATGCTGTGCAGCAGTCTCCTTACTCTAATATTAGACTTTGCACCATGTTCAAAATTGGATATGTAATTTAATCCCAGCAGTATAACATTAGCAGGACAGACATAAGAAAGATACATTAAAGTTAACCTGTCACAGACTAAAACAATTCAAAATAAGGAATGGTGGAAGTATTTGTTTAACCTATGCAGAGAAAGTATTTATTTGACCTAGGCAGCTTTCCTTTTGCGCTTGTGCTGTGTGTTATTGGGGAGATTTTGGATGAATCAAAACGCCACTCAATTTTCCAGCCTGACTGCATGAAAAATTTTGTTCACGTTAGCAAAAATGAAAATGTGTGCTGTACCATCAACTGCTCGATTTTCGTTCAAAATACAATTCGTATACGATTTCCAAAGGAAAATCTAACAATGTATGGCCATCTTTAGAGGAAAACTAAAACTTTGTTTTACTTCCTATATTTTATTTTACAATAACAATAGGATATGATGTCTCTGATGTGAACCCTTCAACACCATTAAAACATGGCATCCATTATAACTGAATGATTCAATTCCAGAGCTAGAAAAATAGCAATGCTAAGATATCCAGGCAGTCTAAAAAATGTATTTAAGACCTTGGATGCCTCAAGTGTCTATTTTAGAAGTGCTTTCCCTACATCATGCCTCCAGAGATCTTCTGCAAGAGAACACCGGAGAGCTGCTGTCAGCAACACACAGGACAGTAGATCTGGCTTAGTCTGTTGCTGTGTCAGTAATTTTAGCAGCTGATCTCACAACTTTGAAGATCCCTATATCTCCCCTAGCCTAGTTGATCAATGTATTACTACCGTATCCTGTACATTTTCTGGTTTTAATACCATATCACCTATAGCTCCTGGTTTACATTGGATTCCTGAAGCCAAGTTTCAGTGACGGCAAGCATGTTAAAGGAATTGGAGATAAGAAGATCATGGACAGCAGTGAGTTTGTTACAGACAGAGCGTGCATTCCAAAGGGCACATGAGAAGGAAGGACCGATTCTAGGAAGCAGGGGAATAGAAATCAGGGTGCGTGGATTGCAGCTGCTGCCAGAGGAAAGACAGTACTGGTTTGGAGGAAGAGCATTAGAAAAGAGAGGGCCTGGATTGGGAGAGATATCCCCTGAAGCAGTAGTGTGAGGGAAGTGAGATGAGAGGGAGTTTTACATGAGCGAACATGCCCAAGTGTCTTGGAGGTAACCCTAGCATGTGTATTCAGAATGAGCAGGAGGTGATGAGTGCAGTAATAGGGAGAGGGTAGGAGAGAAGGAGAAATATATAAATTGTGGGGTGGAGAGGGGGGATAAAGGAAATACAGTTTAAGTAGAGAAGCCACAATTGTGAGAAGCAATGGTAGAGAACGCATGGTGTGCAGAGGAAGTATGAGACACTAAAGTGAATGAGGAGTAGTAGGTATGAAACTTTGGGTCCATAAACGTTTTACTTTTCCCATTGATGGAACTCTAGAAGCACTCCATACCATATGGATTTTCTTTTCTACAGTAGGGAGAAAATTAACCCTTGACCCTGATATGTTAGTAATTATCCATGTCAACCTGGGTTTAATTGCCGCTATGGATTCTTGGTATTGAAAATGAGCATTCTCTCCATGATTATGAAAATCGCACTGGAAAGCTTTTCAGCTTCCATTCCAACTGGCTCTTGTGTGTGTGTATCTAGATGACTCTAGTAGGTATACTGTATTGTAGGTTCCTTAGAGAAAAGAGACTAAACTGTGAACAGTGTATGTACTCTGTAAATTTGTGTGGAACTTGGAGGTACGAGTTATTAATAAAAATTGTAAAATAATTTATAAGACCCAAATTATGGTATCGGAAAGTAAATTGCCTTACCAAGCTTCTCAATATTCACAGAGCTTTGTAAAGGTTAATGTTTCATTACTACTCCAAGCATGGGTCCATTAATGGAAATTTGTGCAGGGCAAACATGAATGCTGTGGTTAAAGCCCAACTCTGGGCAGCAGCAGAAATTACCCTTGTAGTGCTTTCCCCCCCCAACACAGGCACACTACAAGTGTTAAAGAAGAACTCCAGTTAAAATTTTTATTAACCCTTGCAGTGGGGCTACCGCCGCACTGCAAAGGTTAAGTGCTCGTTTTTCCTTAGGGTAAAAAAAAAAGCTATACTCACCCAATCCTCTGAACCGGCTTCTATACACTGTGTATTGGACGTGAGAACACAGAGGGACATACCATCGCTGCAGTGGAGAAGGTTAATAACATTTTTAACCAGAGTTGTTCTTCAAATAAGGGGATAGGTAGAAGTGGAAATACTTATCTTGTTCCTTGCTAACTTTACACTTACCGGAAGTGACGCTTTAGAAACTTTACAGTTGGCTATAGCAGTCTCTATACAAGTACAGGTTTTCTGTACTTGTATAGAGACTAACTATACAAGTACAGTAATAAGAGCTAACTATATTTACCTAGATGAGCTGTGCTATTTCCCAGTGGGGCTTTGGGAGATGTACAAAGAAATCTGAAAATAAATAATTTGCACTTTATATAGTATCCAAGTATCTTGTGGAAAATTAAATGTTTGTTTTGACTTTTTTTAGTTAACAATTTTTTTACAAATTTAAAAAAACATAACCAAAAAAAAAAATACAACTCGACTATTACAAGGACAATCCTGAAAAGTAATTATACTAACATTCATGTAAAAAAACAAACAAAAGGAAATACGGGGCTCCCATAGTTGTTCACGTAAGCTCGATATTCATCAGAGCAACGGGACCACGTCATCCTGTACTTAGCTTAAGTGCCTCTTATTGTACTGGTAAGATCTTCTTCCATTTTTTAAATATCATTGACTTTATTAAACCAACATTTAATTGAGGGGGTGGGGCCCTTTTCCAATAGACCGGGATACAGGCATGGGCAGCATTTACCATGTGAATGATAGCCGTGGGACTGTAACCCTTGAAAGAATACGCATTATGATGAAGCAAAAAAAAAAAAAGATAGGTCCAAAGGGACCTCATCATTCATACATTTATTAACAATAGAGTGGACCTGACACCGGAAAACCCACAACCTAGGGCACAAGCAAAAATATGAAGGATATCCACAGGGGAGGAGCCACATCGCCAGCAGAAATCTGGTGTCTCTGGAAAAATGTAATAATGCAATGTGTGGTTCTGTACCACCTGGTTAATATCTTGCACCCCCAGTCTCCTGATGAGAATTGCATATTGATGAAAAATTTTAGAGCTTCCCCTTGAAGAGAGAGAAACCTCCAGGTCCCTCTCCCACCTATCAATGAACTCCAAGGGCCTCTCCACATCAGAATATATCAATAGCTTATAGTAAAACGAGAGAGTCCAACGCATCGGCCCGGAGTTCGAACATTCCCGCTCCAAAGTCGAGGGAGGGTGAGCAAACCTAGACCCAGGCAGAAGTGATGAAAAGAAGTTAGATAGTTGGCAATGTCTCCAAATGCCCAAAGGGACAAGTTTAGGATCCTCTGCGATGTCTGTCAATAAGGGCCATTGGGCCGTACTAAGAAAGTAATGGGCCTGATGTTTCTTCTGCTGTCTTGAGCTAAGAAAAACTTGGTCCCAGAAGCCAGGCTTAAAAAGGGGATTTCCAACAATCGGAAACGGGGGAGGAGAAGAGTGATAACTGTTTAGATTGAAACGTAGCTTAAACAATATACCATGTCGGACCTATAATTTGATGCAATTTTATCTCCTGTACCATAGGACCAGGACACCATGGTAAAGAGCACAAAGGGGGTTTAGAGAAGGTTTATTCTACTAGGACCCACAGTTTCAACTCCCTAGGCCTACACCAGTCCACAATCCGGGATAAATGTGCAGCCTGATATCCGGGAGAGACATGCACCCATGTTCTTTAAGCCGCCACAACACCTCCTGTCGAATTGGAACCAGTTTCGAGGCCCAAAAAAACTTGGAAATAAGAGATTTTACTGATATTAAAAAAGATTGAGGAATAGTAATAGGAAGAGCCTGCAAAGGGTACAACAATCTGGGAGGATATTCTGCTTGACTAAATCACACCTACCCATGCAGGAAAATGCCACCTGAGACCATCCCTGTAAATCCGCTTTCAATTTGTGTAAAAGGGGTGAGAAATTAAGTGAAAAAACCTGTGTAAGGTTACGGGGAAACTGTATACCCAAATATTTAATTGAAGTGGAAGACAATTGAAATGAAAATTGTGCCCTGAGCTTTTGAAAAGTTTTGTGAGAAAGAGTGAAATGTAATCCCCTGATTTCTGACCATTTATGTGAAAATTTTACAGTTCCCCGTATAACCAAAATTCCGCTAAAAGATTCGGAACAGAAATTTCCGGTAAGGATACACAAAAAAAAGTAAATCCTCTGCTTATGCTGCTTCTTTATGGTGATCTATATACCCCATTTATCAGCGTTGGCTCGGATTGTGCACAAAAAAGGTTCCAAAGTGAGTATAAAAATGAAAGGGTATATTGGCAACCTAATTCCATTTGTTATTGTAAAAGAAAATGCCAAGCAGAGGGAGTAGAGTACAGTGATATTATCCAGGACAACATTTGAGATCCCAGACCTATCTATTCCAAAGTTAGATGTGTAAATGTCCAATCGACCCTGTCAAAGGCCTTCTCTGCATCTGTTGAGAGGATAAATGAAGGAGGGGCTCCCGACAGGGCTGAGTGGACAAGATTTAATGCTCCAATGGTGTTATCTCGGGCCTCGCGAGTGAGAACAAAACCCACTTGATCTAAAGGGATCAGATCACTAATATTTGATCTTTGCATACAGCTTAGTATCCACATTAAAGAGAGCTATGGGTCTGTAACTTGAACAGACCATAGGATCTTTCCCTTGTTTTGGAATCGCCACTACGTGTGCTCTTAAAGGAGAACTATGAGGTGAGTGCTTTTCACTCACCTCATAGTTCTAGCCGACCTGTGACAATGAGACTGTCACAGGTCGGCACAGTAGATCGGGAAGTGAGCAAACACATACCGGCGTTCGCTCACTTCTCGATCCTGTCACAGCTCTCTGCCATGACAGGGGAGTGGCTGGATTCCCCCCTCCGATCCACCAGCGCTGACTGGCGGAACGGACAAGGGAAGGAGGCGGGTACAGCTGGCTCTGCCTCTAGATAGGCAGAGCCAGCTGTCACTCACGCAGCTTGGCGGATCCAGACATAATTGTCGGGATCCACTTCAGCTGCGGCGTCTACAGCTCGCGTTATACTGAGCTTAGGGTGACGGGAGGACGCTAGTTTGTGTCCTCCTGTTACCCTGAGGAGAACTATGGGGAAAAGCCCTAACCCCATAGTTCTCCTTTAAGGATACCAAGGGGTGCTGGCTTTCAGAACAAATTGCATTCATAGCTTGTAAAAAATGCGGATTCCGAAAATGTTTTATTATACTAAAGAGAACCTATCTGGGACCTTCCCACATTGAGTCTGCTTCACCGCAGTCTCTAGTTCAAAAGCTGAGATGGATTCCTCCAGGCGGGTACTAGCCACATCTGGCAACCTAGGCATCTTAGCATTCTGAAGATACTTGCGAATATGAGGCCCACTATGCGATCCCGTCCCTTGTGTATTTGATTGCGATAAATTTATATAAAAAAACAATAGTAAGAGCAATGTTAAATAGTAATGTTTCTGTAATATTCTGCAATGAGTCATGCAGACAAAATAATTTGGAGACAGAGTCTGGGTCTCACTTGCTCTTATGTGTGGTTTCCAGAACCTGAATACTCAATAGTAGTTGTTCTATTTGTTGTTGACTTTTCACATGAGTCCCCAATTTAATAAACATACCTCTAATATACACCTTATGTGCTTCCCACTTCACATATGGGGAACATTCCGCCATCAGATTCAACTCAAAATAGGAGCATAACTCTGCTACTATTGAAGCTATGCGAGTTGGGTCTTTTAGAAGAGAATAATTTAATTGCTAATGCCAGGGAAGAGGGGGGGGGGAAATTACCAAAAAAATAAAATGATCCTCTACTAAAAAAATTTGGCTAAATATAGCCTAGCAGGAACAACTGGCCTTGACTGAAACCTGGAGCCAGCTGATATCCTGCACCCTATTGGGGGATGTGGTAGGTATCTGCAGGGAGGGGTCAGAGATGCACCTACTCCACTATGTAAACGTCGTTAAATATATATAAGGAGCAGGGAAAAGAACAAAAAAAAAACACTTCTTTCTGAATGTTAAACATATAAGACATACTTGATGAAGAACCATATGGGACCAGCTACCTCCCCAAAAAAATACTAAAGTGGAAGTTACCCCTCCAGGGAGGGAGGACCCCTCATTCAGTCATGGGAACCCATATCTTTTAAAGGAACTCAGGCTGTAGATTGCCTGCTAGATTCTTAAATGAGTACAGATTTAGCAGCTTTCAATAGCCATAGTAAGAGAGGAAATGAATTCTTAATTTGATTGACATATCTTGTGCCGGGTCTAGTCTGTCAGGAAGTTGTAGATGTAGTAATCTCCTTGTAATGGCTGTGCATTTGAAAATATAATTAATACAATAAGGCTTTTTTATGTAACTTAAATAAATATTTAATGTCAATACAAGATGAGAAGCAAACATAGAGATACAGGAGGTTCTTATTTTACAGACAAATTATTTTTACCACATATTAAGAGGCCCTTTCACCAACTTAAGTTGCATGTAAAGCACAGAAAAGCAAGTATCGCAAAGGCTTATTTGCAGTGTTTTACTTTCCATAAATTACATTTTTATTTCGCTTTCAATGTGCCTTGCAACTTGCCGACAAATTTGACTACCAAGAAAGTAGATTCCCTAGCACAGCCTCCTCTTTCGTGACGTGTCATAGCCATCTCTTCTTCTGTCAGTGTCTAATTATTGTCTATGCTGGCCCAGCAAACTCATTCCTCCACTCACCTCCCTTTTTATGTAGCAGCTGGGGAAGGAGCAAAGGAGAATACAAAAATGTCGCTTTAGTGACAGCTCTGAGGCTGCTGCCATTACATCCAAGATAGCTGCGCCAGACAACAGCAGTTTCAGGGCTTTTGGAAGTCTACACAAGGAAGGATTTTACAATTAAATACAATGCATAAACTATGTTAAATGTAAATCTAATCTTATGGGAAAATGTAAAATAATGACCTGGCAATAGGGTCACTTTAAATAAATATGCCAGATCAGCTATTTTGTGTAAGCAGCATTTTCACTAAACATAATACATTTTTCATTGTCGCCACCAACAATCAAAAAAAAAAAAATCCTTTTATGGTGGGTTTACCTTGATAAACATAATTCCTGTATCCATAAGCATCATCTGCCTCTGTATTTACATCCATCTTTGCTGTAAACATGTTGTTCCTGGCCACCACTAGAGGCTACTGTTTGGGGATTAGAGACCTGATCTAATGTGATTACATTTTGGTGTAGTTCCACCTTCTCAGTAAAATTTAAAGGAGAACTATGGGGTTAGGGCTTTTCCCCATAGTTCTCCTTAGGGTAACGGGAGGACTCAAACTAGCGTCCTCCCGTCACCCTAAGCTCAGTATACCGCGAGCTACACTGAGGCGCCGCAGCGGATCCCGACTATGTCTGGATCCACCCAGCTGCGTGAGTGACAGCTGGCTCTGCCTATCTAGAGGCAGAGCCAGCTGTACCCACCCCTCCCCGTCCGTACCACCAGTCAGCGCTGGAGGAGCGGGGAGGGGGGAATCCAGTCCCTCCCCTGTCAGGGCAGAGAGCTGTGACAGGATCGAGAAGTGAGCGAATGGCGGTATGTGTTCGCTCACTTCCCAATCTACTGAGCCGACCTGTGACAGTCTCATTGTCACAGGTCGGCTAGAACTATGAGGTGAGTGAAAAGCACTCACCAATACCTAAAGAAAAAAATGTAACTTACCATTTTTCAGTTGTTTCTTTGTTGCAGGATTATATACAGGCCTTCTATTGCTTTGAAAAGATGGAAATATGGAGATAAGTGACATATTGGAGGGACAATATATGAGAAAATGAGCATTAACATACAGTGCAACACCCATGTCTTGAGGTTTTTAACCCTTTGTTTTGGACAGACAGTCTTCACATCTAGTTAATAACTGAAAATGAAATCTACCAGCACAGTACAGACAGGTTTAATTATGTTATGATAAACATTAACTCCCCAGCCGCCCCCTCCCTCCCTACCAAAAATAAAAAGACAAATAGAAAGGGAGATAAAATAGGATTTTTCAGTCCTGCAGTCTTCAGGAAAAAGCAGCAATTTTTTGAGAGATGCAAGGTGAATGGGCACATGTAACACATATAAAGTAGCTGTTATCCCAATGTAACTATAAAAGTGGAAATACATTTAACTATAAAAGTGGAAATACATTTAAAAAAAAAATCATTCTCTTGAAGGCAAATTGTTTAGAGGATGTTCTCAGTCTGTATTCTGCAGGCTGTGATGATAAAACCAGAAAGTATCTTCCATTAAAAGAGAACTAAAGTCAAACCTTTTTTTGGCTTTAGTCCTCTTTTGGGTCAAAGGAGTACATTTACTTCTAGTTATATATTACGTTACATGGTGATGATTAAAATACCATGAGTCAACAGAGGAGTATTGGGGATGCTGAAATGTAGGTATATGTGAGTTCTGACCCTGGACGTAGATTGATGTTCTTACTCCCAGTTTGAACTAAGGTGGCACAAAGAGCTTAGTGTGTGGCAGGACCCCTATTTTAGCACCAAAAGGTGTAAGAAGGATCAAAATTACGTAAATAGAGCTCGGTAACAGTTTTCTGTATTTAAAAAAAATAAAAAATATTTAATTGGCTGGAAGTTTGAAATAAATATACTCTTGTGAAAGTCAATCCTCTAGTAACCGGGGAAATTCCTGTGCAAGCAACCAATTAATATATGTAAAAAAAAAAAAAAAAAACTTGTGTAATTCTATTATACATCTGAGTTGTAATTACAATAGTAGTAAGGTGGCCTTTAAAGGCAAACTCAAGCAAAAATGAAAAAAATTCCAATGCTACCAGAATGCCCATTTCTTTCATCTGTGGCAGCCAAAGTGCCATCCGAGGGTCTAAAAGTTTTACTGTGCATTCTCCAATAAACAAGTAAATGTGTTGTTCAACTGAAAGACAAGAAAACCATTTTTTGGCCTTGTTATAAGAAACAGCCTAATATTTTGGTATCACAAAAAGAGCAGCAGCCCCACTTGTTTTAGCAACAACATTTTTTTTTCTTTTAGATACTTTAATTGTTCCTGTTGTTGTAAAGGGCTGCTCTAATATTCCTGTAGAATTATCTAAGCCCTTCTCAAACATTTTGATCATTTAAAAGATAAAACATTCTGCCAGATATGTAACTTGTTTTTACTCCCTTTTTTAATTGCACTGCTTTCTGTGGTTTACAATTTAAACGTTTGTTGAATAGAACAGCATCTGTTTTGCTTTCACACTGAAGACTAAGAGACAGAAATAACCCCTCTGATGTCTCACAGACCAGCAGAAAGTTAGTATTGTTTGCCATGCCGAGAATGGAACTTCCTGTTTCCTCTCTCACCATATATTCCTATGGAGAATCTAACAGAGGCTTTAACAATGCCACTGGCTCCCTAGTGGATTCTCAATGAGAATACAACAGGGGCTGGTAATAATGTCACTGGCTCCCTAGTGGAATCTCTTTAGAAACATATAAGTAATCCATCAATGGGAAGACCGGCAGGTCAACTCGCAGCAGCCCCAAGGTGCTCACTCATGCAAGAAATGAGGGAAAATCTCTCTAGTGGGGACACGGCAATGAAAACCTGTTTGAAACCCTCACCTTTCCCCACTCTAGCCAAGAAAAAGCAGCATGATTTTCTTTTACACAAAATTCCCATCGTTTAATAAGCCAAATAAAAAGATAATAAAACAAATACAAGTTGAAATCGTCGCAAGCTGTAACAAGTATTGGTTTGAGCCACCAGTGGGATTTGTCAGCAACTTGTAAGATGGTTCTAAAGGCACGCCACAGCCTTTCAGTGTACTGCTTATCTATGCTCATGGATTAAACTGTGTATGGAAGATTGATTTTTGGAGTGCGGCTCCTTTCTTCACATTTGGGTCTTTTAAGATGGTGTTACAGATGACATGAACTGTCTGGTACCTACCTATCCTTAAACCAGGTAAATATCAAAAATTCCTTAAGTGGTCACAATATATAATGTATGTAGCTGACTTGTAACTGTGTTTTTTTTGTTATTAAATTAAGTTATAAGCTTTCATGTATGCACATAGCTTGAGGTGGAAACTACGTCATGGTTTACTGTAATGTTTATCCCTTTAATGTATGAAACACAGAGATGAGATGTTAGACAATATAGTTATAGCATAATGGAGCCAAATGAGGTCACACCAGGGTGTCTATTGTGTTTCTGAGCCTCAAGACCAAAGGAGTGACTAGGTCCCTTTAATTTATGTGGCCAGCTGGTGTAGCTATTCTTTTTTAACCCATCTCAAATATCAATGGCTTAGTGACCTTCTTTTCTTCTCATGCCGCAGCAGAAAAAAAGAGCTTCCAGTCTCCCATATGGTGAACCTTTTCTCTTTTATATCTATCGGCTGGACTAAGACACGCAACAAAGATTTCTTTCTTGTTTAAGCTTTTCCCAGGAATCCCTTGTCTAAACTTATTTTGCAACAGCTGCTATCCCGATGTGGGCTCCCTATCTGGATTATCAGTCAAGCATTAAGCTTATAGTGGTATGCAAGACATAGATATATTAAGGATTGTTGTCCTTTTTTAAACATGCAAAACAGAGTATATATAATTAAATGTTAAGTTTTGTTATCGGGCATTTATGTTGTGTTTGTATGTATTCTGAAATCTAGTCTGCTCCACAGGAGCTTTTATTTTCCGACAGCCGGCACCCCAGCTGTCAGAATACCTGAACAGTGGTTTCAGTCACTGTTGCGTTGCCTTTTTTTTTTCACCCAGCTCTTTCGATTTTCAGTCGAAGTTTGTCCAGCAGGGTGGTGTCGAGCCATGTATAACCAGCCTAGGCAAAATGTGACTGCTTTAAAAAAAAAAAAAGTTTTTGGCTCCTTTTTAGTATGCATCTTAGATTTTCCTTAATGATTTGGGTTAAAGTTGGGATTATCATTTATGTAGTCTTTGCTTACACGTGGTAATAAATCCTTCCTGAATTTATATGCCAGTTTTTTCATACTATGATGCATTGTTCAAGAGATGAATGCTTGTCATATGACTGATTAGTTAAGTCTTTATACATTTTTTCATAATGGGTAGTAAAAAAAACTACATTAACAGAACTTTGTGCTAAAGCAAAATTTGTGTAAGAAAGTTCAGGTGGAGGTTGCTGTTCTTGTAGGCCTAGGTCAGTAAAGTAGGAATAAGATCAGCTTAACTACCCTGGAATAAAGGTGGCTAAAAGGTCAGAATACCAGCTTCCATCTAAGGCTTCTTGGGCATGATGTGTTATGATACGTTTCCGTTACTAATTCATTTAGTGTATGTATAGTTGAACCTTTTTTTTTGGTTTGGATAGATTTTGGGAGAGTTAGATTCCCTGACAAGTTTATTGTTAAATGTCTCCTGGTTGGGGAGATTCACTCTTATATTTGTCCTATTTACTATTGTCACCTACATAGAAAGTGAGGGGAAATCCATAGATTTGTCACCAGAACAAAGGGAAAGGGTTAGGGTAAATGTTCCTGCTAGGGATGTTAGGAATGTACATCATCAATTTAATGACTTGGTAGATAGGGAGTCTTGGTTTGTTGACATAACTTCAAAACTTGAGGACACAATTTTGGCCCTTATTGACACAGTATGAACCTGTCTTGTTCTGGGAAAGGTTCTCCCTAATGTCTCTAGCCTAGACTAGACTTTTCCTGTACTCTTACTATTGCAACTTTTTTATAGTGATTGACCTAATCTGGAAAAGATCTTTACTCCTTCCAAGTGTTTTGCTCCACAATATTCTCTTGAGAAGGGGTTCCTATAAAAGTGTGCCACCCTCGTGGTGGATCTGGCCAATTCTGGTGCTTTTAGAATTTGACTGCTGTTTAAAGCCCAGGTCCTGAAAGATGGGGCTCTACCTGTTTCAGTTATCCAAATGCTCATGAAAGCTAGGATGTCATTGTCTCACAAAGTCTATCATCACACCTGGAAAGCATTTTTCTCCAGGTGTAAGGCAAGGAAGTTACATCCCAGGCAGTACTCCTTTGGACAAATCCTGTATTTTGTGTGGTGTAGAACAACATTTGGCGTTGCACACCATCAGGGGTCATATCTTGGCCTGACTATTCTCTTTTAAAGATTGCTTGCCTCTCACTCCTTCTTCTAAAAGCCTTCATACAGGGTGGTGTCCCGCACATTGCTTCCCCTGTGCTTTTTACAGTGACAACATAGGATTTCAGTCTGGTTCTGTTGGTTCTCCGGAAATTGTCCTTTTGAGCCTATTGGGCATACTTCCTTGTGTACTCTCACTCACCAGGTTGCTTTTTTGATTGCTATCAACTCTCTGTGGCAACTTTGACTTGGTAGCCACAGAGAGGTGATCGCACCTTTTGAAAAACAGTGAGGAACTGTTTTTTTGTGCTTTACCGAGACAAGGTTGTCTATTGAGCCACTTCTGTTTACTTGTTGTTCACGTGGGCCAGTTAGTTTTTGGTTTGCGGTGTTGCCCGTCCCTCAGTTGGACTGCTATTGGACATCCTTGTGTACCAGAACTACAATCCTGTGTCCCTTTTAATCTATGACTAAGATAATGGAATTTTCCACTTATCGTACAATCAATTTCTTGTAGTACATTAAGGGATACGGTCCCCTCCCTCTGTTCTTATGATCCCCTCCTAATATTGCTTGCTACAAAACTGAGGCCTGATGGGAGTGGGAGGGGTTATATTAGACCATCCTTACAACTTTTTTTGACGATTTTTTGTTTAATCTCCTGAAGGCAGCAGCATTACCATATGTACCAGAATTACTATTCTGTGTTCCTTAATGTACTCTAAAAAAGGATTTTACAGTAAGTCAAAAATCCTATATTTTTTTTCTTCTGTGCAACCTTGTTGACAGTGTTTAGTGTTTTGTCTGTTTTTCCAGATTTCTCAGAATTCTAATCCCTTGTTCCTGTAATCGGCTCATTGCGTTTCCTAGGAGTCTGCATAAAGCTTCAGGTCAAATTACATGCATTTATCTTTGGTTAGGCATCTACAAAGTGCTCTGCATTTAAAGGTATGTCAGAGGGCCCAGTGTTTCTTATTTACAGCTCAAGCACTAGGGAATAAGCTCAGCATGATACAACTCCTTCCATGCTCTGGTTTGCACACTACCTGCTCTCCCTTTGAAGAAAATATATGTCAGTGTGTTAATTTTGTTTTCTCCCAGTGTTCATTAGAGGAGACAGATGTCTGTCCTTCAATGTGTCGGTGTAGCTGCTGCCTCTAGAAGGTTTGGACACTATGCATATAAAGAGGCGTAGCCCCATCTAGTGGCTATACCCCTGAACATGGTCATAAGCTTACTTTATCTTTATGTCCTGAAGAGGCTGATCAATTCTCTCTATCTTTGCCGGGTCTGGACTTGGCTAGGGTGGTGAGTGATCTTGGCTGTCTGGCATTAGGTGGTTTCTTAGATTTGCAAAGTTGCTACCTTGTCTTCTGTCCACATCTTTAGCACATTTGTATTGGAGAAAAGTGGTTATATCAGTAGATGCTTGCTTTCGACGTAAGGACTTGCAGGCGGTAGTGTAATTCATCACATTCCTTTCTTTGAGGGTATGCCCTCCTTTTTTCGGGGTTGTTCCTCATCCCTCATCCATTATGCACATTAATGCGATGCGGTGCCATTTATCCTGAATGGTAATCTTCCCAATACACCTTGATTGCAACTTGCCACAATGCACAATAACACACTGGCATCTGTCTTACTGCATTGTATTGCTAAAAATGGTGCATCTAATTTTCTTGTGTATTTTGCTGCTTTTTTTTTTTTTAATCGGCTGGCTTGCTGCAGCATGTTGCACAATGTGCATGTATTAAACGTAAGACACAAATGTAAATGGTACCTTAGGGAAATAAATTGAAGTATTTATATCCTGAGGGACTTGGTTATTCTTTGTTCCACTAAAAAAACATACGCCTAATTGTACAATTTAAGCATCTAAAGTTACAGAATAGTACGGTCACACAGGTTGGGCTCCAGAGATGAAAGATTACAGCTGATTGGCTGCAGTCACTGTCCAGTGGAAAAAGATGTTCCACCCCGCTCCTTCGATTTTTAGATAGAAGGATGTCAGACAGGAGGTTGCTGATAGGACCATCCAGTACGTGAATTTCTCATAGTGTATGCTGTTTGCAATAAAAGTTGAACTTAAAATATTGCAGGTAAATGCTTTCTTGGAGTGTTTTTTTTCATTTCCATAAATTATTTTTATTCACTTGCAATGTGAATTTGAACTTGCTAGAAAATGTTACTATTTCAGGGGAGTCAACTCCTTAGCACAGCTCCTTCACTCCCAGCATCTCCTAGCCCTCTCCTCTTCTGAAAGTTTCTACTTATTCTCTGGGCTGACCCAGCATCCCTGCTTCTGCTTATCTCCCACCATAACCTTTATATATAACAAAGTATTGAGATGACCTTTTGATATTGACCAAATACTTATTTTCCACCATAATTTGCAAATAAATTTGTTCCAAATCAGCCAATGTGATTTGTCTGGATTTGTTTTCTCATTTTGTCTCTCATAGTTGAGGTCTACATATGATGCCAATTACAGGCCTCTCATCTTTTTAAGTGGGAGAACTTGCACAATTGGTGGCTGACTAAATACTTTTTTGCCCCACTGTAGCTGTTGGAGGAGGAGCAAAGGGAAATATTAGTGTCACTTGAAGTGTTTTTCCACTTCTGCAGACAAATTTGAGAAAACCCCCACTATATGTTTGTTTGTTTTTGCTGTGTGAAAAGGAACACATATTTAAAAATAATTGAAAAAAAATAATTTCTTAAAGTGACGGAAAATGCTGGATGTCCTCATTGAAAGACTAAACCTGGGTTTGTACTTTTTTAGTTTCACTTTCAAGCTGCACAGAGTAGTCTGTATTGCACAAAGGCCTTCAACAAAGAAACAGCTAAAAGTAAAATATATATATTTTTTTAATCATTTTTGGGTATGTTATGTCAATTTGACTGCAGAAGTGGAACTACACTTTTAAGGACGCACTGAGCTTCTTCTCACTAAGCACAGTAAAGACCGGGTTAATTATGTTAACATTAACCTGACCAGACCCCTTTGCATCCCAGAGGAAAATTCAGTGTAGAGAACAACTTTTCTTTCAGAATGAGCAAGTAAATGCTAGCAGCATTTTTTAAGTTATGCTATGTGAATGAGAACATTTAAAACAAAAATTGGTGTTATCCCAATTTGGCTGTCAAAATGGAAATACACTTTCAGTGACAGCTCTGAGTCTGCTGGGGCTGCTGACATCACATCCAAGATGGTGGCACCCAGCAGCTGTCTCAGGACTCTGCATTGCCACCATACCTGAGAATAATTATAACCCGAAAATAACCGCTTTATTGTATGCATTCATGTTCGGATGCTTTTTGTAAAAGTATTTGGGATCAAAATATCTATTTTTCTTCAGTTTTTACTATAAATTTAGGAGTAAGAAATGCATGTGCATGAGTAAAGCACACTGACGCATAGAAACACTTAAAATGTCACGGGTAACCTAATTAGTTTCTTTTTCATATCTTCCTTATTTATCGTGGAAACAGTGATAGCTCATTTTCTAGACACTGACCTTAAGCTTTTCTGCCAAAATATATAAAAGCCTAAGAAAGAGTCATGAAGCAAGCTGTTTAGGCTGGCTCCTTACAATGTGGATGTGACTCACTGCTGAACAGCAGATGTCCTTGTTAACTTGACTCTCTTGGCTGGTGGCCAGGTGAAGGCTCCCACTTGGATTTTCCCTTTCATTCATTTTCTGCTTCCTTCTATTTGTAATTTAAAAACACCAGAGTAAGTCCTCTATTTGGAACACAGCTACAGCCCTCCTTTTCTTTAAATTTGTTTTCAGACTCAAGGTTTAGTTTCTAGTAATTTGCAGATTAAAAATGGAGGAATCTGGTTGCTTAGGCCATCAAACGGCACACAATGTCTTTCTTTTTTTAAAGTGAACGTATGTTCCTGTACAAAAGTGGCCACACCCTGCTTGAATTTTGGTGGATTCCTGCTAAATCTACCAAAATTAGAGCTGTGGTGGGCACTTCCTCGATTTATTTATTTAAATCGATTTTTGTTGAAGGAGCCTGCCTGAAAATGATCAGTCTATCAGAGCCTGCATCTATTTAGATGCACACGTCTTTCTGGTATTCAGTGGCTCTTGAATACAAAAGCCGGCAGCAGAAATTTTTCCAACTTCGCTATTTAGCATGCATAGGAAAATCCATGATGGGCTGAACAAGACATTTTAAGTATATGACCAGCTTAAGAAAAAAAAAATCTAGCACAATTCCAATGAAAAATATCATGATAAATAGAACATAACATAACCACCAGCTTTTGGTACATTTACCTTCAATTCACAGATTTCCCCTGCTGTACTACATGTCCAGCATCGTTAACCAATTTCCCCCCTGCCCAGGTTGTCTTGGACTCACCCCAGCCTGTGAGTGTACAGTGAATGGAGAAGCAACACGGTGATGAGCTCAGTCTGCTTTTTTTTCCTATAGGCATTCTTCCTGCACATTAACTGGTTCCATGTACTGCTTCTTTTCACATTCCAGCTCTTTTTGTACAAAAGCTACAGTGCTGTGTGTCTTTTATATCTTCTTAGCATTCAGCTTTTATCTGTTTTGTACTTACACAGGTCTGCATCATGGGAGGAAGGACAGAGAGTTGCATGATTCTCCATACCCAAAAGTACTGAGTATTTTTCTTAAATCTATGGGGAAAATGGAGCAGTTTATGAAGGGGAAGATCAATACAGTAAACCTGTTGCTGTGTATTGCCAAAACACAGGTTAACTTTAAGGTGTATTTCAAATTTTGCAGTCAAATTTACATAGCATACCTAAAAATTATTTAAAAAATATATATTTCTTACCTTTTAGAAGTTTCTTCGGTGAATGTCTTTGTGCAGATTCCAAGCTACTCTGAGCAGTTTGAGAGTGAAACTGTAGTGTAAGGCTGGGCACGCACCTTACAACCATCGCAAGACTTTGGTCTTGCGATGGTTGTAAGGTAATTTAAAAAAACGTACGATCTGCCTATCTTGGACAGGCAGATCGTACTTGCGATGATCGCAAGCCGCGGCCCCCTGAGGGGGGGTTTCCGATGACCGCAATGCCGAACGGACAGTGTGCGCTTGCGCACACCAGCCCGTCCGGCTTTTATCTTACGAACATGCTACACACCCGCTGAACATCGCACGGTTTTCGAACATGTTCCTAAGATAAAAGTTGTGCGACCTTACAGTAGTAGAGGTCGCACGGCTTCCACACACCTTACGATAATCGTACGATTGCGGGATTTCCCGCGATTGTCGTACGATTATCGCAAGGTGTGTGGGCACCTTTTTAGACTGAACTTTCTCTCATTAGGAAATAATGCCTCAAAGGCTTGAACAATTTTTTAGGACACCGTGTTGAAATCTATTTTTACATCTGATAATGAAATCTGACAGCACAGACAGGGTTTATTAGAGTAAACAATAGCTTCACCTCCAGCCCCCTTCTTAGGCCCCATTCACACGGAGCGATTTATCGCAGTAATCCGCGCGATATCGTGGATATTTATCGCACAATATCGCTCTCCAATGCATGGCAATGGGGCTCTGTTCGTCGCTGTCGCGGGTCGTGTCTTGCTACAACAGGACCCTTTTTGGAGCGGATTTCGGCGCAATTCTACTTTGCTCAATGCAAGCATTTGCGCGATGTCACGCGACAAACGAGTGATTTGCGATACGCTCAGTGTGAATGGGGCCTAAACGTTACAAGGTGGCAAGGCTAGGTAAGATCTTCACGCAAAGCACTTAAAAATGTAAGCAGAATTTTTTTTTTATTTTTTAGGTTATGCAATGTGAACATTAGGAAAAGGAACATATAAACATAAAGTAGATGTTACCTCAATATGGCTGCAAAAGTGGAACTACACTTCAAAGTGATTTCTTCTGCTTCCTATAAAAGTGCCTGTGAAACGAGACCAAACACTTATCTTTGCTCATGGGGAGCTATGCTGTTCAATCAGACCTTCTGTAACTGACACACTTCCAGATGTGCTAGATGTCTGGTCTGCCCCTGATCGATGGGATTGCACCTACCAGTCCCATTTCACTACCATGTTATATGTTCATACAAGAGCTGGAAGCTATAACCAAGAAGTGCAAAGAAGGGAAAGCAGAAGATTTGTTAGGCAGGCAGTACAAGGTACTGGTAGCCTTTTTTTACGGCAATGGCTTACTGTGGAGGATAAAGAAGGGGGGCAATCCACATAGGGTACAACCATGTTGAGTTAGCACCGCACCTGCCACTGAATGCACATTACCACATTGCCCTTGGCTATGCAGAACAATTTCATGCAGCCCTGTCAGACTTCAAATACAGAAACAGCACAAAACCGAAGTGAGTTCTCCTAAGCTCCTCCTTCACTTTGCGCACATGACAGCTGGAGGGAAGCTTAGAAGGATGTCCTCACTCTGCTGGGTGCAGCTCTGTGTGAGGCTAGGTAAGTTTTTTTTTTTATGCCTGGAAAAGTTTTGCTGGGGGAAGGGGGGTTGCTGGTGGAGGGCTTCTCTGGTTGGTGGGTGCTAAGATGGTTTTCTGGGGGAGGTTTTTTTGTTTTTAGCTAGAGTGGGATTTTGCTGGAGGGAGGGGAGAGATTTAGTTTGTGGGGGAGGAATGTTTGGCTATTACAAATGCTGTCTATTGCCCATGTATTGTTGCTATTTCTTAGTATATTGTCACGATTGCCATTTGTTGTTTGCTTATTGTCACAATTGCCCTCATATAGTTACAATTGCCTCTTTGTTGCCCTCTTATAGTCAAATTTGCCCATTTGTTGCCTGAACACTGTCACGATTGTGCATTTGTTATTTTACTCCGCATGCAATATATTACTGAATAAGAGCCCTTTAAACCAAAATTACTTATCCATTTTGTCCCCTTCCCCTGACCTAACCTAACCTACCCTCCCCTTGCACATATACATACTTCCTTGATAGCAAGCCATGGTTCCACTGTGTAAATCAAGTGGTTCAAGTCTTCATTGTCCTTGCCTTCATTGTCCTTGCCTTGCCTGCATATAACAGGCCATAGGCTTCTGAGTCCTAAGATGATCAGAGGCAGTCCAATAAAAGTGTATGGGGCTGTAATATGCAGGTAGTCAAGACAGTTATGGCACTGGATGTAAACAAACGGTGGAACTGCATCTGTCAGATCAAAGTAAGTATGCATCTGTGAAGGGACTAAGGTGGGTTAAGTTAGGTCAGCAGAAGGTAGCAAAAAGGTGAGTGCACTTTTTTTAAAGTGCATTTATTCTTTAAACCTTGTTTGTTTTTCCAATTATTAGTATTCCTTTCATTTAATACTTACTAATGAAAATAATTTTAATATCCAGAGGAGTGTGGGGGGTGTTAAAAAGTAATCTCTCCCCCCACCCTCCTTTTTTTTTTTTCTTCAAGGAAATGACAGAATCACCAGGGGAGTTTACCTCCTAGTGTTTAGGAAGGCAGGGATAATACTATTTTCTCATGTGAAAGATCAGCTCTGTAACATTGCTTGGTTGTGCTGTTTTCTATTAATAAACATTTTACAACTTCTATTTACTGGAAGTTATCTGGCTGTGCTGAACAATTTCTAGGCATTGCCGGAACATAACCAAATGTTCCAGTGATGTGTCATTCTCTGTAGTGGGTTAGGTATGTTGTCCTGCTATGTTACTTCTACTTTGTTTCACAAGTTTATTAATGCGGCTTACATCCATTTCCATCCAATAGTTTTCTTTCATTTTAAATACATTTTCTTCAAGTTGAATGAGGAAAGAAGCTATTGAATAGGTTGCAAATTTCCCATTGTTTTCAATGGGGTTCTAGCCTTTGTAGTATTTCAAACATTCTTTTCATTTTCTGGATGATATCTTTTTGCAGAAAGTAAGTTAAAAACAATCATAATTATGTATTGCATTGTGGGTCAAATAATAAAAAATTGTGTGTGGCATGTTAAAATATAAATAATCCCAAATACAATTGAATATCCTGATAGCATTTGAACAATAATTGGTGTGTGTGTTTGTGTGCGTGTTTGGGGGTGGTCAGCCTAAGAACCTAATATAAGGATGGAGGTGTTCCATTGAGAAAAAGAAATTGGTGTGTTGATTAAGTGGGTATTTTGCTCCACTCTAGGGCTGCAACAAATGATTATTTTCATAATCGATTAGTTTTCCGATTTGTTAGTATTTATTTAATTTTTCCGATTAATTGAAAAAAAAAAAAAAAAAAATGTTTCATTTAAAATAAAATGCACAAATGCAGTGTTACAAAGTTTACTTCAGAGTAAAACTACATGCACAATTTTTTTGCAATTACACTGCACTGGAACGAAGGGCATTGCGGTACCGTGCATTCCAGTGCGGGTGATCACACTGTGGGTGGGAGGCGTGTTTGAGGTGCCATTTTAAATGAATGGCACTGCAACAGAACTCCTGCAGCAGAATTTGTCAGGCTGAAACCAAAAAAATTACCCTTTTCCCACCTTTTTATCATTTAAAAACATTTTTTGTAATTGTAAGCACATGGCGCATGAATAGCTTCAGCCAGGGAATGACAGCTACCAGAGTCAACATTCTGCAGATGGCAGCTGAATGTAACTACAGCAGGTAGTGAGTTGGTGCAATAGCCAGCCTGCTATTAGCCATTTCAAATTGCAATAGCCAATCGCAGGCTGGCTATTGCACCCACCCACTGCTTGCTGTGTCCTCCCAGTGTGGAGGAGAGAGCTAGGGGTTCCAACCAACCAATTGATAATGAGAATAGTTGACAACTGTTCTCACTATCGATTTATTATCGATTAGTGGGTTGCAGTCCTACTCTACTGGCATCAGACGTGGCACTCTTTGACTGTCGCATCTTACCGGCACCAATGATTAGAGCAACTGCTAAAGAAGTGTCTTCACCACCAGAGGTCCCTTCTTAAAGTGGGTTTACTTTGAACGTTGTTTATAGAGAACTATGTTTAGAGTATCTGTGGATTATTACTACGTGGCTGGGGTTTTTTTTTATAACTATGGGGCACTTTGCTTTGTGGAACCCCGCTGCCACCAAATGGACTCAAAATGGGATTATTTAGAAGAAAATCTATCATCTATCTATCATGGTTTTTGGGTTAATATTTTAATTTTTTTTGCATGTGTAAACATATGCTTTATTTGTTTAGTTTTTTTGTTTGCAGCTATTCATTTAACATATGAAAATGGAGTCTAAGAGCGCTATGGGTCAGCTAAAGAGATAACAAAGCAGTAACTTCCTATGCTGAGGCTTACTTAGTCGTATTAAAAACCTAAGATGGAGAGAGATGTCCAGTAAAGGCTGAGTCATACCATTAATGCTGAATTCCAGGCACACGGCTAAATACACAGATAAAAAGCATATAATAGTCACCCTTTTAACTGAAAAAGTATATTTGTATTTCTATACACCCAATTCTACAACTTTTAACAACCCTGCCACAAAACTAGGCAAATGACACTACTGCTCTATGAGTAATAGACCACAAAAAGAATACATTGGTTTCCTCTCTATACCTCCAGCCTGCTTCCTGAGCAGTGTAGCTGCAAACTGCATTATATAAAGTGAAGACATTAAATTTAGAACTCCTGTCTGCAGCAAACTGCAGCAATCTTTAAGGTGCCCATACACCATGCGATTTATCGTTCGATTTCCGAACAAAAAGGGTTTTTCGTATGATATTCCGTCAGTTGATGGGAAGTCCACGATCACAATTACTGTACAACTGGTCGAATTTCGTCTATCGGGCAGATTAGAAAACTTTTTTCAAAATGTATTAAGATCGATGGATTAGTGGCGTTTTTGTACGAAAAAAATCCCAATGTGAACACTGCACATGCGCAAATCTGTTCTGTCTATAGCTGACAACGATTATTTAAATCTACATTGGTCTGTGCATGATGGACTATTTGAGCGGAAATTGAATGAGTGTTTGATGACAGGACAAAAGAAATTGAATGATAAAAATAAGGTGTATGGCCAACTTTAGTCTTTTCCTCCTGCTTTGCACTGGCCTGTATAATAATGTATAATGTAGGTAGAGCCAGCAGATCACTGTAGTAATTCCCACTCAACACTGAATGACATTTAGCAGACATCATCCTATCCAAACTAAAACATACAGATTTGCCTAGACGTGAACAGTAAACCAGATGCTGTGTTATATTTATTTGCAGTCCATTTCACACTGCTCAGCATAAAACACAAGTTTGAGCTACACTTTCATACTCCTTGCTGATTCTGTAGAAGTGGATAATACAGTACACATTATCACCTAATACCGTATAGGAAAACAGCAAGTCCATTCTACTCACTGGAAAACACTGCAGTCCCTGGGATAAGGTAAGGGCTCATTCACACTAGCATGCACACTAAAATACTTTAAGTGTGCGGGCAATTGTGTGTGACGACTGGAAGTGAGCAGTTTCAGTGCATCACACTGATAACTGCTTTTCTGTTTTTTTTCTTTTAAACTTTTTTTATAGCTATTCCTATCTGTGAGTGAAGATTGACTTCTCCCTCTTCCCCTATATTTGGAGGTTTATAGCAAATACCCACGAGAAGTTTACGGCTAGCGTCCGTCATATCTAGCTCCAGCCATAGAGTTTCCACGTCTTCCCCATTATTTGACGTGATATCGTCCCTTATATGCACATATAGATTATTTTTACGTAAATGCAAACACCAAAAAGTTACACTCCAGTAATCTCATCCCATAGTAGTGCAGTGACATGCAGTGCGGTCCATTTGACTGTGGAAACATGTGGCATGTCTGCATTTTTCCACACTGCACATCACACCTGTGTTGGTGTGAATGGGGAACATAGAAAACAACTGTTTTCTATGTTCCCTAGCGATCTGCATTTTTCTAGTGCAAAAAAATGAAGGTCACTACATTTAGTTTGAATGAGCCCTAACCCTTTCTCATCCACATGAAACTGGCTCTGTGGAAGTTGTATGCACCTCATCTGATAAACAACCTCTGAAGTCTAGGAGGAAGGGGGGCTCTGAGACAGTCAGTGGTTCTTGTGAGAGATGGTTGTCTTCTGTGTAAAAATAAATTCAAAGGCACACGGGCAAAGGGGAAAAAAAAATAAAGAGCACTAGAGGCAGAAACGGGTGAGGAAAGATGTCCTTGAACTGAAGAGTTCAGAAGTGATTACTGTGACTAATCTTACATTTAGCTAGACATTTGTATTGAAGTCTAGTCCATCACGGAAGCGAGCCGGGAGCGGTGGCTACTTTACAACACACACACGGACCATGGGAAACAAAAGTAGCCACTCTCCAGAAGGAAGGACAGTGTCGGCACAAAGTCTGAGATTATTTGATCCACAGTTAAGTGATACACAAATCAAATACATTATTGCTGATAGTTAAAGTATTACTAAAGGCTGGGTGTACCAGTACCTTTTTTGTGTCCTCTGTCGTCGCCCCCCCACCACCACACTTACCTGTCAGCGTCGCTTATCACCACCGTGTGTCTCCAAAGCCATCCTCCATACGAACTGCCGGGTTGTGGGGTAGGAGATTGCCGTCAATCAACCTGTTGGGCAGAGAGAAGGGGCGTGGCCTGCCACAGTGCTGTGTGTGTCTTTGGAAGCACACAGCCATTTGCGGGCACGGCTGGGCACAAGCACACACTGGTGCCTGCATAGCTCATCTTAGCTAATGGAGGCACCCGTGCAGGGGCTGGGGGAAGACCACTGCAAGGAGCCACTAGAAAACGAGGAATTAAACAATTAATTAATAAAAAACACCAAACGATTTCTTGTTGTATAGGCCTCATATTTATAAAAAAAACAATGAAGCTTTACTATTACTTTTAAGGTACTTGAATGCATTTTTAAGATTTAACTCGCATAGTTGGTAAGGTTAAATTGACACTAACTTTTTAGAAGGATCCATACCAATAATATTGTAACAAACATAAAATACTAAGAATGAGCACACACTCTTATCCTCCAAAATGTGTGTGTATATATGTATATATATGTGCACACACTAAAGAAACAAACATATATATCTTAGCTAAAGGCAGCTTTAAATGTTATCTGCTTTAGAAAAGTATGCCTGCTATTTTCTTCCCAAATCTGTTTATTGCACGAGTCACTCCTTTTGTTGCTTGGCAACATGTCCGCGTTTGGTAATTGAGAAACCGTTTATAAAACTTGGCTTACATGAGTTTATTCTTACCCTTACAGCTTAATGCATTGTTTCTAGTCTTTCTGTGCATTCCATTTGTATCCAGCAAAATGGTATTCATTTGAGACATAGTTCTTTTACAGGTTCATTTCTTGCATAAGAAAAACATAAGATTAGGAAAATAACAGCTGAAGCAATTGTAAGAGAGACATTTTTGATGTTTAAGTGTCCAGCCAGTAAAGCCCTGTGAGAGAGGGACCCAGAAAATTTTAAAGGCATGCAGAAGACCAAAAGACTATGTTTAAGTGAATTTACAGGTATCTTGTTCTCCCTTCACCCTCCTTCCCTCTTGTCATGCACATGGCATTAAAAGCAAAACATTTCCCCCCCCCCAATGTTAATGTCGGCACTTACCTTAAATTATGTCTCTTGATCCAATCTTCTTCTTTCCTGATGTTTTCTTCTGTCCCTCCAGCGGTGCGGCGGCTCTCCGATCCAGCGCTGACTCCTCTGTCCTTGCAGGCACTTCCGATCCCGCGGTGTCTGCGGGTGCACGCGTCCATAGACTTACCTTGCGTCTCTGCTCGTCTCCCGGCCGAAAATCCAAACTGCGCATGCGCCAACCCCAAGATGCTTTGCGGCCGCCCGAGCAGTTTCGGATTCTCGGACGGGAGCGCGTGGGCGAAGACGGGGTAAGCAGTACATATATGCAAAAAAAAAGAGGGTTTAGAAACCCTTTTAAACCATTTCTTAAAAATCCAAGCAAAGTTACTGGCGCCCATCATTCTGAACCCTATGAAGAATGTGCTTGGGACATTTATCAAAAAGTAAGTGGGTCTCGGACATTTGTAAGGTCACTATTGAGTGATAGAGAAGCCATATTCCCTTGAACTATGTCTGTGTAGTTACCAATAGTGCTACAATAACATAATTACTGAATAACAGACTGTGTGACAGGCTGCTGCAGACCAATCAATTCCACTCTGTATGATCTTCAATCACAAGCTGTTGGAAAGCTTCCCAAATTGGCACACAATCACCAAGTGTATGGCTAGTATTACTGTCAGCGAAACTCCCGCTCTGCGCATGCGCAGCGGAGAACAAACACGCGCAGGCGCAGCCGGGACCAAATTGCGACACCCCGAACCTACTCTGCCCTATGTGTTAGAAGTAGATGCCTCTGAGACAGCAGTGGGAGCAGTGCTTTCCCAACGACCTACGGGCACCATCCTGCTACACCCCGTGGCGTTTTTCTCTCGAAAACTATCCCCACCTGAGAAAAACTACGATGTAGGGGATCGAGAGCTCCTAGCCATAAAACTGGCCTTGGAAGAATGGAGATACCTTCTTGAAGGAGCTCAACTCCCCATACTTGTCTATACTGATCATAAGAACCTCGAGTATCTCCAATCGGCCAAACGCCTCAGGCCCCGGCAAGCCAGATGGGCCCTTTTCTTTTCACGTTTCAATTTGCACATCACCTACCGTCCGGGGTCAAAAAATGGCAAACCAGATGCACTTTCAAGAATGTATCCTATGTCCGCAGCAAGATCCTCAACGGAACCGGTGCTTCCAGCACACAACTTTCTTCTGCTACAGCAGGGCTTCCTCTCGGACCTCCTTGACGCAACCACCTCTGCAGAACGGCCTCCCGGAATCGATTTAAGGGAACACAAAGGACTGTTGTTCCGGGATCATGCCGTGTTCGTGCCCCCACCATTACGACATGCCGTCTTTAAAGCCTGTCATGATCATCTTCTAGCTGGACACTTCGGGGTTTCCAAAACTTTCAGCCTGATTCGAAGGAAGTTTTGGTGGCCCTCCCTAAGGGAGGATTGCCACACCTATGTGACCTCTTGTGCAGTCTGTGCCAGGAACAAAACGGAGCGAAAGAGGCCATGGGGTTTGTTACATCAACTTCCTGTCCCCTCCAAGCCCTGGGAGATGCTTAGTATGGACTTCATTGTTGAACTTCCCCCATCGGAGGGCTACACCTCCATCTTTGTTGTGGTGGACCGCTTCACCAAAATGGCCCATTTCATTCCCATGGTGGGTACCCCTTCTGCCTCAGAGACTGCTAGAACCTTTCTCCTGCAAGAGAAGCCTCCTCTCACTTCGGCCTCCCTACCAGGTACGTGATAATTACACAATCCGATAACAAACAATAGGCTTTTGTCTTTTGTTAAAGAATTAGCACAGGAAACAAATGGAAAATAACAAACCGGCCTTTCATTGCTGTGTTTTGTCAACCCACAAGGAACATGTTTAAATGGGGAAACAAAAACAAGGATACATTTTTAATATAGAAGTTCAGTGACACAAACAAGCAGAACTCTGATGAAAAGACGTCTTGTACAGGTCAAATGAAAAGCTTTGCTGCTGGGAAGAATAAAGCCAACAGTTGGAAGCTAAACATGACAAACAAGAAATTGCACAATGTGTTCCAATTAACACAAAAGCACCAAAGAGAGCTAAAACTACCACCATGGAGAAAATGAAACTCACAAAGCCACTTAATAAAGATGCAAATAAATAATAATGCCTTTTTTGTGTTTATATCTACATAAAGATCAGGTTCCTTTTTGGCACTTGTTGCCAAAAATAAATTGCTGGCTGCTTCTGTTATGTAAAGGGTTAATGTGAATAAACAAAATAGAAACATTTTATGAATTCAAAAACGTGATACTTTCAGAACCTCTATTGAATCGTAGCATTGTGATAGCAGGAAGATATGAGTGCATATATAGTAAAAGTATGAATAATGTGTGGAATTATTTAATGTGTTGGTATATAGTTTATGTTACTGTTTATAGCGATTTTCAGTTTCTAGAATATTAAGGATCGGGGGGACCCTTTTCATTAAAGGAGAACTATGGGTCAGTGTTTTTCCCCATAGTTCTCCTTAGGGTAACGGGAGGACACAAAGTAGCGTCCTCCCGTTACCCCAAGCTCAGTATACCGCGAGCTACAGCTCACGGTATACTGAGACGGCGCAGCCGGAGCGGATCCCGACCTCGCCGTCGAGATCCGCCCAGCTGCGTGAGTGACAGCTGGCTCTGCCTATCTAGAGGTAGAGCCAGCTGTACCCGCCCCCTCTCCCCGCTCCGGTCTGCCAGCGCTGACTGGCGGAACGGACAGTTAAATAAGCCTTTCGTTTTAACAGTTTTGTATGTTTAACCGGTGCAAAAAATACCTGCTGATCTTGCCAGGAATCTTGTCAGCTAATACCTTACTGTGCTCTCTGCATGTTCTGCATTCTTTTCAGTAATCTCTGAGAACTACTGATGGAGAAGAGGGGGACAGGAAGTGTGTTTATTATTATACAGGATTTATACAGTATAGCGCCTACAGTTTGCGCACCGCTTTACAATATAAGGAAGACATTACAATCTGCAATTGCCTGTGATAAAAAATGGACAGAAAATAACAGTAGCAAATGCATTTAAAGAAATAAAGAGGAGATGTAGGACACCTTTTTAGCTTTCAAATAATCCAGAGCCACGCCCCTATATTTGCTCTTTCATTAGCCATTGGAAGTTTATTGATATTTTCGCATATATTATACATTTAAATGATTTTCTTACTATGGTTTTGTTCAGAAATGTTCTCCAGTCCATAAAAGATATCCAGTTCTTTGTTTGCCAGTAAAATAGTTATCCATTGCCAGCTTCAGCACAGATCATCAGACACAGCATGGTTATGTGGAGCATGATGCTGGAAACTGACAGGCATTTATTTATGTTTAACTGATCCCATCTGTTGTCTGCATTAGAAAGAACATGTAGGAGAAGAATACTATGTGAAAAATGAAGAGTATTCTTTTACAGGCCCTCATTGTATCTCATCAGTGGCTATTTATTTAAAGCTGCCTTTTGCCTAGTGGAATTGTTTTTAGAGGAGTATTTTTTAATTCTCAGTACATGTTGTCATAGTGAGTAGATGTCACTTATGGATAGACCATTAATGTGTTTTGTGTGTCTTTCGAAAAAATTTTTTTTTAAATACACAACATACTATAGGTTAAATGGTAATCCCAGCTTTATTGGAAATCTGCCTATGAACATTTCAAAATAAATTGCACTAAATGTGGCTATTTGCTTGCATTTCATATTTGTAGGCCATTAAAATAATGATGGACATAGGAATGAACAAAATCGCTAAATACTCTAAAATGTTAAACACATTTGCTGTATACTTTTGTCGCTATGAAAGATCTTGCTGTTCACTAACATTCAAGTGTGTCTAAAGCCAAATCTTGTTTTTTTTTTATAGTTTGGATAAACTGAAAACCATGTCAGTTTTTCTTTTTTACCAACTCTGTCCCATTCAAGAGATTTCCATTAACGTCATATCCTGTAGGCTTAAAGAAAAGATGTCTCAGCAGAAGATGAAATGTTTTGTTAACCCCAAGGGGACCATTTGCACATTGCACTCAGTCCCATTCAAATCTGTGCAGGGGTTTTCAAATAAAATGCAATTTTTATATCCATCAGTGCTGGCGGTAGCTCCATTCCAGGCTGTAGCCCAATTTAGGAGTGTTTCTGTGAAGGAGTTACATCCAGCGCTGAAGTTGCCTCCACCTATTTATTCTGCATCCCTCTGCCACATCTTCTGGGCATAACAGTGCACACAGGAGAGCTTGCACAACCGTCACCAACTCCTCCAATGGAAGCTTACAAAATGAACATGTTCAGCTCTGCTGTGCAGAAGAGGAGATCAGATGAGGCACAGGGCTGCATGGCAGAGCTGAAGATGTTCCTTCTGGCAGCTTTTTAGAGGAGGAGGGAGGGGTGTGGGGATGTGTGGGCTCTGTTTGCACTGCCTGTCACGCCTCTTCTTTTCTGCGCTGTCACTCAGCATTCCCGTCTACTTTACCCATTATTTTGGATAGCGGTGGCAGGAGGGAGAGTCGAGCTACCTGGCAATGCTGCTCAGCAGCACCTGCACGGATTTAATTGTGACTGAGCGTGATGTGCACTGGGTCCCCTGTGGGGTTCAACAAGCTCCTTCGTCTTCTGGCAAAGGTTCTTCTTTAACATGAGAAAATCTCATCAAAGTGAAAGAAATGCTCTTAATAGTTGTCACTGGATTAAGTGTCCCTATTTGAGGATTTCCTCTCTATTCCTGTAATTGTGGCAACTCAATTTTGAATTATCCCTCACTTACAGTCCCAGTGACAACAGTCGTCATTAAGACACATTTGGAGAGTAAATCTCTCTACTGGAGACGCATAAACTCTGTGTATAAACCACAAAGGAGTTTTTTACACTTCATCCAAAACAAAAAAAATCTTTGCCTTTTAGATACCCCTTAAGTTAATGGATTCTAAACTACAGTGAATTCTCCCAACTTTTGCCTATGAGGTTTGATTTATCATAGATTTTGAACTATCTACTCTTTTTCAGGTTGTTTACTTGGAGCACCAAAACCCAAAACATTTAAAACTTTTTTCTTTTTGTGTATCCACAGATTTCATCTGTTTCTAATCTACACATCTTCATGCTACAATCTGAAGATATTGCTCATGAAGAGGATATTCCCAGTCCTTAATCTGTCTCATAACAAGGAGTATATTAACCCAAACTCTCTCCATAAGAAGCCATGACCTGTTATTGTGATTTTCTTACTATTGGCCACTTATAAGTTTGAACCATTTTCCAAAAACGGTTATCAAAAATGACAAGTCTGTTCCGTAGGAGTAACAGCAATGGCAGCGCACGGAGCAATTCTTCCACTCAGGAACTTAACAACAGCCGGCCTGTACGCAGGTTGGAGTTTAACCAGGCTATGGAGGATTTCAAGACCATGTTTCCAAACATGGAATATGACATTATCGAATGTGTCTTGAGGGCTAACAATGGAGCAGTGGATGCTACTATTGATCAGTTACTACAGATGAACCTGGATGATGGTGGCTATGATGACAGTTCGGACTCAGATGACAGCATTCCTCCTGAGGTTATTTCTTATTTTGATTTTAGGACCGTAGTTAATTTTTCCATCATGCTACTAGATCAAATATGGCTTTAAAATCTCACAAGAGGAATTTTAGATGTTTCTAAGCATTTTTTAATTCTTGGACATGTTTACATAGAGACTTATGATCATCATTAAATATGTATGTTTTCTACACAATTGTAAAGTTAAAGTAGTTGAATTTTCAAATTTTGGAGCTCACTGAGTCTGCTCCATTCTACAGGGGATTAGAAGTGTTGTAGGAAAACAAAGGATGTAATGGAAACTAGAGAAAGAAAAGTTATGATTTCAATGCTGCGGTGTGTGTTTTTTTCCCCCTGTATGCTGCTAAATTTGAAAACCCTATTTTCATATAATATTTTTTTTCTTCCTTTTGAGGGACACTGGAAGCTTTACCCTTTGGGTTATACTACTGCCAACAGGATGATTGGACACTTATAAAAAAAAAAACCTGTAGACCAGCCTACGATAACCCATCCGAGTGCTTAGCAAAGATAACTGATTTTTTTTCTTCTACATCACTGCTGAAACTTTGGCTGTTTGATTCCAGCTTTCTAGCAAGGTTGTTCTCAGTATTTTGGAGTACCATGTCTGGAACCTGCTGGACTGAACATTGCGAGTATAGCCTGAAAGTGACCTTCAGGCACTGGGCTTTCCAGACTCCATTACCTCAGGTGTTGCCCTGTCTCTGAAGGTCAAGTACTAGGAGCTACCTTAGTCACTTAGGCTGTTGGATGCCTTTTAATTCCTCTTCCCAACAGTTTTGCAAGGGAAGGGGCTAACTCTGTAAGACTATGCACTGACATTATCCACCAGTTGGAGTGTTGCACATCCATGCTCTCCCCACTCTCATCATACAATGTTAAGGACACATCTCCCCACTTCTGCTCATGTTGAAAAGAGCCAAGTGGAACTTCAATCTTTAATCTGTTCCTGCTGCCCACAGTCAGTGACTTAGGTCACCTCTAGGCACCTGACCCTCCCCTGATACCAGCTGCCTGGGTTTTGTGACCACCTGAGGCCTTGCCTCTTACCCATAGCCCATACTTGGCCTTACTGCCACACAAAAAGATACATGGCAACCGCACAATTTTTATAGCCAGCCTTTGTAGCAAGGTGCACATGGAAAGGCTTATAACAATACAAAACACGGAAGTTTTCCAGCACACTTACCGGCTAGCCTGCAACAAAATAAATTCCTCTGTCTAACAGTATGCATTCAAAATAAAAGCTTTAGTTGCACAACTTTTTGCAAAAAATATGTCGAAGCCACACTGCCCCGTCAAGACTCCTCTGTATAGTGTGGTCCTAACTCTAATTTGTGAGTCTCAATATTGGAGCATTTTTAACCGGTTTACAACAGCCACACAGTTGTAACGTCTGATTCTAGACAGAGAGGGGTGTCGGGGGGGGGGGGGTCACGCTGTTATTGGTATCTCCAGTATTCTTCTAA
>NW_017306525.1:837520-851340 GCF_000935625.1 Nanorana parkeri | reverse complement strand
GTTTACTCGCTGACTGTAGAGAGAGGGGGGTGGGGGGGGGGGGGGGAGTCACGCTGTTATAGGTATCTCCAGTATTCTGCTAACTGTTCTGAGGCCTCTTGCAGTGCACCTTCTAATTATGTCAGTGCCTGCAGCCTGGAATAATGCAGTCTTCAGATCTGAGTGTCTTTTCTGTTGTTGGAGTCCTCTTTGGCTCCATTGGATGTGGCTGGGCTCTCACTTCTCTAGACTGAGGTTTTTACTGGGGTCATGCAAGATTTTATATGTAAAATCACCCATTTATTTGCTGACTCGCAGAGGCCACAAGTGCACTCCTGCACCCTCTACTGCAGATTGTATATCTGATTTGACTGGGGCCTTAGCATCTTCCAAGCCATTGACCACATAGACTTTGGCTTATTCTGAGTCTCTCCAGTCCTTGACTTATTAATTTGCCCCTGAGGAGTTGCAGGCTGCTGCTGTTACTCCCAAATTTAAGGGGGCAGTTTCAGCTCTCATTGATGCAGTGTACACCACTCTGAAACTAGAGGATCAGCCTGTTGCATCTACCCAATGCTGTTTTCAATCTTGGGTTGTTTAAAACTCCTAAGATCGCAGAGACTTTCCTTTTGCACCTGCTGAGGCTCATTGAGTCTCATTAAGAGCAAAATGCATTGCTTGTTTTCAATCATTGCCTGTGCAACACAATATTTGTTTGAAGTTCTGCTTTTAAAACAAATTCTCTATTGAGATTGGAAACCTTCTAACAAGCTATTTGTTCCCCCTTAACATTTATTAGCCTTGTATTTGTTTGAGGATTTTTTGCAGAAGTGGGCTTTCCCTACCTTGGATTCAGCAGTGTACTGCTTTAACAGGGTGCTTACCATTCCTGGTAGAGGACATGCCTGTCTTTTAAAAATAGGAGGTTGAAAGCCCTTTCAGGAGCTCTGTTATTGCTGGTGGGCTTTGTCCCTTATCTGACTTTGCCTTGTCAAAACATATCTAACTGGTAAAAATCTCGAGATCTAACTGCTGCCAAGGATGATCCCTCACATATATAATGCGTGAAGCAGATGGCTGCAGCCTTTTACTTTCTGCTGTGTCAGTTTGTTAGAAAACTCATTTATCGCATGTTTCATGTCTATTCATATGCATAGGGCATTTTGGCTATAGTGCTGCACTGCGGAACCCTTGGTTTAAAAAAACAAGTTTGGTCTTGAAGTCTCTAAGGTCCAACTCTTGACAACACCATCAAGGGAGAAAGAAGCCTAAAGTCAGGTACACGCAGTTCAAATTTTGGCCGGTTCCTGATGAACTGGGCAAGATTCATACCGTGGATGCTGCTGCCCGGCATCCCTTGATCAGCTCATCGAAAGGAAATGGTTTGCCCAACTCCAGTCCTAATGATCTGCCTTAGAAATGGAATTTGCTACTTTAAATACCTTTTTTAATCTTTTCATGACTCAATTCTGCCAGTATTAAATCCCTGATTCTGTCTAGTGTTTGGGATTATCTCAGGAAATCTATAGCTTGTGCAAGGTACTGGTTAACATTTTTTGTTGAAGGTGTTCAGGCTTATTTAATACAGTTGAGCGAACTGATCCTCCAAACACAAGATTTTGCTTCACACCGCAAAACATTGTACATTTCAAATAATGTCTCTAATCCACTCTTGTTGAATCTGAAAGCATTTTTAAGTTCTTTTTAATATATTTAAAAAAAAACGTTCACGAAAACATAAGGATTTTTCTCTCTGAATAAGGGCTGTAAGCATTGTGGTCATGGACAGGTATGTCAAGAGGGGAACCCTAAAAAAGTGAACTCTCTTTGAAAAGACCATCTCAGACGCGTTTCTTTTGCACAGAAAAAGCTGAAATACAGTACACGCTGGTTAAAAATCTCCATCATAAATAAAGAAAAATCTCTCTGCTCCCCTTGTTGACTACATTTCATCTTCCCAGCTTACCTAAGTTGCAGTGATCCACTAAGCATGGCAATGCACTAACCTGTACTAAGCTTCTAAAAAGGCTGCATCTGTTGTGGTGTGTTGGCAGGCCATTCATATTTACACGTTTACACTTACTGCAGTGGTGTGAATGGGCGGAAACTGCCTCCTGCCTTTACAATGGCAGATTGTCACAACAGATGCTGCCAAGTCTGACTGCCTGGGGGAGTGCTGGGCCAGTTGTTGGCTCAGGGCCTATAGACCTAGGAGGAATCTGGCCTCTCCATTAATGTTTTGGAGCTCCGGCCATTAAAGCTGTCCCTTTAACACTGGATTGACGTTATTTGAGGGGCACCCAGTCCAATCACAATCCGACTGTGGCATACATTAGTCATTGGGGGCACAAAGTGCTCAGGAGTGGTCAGGCTAAGGGATCCTTGGATGGAAACGACAGGATGTGATGGTGGCACTGCAGGACAGGTATTTTTTCATTTATGCCTTGCCTCCTCTGAAACCTGGAGTTTACCATTGCATCCAGAATGTCTCTCACAGGGTCCAATCTACCATCCTGCTTTGCATGGCTGTTGAAAGACAGGTTTTAAGGGGCTAGTTCCCAAATTATGCATTGCTGCACGTGGAAGGCCTATTTTGCCTGGTGCAAATTCTATGATCGGATGGTGGCGTACCTCTATCAAGAGGGTAGATAAACGACTGGCTTTAACTGTAAAGGGTCAGATTTCTTCCTTAGTTATCCTCTTCCAATCTCCCCTGGCTACTGGTTCACACCACCATACAAGGTTTTACTTTTGGATGTTTTCCCTACAAAACTGCCATTGACCCCATGAGACCCGAATTTGATATTGTTGGCTCTTCAAAAACCTCCATTCAAGAACATTTGGGAAAGTCTCTTGCTGACACCTCTCGCAAAAGGTGGTCTTTGTGGTGGGTACACCAGTATGTCTGAGCTGGCAGTGTTATCCTGTGTTGTCTGGGGTTTACCCAGTCCTTCTCACCATAAAGGAGTGACCCTTTATTTTCTGGATGTAGTCAGGGATGTTGAGGTCTACCTGAATGCTACTGCTTTTATCCGGAAGACTTACTCTATTTTTGTAGTTACAAATGGCCCAGTAAGGGGCAGACTGCCTCATCATCCACCATTTCCTGGTGCATTCGTCAGACAGTGGTTCAGGCGTATGCCACTGAAGGTTGGAAACTTGTTTTCCCAGATACCGGTCACAGTCCTGGGTTTTTCATCTTCATACCTCTCAGACTTTTGGGGTGGCTATCTGGTCATCTGTTCATACTTTTACAGTTGATATTATGGCGTCTGAAGATGTTAGCTTTGGCCTCCTAGGTTTTGCAGGCGGGGGTGTGAGTGTCTTTGCCGGGGTCCTGGCTCACTTTTCTACTGTTTACTTCTGTTTTCTCCAGTTGGGCCCACCCTCTATTTTGACACTGCTTTGGGGTGTCCCATATGTCAAGATCTAAAGGTCTATTCATTGACAGACACAGCAAGAAGAGGGACCATAAAATCCTTTTCTCTGTGTTCATTGAAGGACACAGCACCTACCCTTTATGTTGTGTTTGACTTTATCCTGTGTACTGCTTGCTGCTAAATGAGATGGTTGTTGTAGATGAGGGGTCTTTTTTGTCTTGTACCCAGTAACCTACTCCTGCAGGTGGCATCCAACACTCAAGATCTAAAGATGCAGCTGCATCCTTCAGTGGATGCAGGGAATATTACTTTTTTTGTTTTCCGTTGTCCAGTCCACCTGTAAGTGGCAGTATAACCTGAAGTGAAAGACTTAATGTGTCTCTAAATGGACCCTAAGAAAATAATTTTACGGTAACTATAAAAATCCTATTTTTGTTGGGGAAAAAAGAACATGGCAGTTGGTTGTGACACAGTATTGTAGCAAACTAAATGTCATCCATTTAGGGTTTTGAGCTACTTCTATTTTGGAGAGAGTAGAAAAGCGTTAAAACCTCTGCCGAGCCTTTTTTTCCTTTCTCCCTATTTCCCTAACATAAGGAGGGGAAGGGAGCCGGGAGGAGAACACTGTTTGGAATTTTAGTGCACCAGAGTGCACAGTGTCCTCATTGTGGAATTTTTCCCCTTAATTCCTGCCTGGTAACTTGTGTGTCATGGGACATTCAAGGAAATTTTTCTGCTGGGAAAGCAGATAACAAATGCCCTTTTTTGACAGAATAGAAAATGATAATAAAGCCATTGTGTTTGGAATTAATATTTTCTTATTTGCATTTTCAGATTTTGGAAAGAACTCTAGAACCTGACAGCTCAGATGAAGAGCCTCCTCCAGTTTATTCACCGCCATCCTATGACCTGCATTTATTTGACAGACCTCATCCACAAACCCCACCCACACCTCCTCCTCGGTATGTGAAAACAGTTACCCAACCTTCATATCCTACAATGTGTGATTTTATATGACGTACCCGAATATGACGAGTTGGTGGAACACATTAAAATCCAATGCACATAGAGTAATCCTTTTTTTTTTTTAAAAAAGATAGCAGCATCTTAGGTGATTGTCAAACACTTTTAAATTAAATCCAATACTTAACTACTCATTGCAGCCTCAAGAATAACTCCTTTACAGCTAATAATCCACATTTCCAACAGCATCGCCTACAGCTGTATGGCGTTGTACACATCTGGCAGAAATCCAGTGTGTTTTTTTCATTTTTTTTTCTATTTGAGCTGACAACACATTGCATTTTCTTCTCTGAAATCCCATTTTTGGCAGAATCAATGGCTATATTTCTGTACTTGCAGAGATGTACTGTATATGTTGTTTTCTTTTTCCCCCCCCTAGACATACACTTAAAATATAGCCCTATGACCATGAAGTATGTACCAGCCATACCCAGATCTGCTATGTCTCTTTGTCTTCTAGCGGTAGTATTGGCTATGTACCCCTGAATCAAACTCTATTATTATTATTATTACATAGTATTTATATAGCGCCAACAGTTTGCGCAGCGCTTTACAATGTAAGGAAGACATTACAATTACAATACAATTTAAGACAGGATGGTAAGGAGGGCCCTGCCCCTGAGGGCTTACAATCTGAAAGGGGAGGGGGAAATGATACCTGAGGAGGTACACTGCCAAACTGAGCATATAACTATTATACACATCTGATTCGGAAAGACAGTCACCACAGACATGTATTAAAACTTACCCTTTCACTTACCTTTTCTGTGAGTCACGATGATTAACTGTGGATAAAACATGACCTTGTGTTGTAGGGATAGTCAGTGTGATAAGTTTCAACAAAATGTCTGTCTTTATTCCTACCTAGAATCTATTCTTTCTTGGAATTCCTAATGAATATGCTATTTTATAAACCTTCCAAAGTATGCAAAATCAAAGAAATTATGGGAAGTGCTTCCAAAATTCATACCAGACCCTTATCCCAGATAGGGATCTGGTCTGGGTTTTCATGGGTTTCCTCCATCAAACCAAAGGCATTCTGGTAGGTTGATTGGGTTCCTCCTAAAACTGCCCCTAGTAAACATATAAAAAAAAAAAAGTATGGTAATATATAAATATGTATGGTAGAGATATAGATGCGGACATATTTGTTGGTACCCATGCAGTTCATTGAATGCTTTATGCCTCCTAAAAAGTGATTTAAATTAAAAGCAATTGTCTCATGTATACCTGCATGCCTTTTAGCATGTGATAGAGTAAAGCAAAGAAATTGTCAAAATAAATGATTGCTTTTTCTACAAAGATATTCTACAATGGCCTTGGCAGACTTGTTGGTACCCCTAGTGAAGATTATTATTTGGATCATAGTGATATTCAAAGCAATTTGTTTTCTGTAATTAGTATCACCCATGTCTTTAATCTATTATTATGTGCACCACACTGAACATGGACCAGAGAAGGCAAAGGAGAGAGTTGTAAGAGGTGATCAGACAATAAATTATAGACCAGCATGTCAAAAGTAAAGGCTATAACACCATTTCCAAGCAGTTTGTTATTTCTGTGACTGCGGTTGCAAATATTATTAGGAAGTTTAAGGACCATGTAAGTGCAGCCAACCTCACTGTATGTGGTTGCAAGAGGAACATCAACTCCAGATTGAACAGAAGGATAGTGAGAATAGTAGACAAAGATCCAAGGAAAACTTCCAAAGAGATACAAGCTGAACTTCAAAGACAAGGTACATTAGTGCCTGATCGCACCATCTGTTGCTTTTTAAGCCACAGCAGGCTCAAAGAAGAAGACCCAGGAGGACTCCACTGTTGAAAGAAAAGCATAAAAAAGCTAGACTGGAATTTATTACAATGCTGACAAACAACAATGCTTCTGGGAGAATGCCCTTTAACTGATGAGGCAAAACTTGAGCAAGTCACATCAGCTTTATGTTTACCGATAAAAAAAAAATGTAGCTTCACCTACTGTGAAACACGGAGGAGGCTGGGTTATGTTTGGGGTTGCCCCATTGTGTCTGGCATAGGGTGCCTTGAGTAGTTGAAGGGCACAATGAAGTCTCAAGACAATCAAGGAATACTAAACCAAACTGTGCTGCCCAGTGTCAGAAAGCTCTGTCTAATGACCCAAAACACACGGCTAAAACACCCAAAAATGGCTAAGATGAAAACATTGGTCTATTCTGAAATGGCCTTCTGCATGCCCTGATCTGAATCTTCTCAATTATCTATGGAAAGCGCTAAAACATGTAATCAGGAGAAGACATCCTATAAAACCTGAGACAACTGGAGCAGTTTGCTTAAGAGGAGTGGGCCAAACTATCTGTTGGCAGGTGCAGAAGTCTCATTAAGAGCAAAATAAATTGCTTGTTTGCAATCATTGCCTTTGCAACAAACTATTTGTTTGAATTTCTTATATTTCTCAAATATTTTGTTGAGTCAAAAAATCAAGTCTGATTTTTGTTAAATATGGAATAAACCATGATAATGCCGATTTTTACTTTTGTCAGTTTCAAGTTATTTCAGAGAAAATTGTGGGTTTTTCTTTTTTCGTGCAAGGATACCAACAAATGTGTCTAATGATTTCTTGAAAGCCTTATTTTTTATGTAAATGGTATAGAGGTTTGTGTGCATCTCAGCTGTAAATTTAATTTAAGAGTAACTGTCAGTTTATGCTAAAGCTGATTGAAGACATATTTGTCAGTAGCAAACTGGAGTAAAATATGTCGTTTTGATTTTTGTTATTTTCATACACTAGTTAAGTAATTAGGCTACGGTATTTTAACTGCGTATCATTTGCAGCTTGTTTTGACAGAGCGAATTTGAAAATGTTTAAACATTTTTAATTTTCAACAAATTGAATAAGCCATAAAATAGTTAAATCTATATTCCTGATTGGTAAAGTCCACATACCAAAGTTTGCATTGCGTGATATCTGAGCAGAGGTGGTAGAGCACATTTTGTATGTTGATAACATTTATCTGCCGCACATCCTACTGTATGTACACAAATACTGCCACCTGCTGGAATGTTTAAGAAATTCTATTTATTTTGTAGTTAAATCTACATTCCAATCGGCTGAAATCACTGGCCAGTCTAATAGTTGTGCACTTGTGCTAAAGTAACAAGAGAACCATGAGTTGCCAATTTGTTACCTTAAAAGTGCACTCGAGATAAAAGTGAAAATGAAGTTTTGAAATGCACACTGGTAGCAGAGCCTACATGCACAGAGCTTTTGTTTTTCCTTAAGACTTGTATGTATGGATGTATTGCATCAGTTGGCCAGCTCCTTAAAGCAAGCCTGTCATATAAGTGAAAAGTTGCCGCAAACCACTTATCTGTAAAGGAGAAACAGAATACCTACCGTGCCACCAACACTGCTCCATTGCTTAGGAATCGTCCCCTGAAGTCTGCTGGAAAACCATATTTTGAAAGTGTAGATCTGCTGTGCCCCTCCCTTATTACTCACTGGTTCCTCCACCTTATTACTGTCTCCAGGGCTGGATTTCCCACAAGGCCAACAAAGCTTGGCCTCGGGGCAGCAGGGAGTAGAGGGGCGGCACAGCCACCGGGTGAGTATTTTTTTTTCTCTAAATTTAGCCCTGCTTTAAGAAAGCAGAGCTAAATGTAGAGGGGAAGCCGCCGCTCATTTTGTATAAGTGATTCCGGCGGTGCCGCCAAAATCACTGGTAATATGCCTGCAGGTCCCTCCTTCACCGGCACTCCCCCTTCAATGGTCCGCACCCACCTCCGGCTGCCTCCTGTCCTTCCTGGCTGCCTCCCTGCCATGGTTTTTTGGGGTCCCTCGCTCTTCTGGGGGACCTGGTACCACGACAAGGTAGTTTAGGATGGAGGGCGGGGAGCAGAGTGGAGAATATCCATTATCCGCTCTGCTCCGTGTAAACACTGAGACAGGAGAGCTGCACTCACTGCATTCCAATCTCAGCTGCCTCAGGAGAGCCTGCACAGTACTGTGTTCAAACGCCTGTATTGAAGGTGACAGGTTCAATATTTATTTATTTTTTATAAGGCAAAGTGCATTTAGTCAGAATTGTGTTTTGCTTCTAATAATTAGTTTGACAATGCTTATGTATTTTTTTTCATTAATAGGATTGATGTGACTTCAACTATTAGCTCTCAGGTACCAAAACTGTGTAGGAACTGGAACCCACCTCTCTTAGGGAACTTGCCTGATGATTTTCTACGTATTTTACCACAGCAGATGGACAGTGTTCAGGTGAGAATTTTGGAATATGTTTTGGCACATGCAATTAATGGAAAAGGTCGGTTATAGTAAACCATAACGTCAAATCTTGTGCTTGCTATATTTGGAGGGTAAAATATTCTCGTCACAATACTGCGTCTGTCACATGGCGGCTCTATATACTGAGACCTGAGCGAACATCTAACCGTGGTTACATGATCCCTCAGTTCACAGTCCGCTTCCTGCTGAAATCAGTGACTGCCAGTAACTGCTCATTGGAAGGACAGACAGGGAGAGAGCAGACACAGTTGGCTCTTGGTCTAGAGAGGTAAAGCCAACTGTCAATCAGGCAGCGGGGTGGATCATGACAATATTGTCAGGATCTTTCCCGGCTGCAGCGCAACAATGCGCTGTCGGCAAATAATAGGCAGAAGCTCACTATTTGCTGACCTTTGGGTCAGAGGAGTTCGTTGGTAAAGGTACATCTGTGACCCAAAAGAGAAGTAAAGCTAAAAAAATGGGTTGGCGTTACGCCTCTTTTAAGACAACAAAGGGAACATGTATGAGTCTGTTTTCTAAAATACAGCTGCCTAAAGCTCATGACACTCATTATAATATAACTGTACAATCTCCTATAGATCTGTCAAAAGAGTAGTGTAAGGGCCTGTCTGATTAAATACAAATTAAATGGATTAATTAAGTAGGTTCTAATATTGAATAATGTTGATTGTACGAAGATTATATGTATGGTGCTCTTTTTTTTATATATAGAACTGTGTTGAATGTAAGACTGGCGGTTAGTTTCTTTCTCTTGCATAATATCCATACTTCTTTTCATTTTTTAAGCAGCACTAGAAAAGTAAGGCCCACACGGACACCTTCAGTTCCAATCGGCAAGGGATCCGTGCACGGAATGGATGTAAACGGATGCATGTTCGTTTATATCTGGCTGCCCATAGACCAACATTGTGCTTGTTATCAGTTCAGCCTGAAAATCTGTCAACCACAATGGCATATTTAACATATCATGAACTGCACATCACTTAGAAGAAATGACATGCTAAGCAATCAAGCTTTGTCAAAAAATCAATATAGGTTTACAATTTAGCAACCACCATATACAACCCTTTGTCCATGGTATTGGAGTGAAACACCAAAAAGTAATGCTACTTAAAAAAATCACTCCTGCGTTAAAGGAGAAGCATACTAAATAATGTAAAGTAATATATTCAGCAAGATCACCTGGCCATACCTAACATTTGCCACCAGATGTTAGTGGAAACTGAAGAGCATTTTGTTTTTTTCTAGTGGGTCGTAATATTATGGCATGGTTTAGAAAATATTGTCTAGTGTCTTCTATTCCTCTGATGTCTAGCGCACCTCGTGCCAATGATTCCCTATTGTCTAGCTATCCTCGTACCAGCTACCCTCTGGCATCTAGCATTCCTCTTGTCAAAGACTGCCTGGTGTATAGCATTCCTCTTCCCAGAGATTCCCTGGTATCTAGCTTTCCTTGTGCCAGCTACTCCTTGGTGTTTAGCGTTTTTCTCGCAAGCAACTAGCACATGTCTTGTATTTCTTATGTGAGGGACATCACCATTGTCTAGCATTGCTATGCCAGTGACTTACTGGTCTCTAGTGTTCTCTATGCCAGTGACTCCCTGGTGTTTAGTGTTCTTTATGAAAAGTGACTCTTTGGTGTCTTATCACTGCTCATGCCAGTGACTTACTGCTGTGAAGCGTTCCTCGTGCCAGTGACTCTCTGGTACCGAGCATTCTTCTTGCCAACAACTTTCCCCGTATCTAGCATTGTTTGTGTCAGTAACTCTCCAGTGTTCCTGTTGCGAGGGACTCACAGGTGTTTAGCATTTCTCATACCAAGGAGTACCTGGTGTCTAGTGTTCCTTATGCCAGTGAGTCACTGGTGTCTAGAATTCCTCAGACCAGCGCCCCCCCTAATGTCTAGCAAGGCTTGCGCCAGCAATTCCCTGCTGTCTAGCGTTCATTGTTCCAATGACTCCCTTGTGTCAAGCGTTCCTCTTGTGGTCATGTTTATTGCTACAGTAATTGTTATTATCATAATACACATATATAAATTCAAGTAAAGTTAGGGCATTGTGAAGTGTAATTGTCTGTGTCCTTTCCTGAGCTTTTTTTTAAACATTTTTCTCAGCCCATTACATTATTATTGCAGTAAAAGCCAGGCAGGTTTTTATGAAATACAGTAAGATAACAAGGGGTAACTCCTGAACTACAGAAAATAGAACATTTTGATTTGGCCTCCATTGTGTTTTTTTCTGCATGTAGTGCTTGGATCAAGGTTTAAAGCCTGCAGGGTGTTATAATACAGTTAACAGTGTAATTTATATTGCATAAAGAGCCCGTCACCCTAGGCTCAGTATACCGCGAGCTGTAGCTCGTATACTGAGATGCTCGCGGTATACTGAGACGCTGAAGTGGATCTCCACAATTATGTCTGGATCCGCCCAGCTGCGTGACTGACAGCTGGCTCTGCCTATCTAGAGGCAGAGCCAGCTGTACCCGCCCCCTCCCCGTCCGTTCCGCCAGTCAGCGCTGGCGGATCGGAGAGGGGAATCCAGCCCCTCCCCTGTCATGGCAGAGAGCCCTGACAGGATCGAGAAGTGAGCGAACGCCGGTATGTGTACGCTCACCTCCCGATCTACTGAGCCGACCTGTGACAGTCTCATTGTCACAGGTCGGCTAGAACTATGAGGTGAGTGAAAAGCACTCACCTCATAGTTCTCCTTTAAAACATTTTTAAATGATTGACTAAATGCATTCATAACTGGGAAGATTTATACAGTGTCAGTCTTTATCCCGATCATGTAGCCAAAGGCTGAAACTATCATGTTATTTTTGAAGCTATAAGTAGCTTATTTCATGCACAGAGCAGTTTAAACTGTATCTTTTTAAAATACTTTTTTTGACGTGTGTTTGATTATAGTTGCGCTCTTAATATAATGCATAATGCAACATGATTCATTTGTTGTTCTAGAAAAAAGGCCATTACAATCCTGCCCTGCAGAGTGATGTCCCAACTGTAGAGTAGCTACTCTTATGATTACCAAAAAAATAAACTTTTCTATCACAAATCAATTCCCCTGTGATGACATGAGTATGTCTACTGAAAGAACATTGTTTCCTACTTGTGGTATATTGCTGCAGTGAGCGTATCCAGTGGTAGCAATGAGAGACTAGGCTCCTATAGCTAATTGCACAATTTTCTGCCTTGTCCATCCATTCTTGAGGAATAGAAAGTAGAAGCTCTGGTATTTGACAACTGAGGGTATTCCAAGCCCCCCACACCCCCGGAAAAGCAGAAGCAAATGAGGCATCATCTCAATTTATAGATTAATGCGTACCTTGTCAATAGACTGAGCCTGTCACAGTCTGTGAACTGGGGCACTTGAAATTTTGAGCTCTGGGTTTTGTGGAGCCTTCCAGAACAGGGAACAGGCCTGGAACACAGGTCTTGAGTGACTGGACACAGGTTACGCTAAACACATTGAGCCAGGGACAGGGTGTCTGCACAAGAAACATGGGTGTGCCAGAGGTGCAGGATCTAAGGAGAGCCTGGTCTTCTCCAGATGCCCTTATGGTGAGGATGTTGTGCTGCAGTGCAGCTCACAGATTGCGGCCCTCCAACACATCCGTGCAGACTCAGCTGACTGAAGGGCAGAGGGAACAACAAGACAGTACAGCACTAGGATACTGGATAGTGGGAAGTGGGGGCAAGAGACTGTAACCAACAGGTGCAGGAAGGTTGCAGCAGGTGCACTAGGAAAGACTGATACAGGACACACTGGGGAATAGCACACGGGAAGTCCATTGTACAGAGGTTCTGGTTACACCAGGGCACCCACAGAGGAGACATGCCTAAACAAAGACAAGATACACGCAGGAGATGTGCGTACACAGGAGTTGAGGGCACAGTACAGACACAAGGCTTATGTGATCCAGAGGCTCAGGGCACAAGGAATGAAAGTTACGCAAGTAACATGCGTTACACACAAGAACATGAAACCACAGAGGAACAGAGTATAAGGGCAGAACTCACAGGGAGCATGCATACACAAGGGTGCAAAAACTGGTACACACGGGAGCAAGGAAACTCTACATCACTGCAAAACACATCACAGGCTGAGTCAGAGAGAGCAGGGTAAACAGAAAAGCAGACACAGAGTGAAGTGAGAGAACACCAAAGGAAATAGCAAGCTAGGCAGTTCAGACTACTCACACCACTAAGGTGAATGCAAAGCAACTTCCACAGGGGAACACTATGGACTGAGAGCAAACGGGGACACAGGGAACAGCAAGTAGCAAAAACTGTCAAGCAGGGAATCCACGGGAATAAGAGATCATAGAATAGCTCCATAAACTCCAAGGGAAATCACAAGGAACACAGCAGGGCCGGCAGGAGAAAACAGACTAGTTGCTCAAACACTGAGCAACGGGTGAGCTGAACCTAAATAGGGAAGGAAGAGAGCAGATTGGCTGCAGCCCTATGACCTCCAATAGGCTGACAGCCAAGCACACAGGACAGAGGGGAAAATGTGGCATGGATACCAGAACAGTGTGACAGGGCCTAGGATCCAGGAGTCTTCAAATAGATTGATTTGTTAGCCAACACATGCACTTGGTGCCTGCATTTCAGGAGTGCTACATTAAGCAATTTTAGGCCAGGTTAGACCCACTTTAAGGTAGCTGTGACTGCAGACAGCATTTGCTGCACACTCTCAGTGGGAAACTGTTGCTATTGTCTGATCAGGCAATTGAGAAATTGCTTAAGTTTTGTCCTGTTCCTAGTGTTTTCCATGTCTACAGCATTGGAATCTATTTGCTGTTTTTGTTTCCAGTGTTGCCAGAGTGGACTTTCTTCGTTACATTGTGAAGACTCCAAAAAAGAGCACCATGGGTCTGTGGACCAGGAAAGAAAGTTGAAGCAGTATTTGCAGGATGAGAGGATTGCACTCTTTTTACAGAATGAAGAGTTTATGAGAGAACTTCAGAGAAACCGAGAATTTCTCCTTGCTCTTGAAAGAGGTACATTATATATTTTTTTTAAATCAACTTTAATTTCTTGATTTTTACAGGATTATTGCTTTGTAACCTCACAAGGGAGATTTGTTTTTTCCTTACTTTTTTGATCTCACAGAAATAGGGAAATAGAAATATTTTGGCTTTAGATACATATACTAATATATA
>NW_017306525.1:809303-837197 GCF_000935625.1 Nanorana parkeri | reverse complement strand
AAAAATACTAATATATTTTATTTTTAATCTATTTTACAGCTCTTTTTGGCTTATTAGACCATATGAATTATTTGTGTGACACCATACAGTAGGTTTTTAGTCTTTATTTCCTCTCGCTTTTCTAACAGACCTTTTTCTATTAATAACTGATTTGTTTCGGGTTTTTTTCTTTTTAATAATGTATTCAGTTATTAATATGCTATATTGATTTCCATGTTTACACTTCGGTCTATCTACTTTTCTTCCTTAGAATGTCTTTATTTCTTTATACCTTCTTTTTGGTTTTGTTTCCTGTCCCCAGAAGATGGCTCAGCAATGCACTAATTTTTCACCACAGTGAGATCAGCAGGATGAAGTGATTCATACTTCAGTGCACTTCATATGAACACTAGACTTTCAGTTTCCATTTCTGGACGCAGTCATTTTATAAGAGAGGTTTGCAGGACATGGGGCTATAGTGCCCCCGAGGAAGCAGCCAGGAGTGAGCTGTCAGCCAAAAAGACCCTGTCCTCCCTCCTTAGCTGAAAGTCCATACAGTATGTTCCTTGGGTTCTCTTTTTTTTTCCCTTATTTGGCCTCTTGTTTGACATTCTGTTTTGCCTTTCTCATCCTATTGAGTTTTTAATCTTTTGTACTGCACCTCACTGTATCATATTTTATCTTTTCCCTGCTTTCTGCAGAAAGTTTTGTATGTTTGGGCCCCAGATAAGCATTTGTGTGGCTTCACCTGCAAAAGTATAGAGCTGTACTCTGATTTACATTTCAAAAAGCAAAAGTGCTTCCTAAAAGTGGAAACCATAGAGTAACATTGAACTTTTCCCTATGATGGCATTTGTGTTCATATTTAATACAATTGGTGCTGTGTAAGCTTTCTGTTAGAAGTAACAGTGCTCAGTGGTGCTTTTACATAAAGCTCAGCTGAGGACTGGCTTTTTCACTGCTGCTTTACAAAGGGCTGTGGTTACTTTGATCAGGAAATGGCCAACTAAATGTTTCCTGGGAAGAATTACTTGAGGGTGGGCCTAATGCACACTTTCCAATCAATAATTAAATCATCCTGTGTGAAAGCCACTAATGACGCAACCTGATAAACTACATTTCATACAGTACAGCCTCTGTCAGAAAGTTTGAGTTGTTGTGATATTGTAGTGTATAAAAGCTTATGACCAGTATTAAGAGATTTCATATCTTTTTAGGTTAGGTTTAGAACCTAAAAAGCTTGCACATGTCACCCATTTTATTAGGCATAATAGGAAACATTGGTGGCATTACTATGAAAGGTCTATTCAAAGTACCTTTTCATAAAGTGACCCTGTCACTGATCTAATCTATGGCATAGTTACTTCTGGTTGCTTAAGGTTACTGCATTTATAAATTAACACGTAAGAATAAGAACTTCTTGTTGAATATGGCAATTGGTGGGGACTACCCTGGCATGCACTGGACTGGGCAGAGTCAATGAAATGTGAAGCTCGGGCATGATTGGCTGCACCACACGAAAGATACCCACTTTTGATGAACATAGCCAGAAATGCCAAGCCAGGTGGTTTAGATGTGTGGTGCCTTAACTCCAAGTCCATATCCAGGTAATAAATGAACAGCAGGATCGGTGCCCCTCTTTGGTCTATAAAAGGTTTGAATCTGAAGCTCACTTTTCTAGAAAATTGAAAAAGTCTGTGTAATGTACAGCTGATTACAGCACTTGCAATTTTGAAGCCTTTGCTGAAGAGTTAATAAAATGTGGGCACCAAAGATCAAACTGTTTTTTTCTTTTCTTTGTTAGATCGCTTGAAATATGAGTCTAAAAAAACAAAGTCTAGCAGTATGCCGGCAAGCAGTGATTTCAGCTTTTGCCCTTCAGTATCAGGTAAGGACATGAGATAATAAAAACATCAATACGTTTTCTGCAGCTTTGATTCTCTGTGATATTTACACAGTGAAAACATTAGTCATTAAATTGTTTTGTAATTAAGGCTGGAAAGTAATCTTTACATGAAACTAAGATGCACTCTTGAATTTTTGGCCATATGTATATATTGCACAGGGCCAATCAACTTTTTCAAAAATATATAATCTGCCATCACTTATGCCACTCTATATGCCCTATTGCAAAGGCTTTTGTCTGTGCCCTCGTATTCTGCCTTTTTTGAAAACCATTGCTTTCTAACATGTCCATGCAGTGTGCTCTCCGATTTCAAAATGATGTCAATACTATGTACAAAACATTTGCTATTTATCTGGGTCCATTCATGTATCATTTTTTTAGCTATCTGGAGACAATTTAATGTGCCAGAGCAAAAAAGTCCCATGATGCGTGTGTGCAGCATCAGCCAGCAATTGTAAATTATGTAATCTTACCTCTGCTGCTGATTGGGAGCTTTCTACACGGCTGAAATGACGGCAACTGAGCTACTTGTATTTGAACCATTTAAGGCCTACCTTCACAAGAAGAGCCTGCAAGCTATCAAAATGTATCTACTAATTCCCATTTTTGTAGCTGCATTAAATTACTTCATAGCCAGTAGATCAATAATAATATGGGTAGGCTGCTATGGAGAAATTATGTAGTCTGTGGGGAGTTATGCAGTAGACATGTGCAGGGCAAAATAATTTGTTAAACTAAAAACATTTTCATTAATTTCGTCAAAGGTACTGAAGTTTAATGCGGTTTCATAATCGGAGTCGACAAGCTTTTGAATCCGATACCCCACAATAAACTGCAGAACGAGCTGGCGCGTTCTGCGCATGCGCGCTGCCATTTTGGAGTGTATCTTGGTATACACCCGCATGTTCGGGTGCCGCCGCCTTAGTGTACACCAAAATATACTCCAAAATGGCGGCGTGCATGTGCAGAGTGCGCTGCCGCTCGTTCAGTGTAGGACATTACCGTCATGTGACATCATACACCTCGCCTCCAAGATGGCCGACGCGTGTTTTGTAGACAAATTTTATTTATGCCCGAAATATAGTTTTTGTGTATTGGGGGCATATAATAAATTCGTTATTTCGGATTTGAACGAACCGCCAAATCAATTAAATTTAGTTTATTTGCAGGTTCGTCCGAAGCCGAATGCACATGTCTATATGCAGTGTTGCCAACCATTTACAGGCTACTGGTTGTATAATTCTCCCTTTTTGGTGCACATCGGCAAAGTGCTATATACTGACTAGTAAAATGATTTAGTACTTTAACTTGGTTTCCTTATCCAACTTTTTTTTGTCACACAAAATATAAGTTTTGTGTTTTCTATGGCAACCCACTTTAAATTTATAGTTTTATTAAGAAAGTAAAGCATATTAAAATCCAAGAACAAATGTAATACATTTCATATATTTTATTTTACCCGGCCATTGATGTTTTGGCTTACCCTGTGCAATGTATCTGTTGAGGGGCAGATTTGTCACCCTAGGACAGGTCTAGAAAACATCCCCATATCCAAAACATTAGGTGGGGAGTTTCTGTAGCTCATACTGATAGCCTGGAACAATACTAATAAAAAACAGTCCGCAAAGGCAGAGAGCAAATGAAGTTAGAAGCCAACAAGGTTTCTTGCAAGATTAACAGGTAGTTTTTGCACTTATCAAATAGATTTTATAAACATGCTTCCAGTGGTATATTTAACAGAGCAAAAGGGAGCAAAGAAGATAAGTTCATTGCTAGGGTTTACATACACGTGGACACACTGTAGTAGACTTTTGTTTTTCTGCTTTTTTTTCTATGTGATGGTACGTAGCATTTTCCTTTTCTTAGAAAACACTACCCCTTTTTTAGCTAACCTGATGGGTTTTCTACTATTTTATATACCATGTAATACTGGCTGAAGATGGTCCTATTCCACCTGTTTCCTTACTTTGTTGTACAGTATGTATTGGTAAAATTTTAATCTCAATAAAAATTATTATATTCTTAATACCTTAACACAAGAACTGTTTATTGTTTTTATAGAGCAAGTTTGAGTTTACATTTGAAGCTGTTTCATTGTTTCCAATTATTAAAGCCGAATGGTAAATGCTAAATGGTACTTGTTTTGTTGTTTTGCAGCAGATGAATTCCAGGCAGTGTCTGGATGCTGTGACTCTAATAATGTTATATCTGAAGATGCCTTATTTAGGGATAAATTAAAACACATGGGTAAATGTAAGTATCATTATAACAATCATTCCACTCATTCCAGGGAAATCACAGGTCAGTACGTTGAGGCTGCCAGCCCATTCTTTCCTTTGACCTGCCATAGACACCACATGTTAAACTTGAGGTAAACAACACAAAGTATCTGGGGGGAAGGCAAAAAATCAAAGAAAGTGTTTTTTGGAGAAAAAATAATTACTTCCAGAGTAAGAAATTATCCTGAGAAAAAATTGTTGTGCCCCATGCTCATAGGCTGCGTTGCCCATTCCTCTTGCATATCTACTAATACTGTTTGGCCTGCAACTTAAAGTCCATTTCCACCTCAGCAGGTGCAGGTATTTAAAAAAAAACATGCCGGCAATGTACACTAAGTGTACATAAAGTAGGCATATGCAGTTGGTGTGTATGAACACAGAAACTTACATTTTTTGTTAGCTTTCCCTTTCATATCCTCATGGATTTGGCTGCCCCTATACTTTGTGTGTAAATTACAACTGAGCTCTTTCTGAGATCTCCACCCCCTATTTATTAGCATTCATAGTGGCAACCCCCCTCCAGACAGTATATTGTGTGCAAAGGCAGAGCTGGTTTTTAGTGATCATGTTAAACAGAATCAGAGGGAAGGCAGAAACAACTGTTTACAGTCTGCTTTATAATCCGACTTTGGTGTCAGACTGAGTTTCCTGTGGAGAAAATTGTGAAGCTGTAGGCTTCAGGCATAATAAAACATTCATATAAAATGAAAAAAGTCAGCAATATGAGTCATGAAAATGTACACGCTCATATACATCATCACTGCATCTCTACATTACCACAATGGAAATGTACTTAAATAGCAATTCAGTGCTGCACATACAAAAGCTCAGTTGTCACAGTTCACAGCTACCTATAATGTTGCTTAGGGAAGAGGTACTCAATTATACCGCTGCACTGCAGCACTGAATGCATATTACCTTGAAACATTGCACGTCTAGCTGAATTCTCACAGATCAGGTCTATAAGCTGTCTTACCATTATTGTTCCTCATCTTTTGGGTTTTCAGCATGAATTCATTATTGTTTGAAAAATATCATACTGTGTATGGACATTATAACGGCTCATGCACATTTTCATTGCTTGTTACCATGAAATAAAACAGTCTGGGTTTGACCATAATACCGGGATCAGGGATGTAGGTGTAGAAATTTTCACTCCTTGTGTATCTATCACCTTTTCCTCTGATACATACTTATCACAAATCTAAGGGGACTGCTTTCTGCACAGGGAGGCCAGGGAGGCTCATTGAAGTGTCTCACAATAACCATGACACAGTAAAAGGAGGATCCAGGGCCGTCCTCATAATGAGGCAGCCTGAGGCAGTTGCCTCAGACAGCATCTCATTGGGTCTCATTCTGGCCAGAGTGTGTCAGGTTGCTAAGAGCTCTTGGCAACCTGTGATGCTGTGGCTGTTGCCCCGTCCAGCTTCTGGCAACCAGTGTCGTCAGTGATGTACCGTTCGCCACCACCGCCCCTACCAGAACGTGCACCGCCCTCTTGCTCCCCTTACCCCTTCTCCACCCCTGGTCTCAGGCAGTGAAAATTGTAGGGACAAGCCTGGTAAGATTCACACGTCCATGGGAAAAGACAGATGGGTGGTACGGTATTCAAGCTACTGGGGTGATGCACATTTAATGTGTACACATAGAATGTCACCATTTTCCAACCTCCCTAGTGCAACAACTGTGCTTTTTGGTGACAATCGAAGTAAAAGTTGGTGCCAAGGAAAGATCTTCATCACTTGATCTCAACAGGAGTTCGACAACAAAATTAATCAATTCCAAGGTTTGTATTAGGGTAATGTCAGGGTTCCATCCTGACTTAACTGGTTTTCAGCATTCTGGCTTGGCTGCCGTTTTACCCACCTGTGATTCCTCCTTTGTCTGAGCAGACTCTGTAACGTTGCTCACTACTCTCAGGCTCCCTCTTATGGCCAAACAGGGAACATCATCTGAGAGCCAGATGGGAGTTTCCTGTCTCTGAGTCATGATGTCACCCCCACTCACTATCTAAACTGCTCAGTCCAGTCTGACCTTGCCCTTGCGTGGTTTTACCTGATAGTGCATTCCTGCTGCTCTGAGTATTCCGATTCCTTGAATGACCTCATCCTGGCTGACGGTCTCCTCTGGTTCCTGATCCTGGCTTGTTCCTGGTGCCGCTGATCTCCGTGTTCCTGACCTTGACTTGTTCCTGTTTATGATTTTTGCTTGCTCCTGGGGACACTTTTCTTAATAAAGTATTTTTAACTAGCACTTTATGCTTGTCGGGTTTTCAGTGTGCTCTGATAACTGGTCTGGAATAAAGAAAACCTGCCATAGGAGAAATCCAAAGGAACACCTTAAGAGGTGCTGGGATTTTTGTGCTCACTCAAATCGTCCAGATGCAGAAAAGTTTCACTGGCACTGTTAAAGTGACATTAAAGTCAAATTCTTACCCCTCCCCCCAATGTTAATGTCAGCACTTACCTGAAATGATGTTTCTTAATGGGATCTTCTTCTTCTTTCCTGTCATTTTCTTCTGTCCTCCAGCGCTGCGGCGGGTCTCCGATCCAGCGCTGACTCCTCTGAGCTTGCTGGCACTTCCTGTCCCACGGTGTCTGCATGCAGGTGCACGCGTCCATTGACTTACCTTATGTCTCTCCTCGCATCCCAGCCTAAAATGTGAACTGCGCATGCGCCCGCCCCAAGATACTTTGCGGCCGCCCGAGGTTCTTCACATTACACTTTGTAAAAAAAAACAAAAAACCCCGCTTTAACAGAGGTTAATAGTCACCTCTGTTAAACTTTTTACACTTTTTGCAAAGATCTACTGCTTGCTACTGAGGCTTTAATTTATCCTTTAATGAAGCTCCCAAACAAGACAGGCCTCCCTTGTTGGGTACCCAGGAGGGACTCGATGTTTATAAATAAAAGGCACCAAACTCAAGAGTCCAATCATGACTCTAATTGTTCACAATTCGATCAAACATGAAAGAGCTGATGCGTTTCGTGGGCAACACTCCACTTTTTATCAGGGCTTAAGGTGCCCACACACCTTACAATTTATCTGCAGATTTTCTGTGGTCAGATGGAAAAGGTGCAACAGATTCCTCCATCTACATTAAACTGTGTGAATGGAGTAATCTCCACCTGGGACAATCTGTTGCACCTTTTCAATCTGACCACAGAAAATCTGCAGATAAATTGTAAGGTGTGTGGGCACCTTTAGAATGGGATAAGGATTTGATTGGACACAAGATACTATAATCAAATTGATCTCTATATGTTTTGATAAAGGGGTCCCCTCTAGGGCTGCAATTGGTGGCAGCAGGCCCTTTATTTCTGAACAATATGAGATAAATATGAGCAGTATCAATGCACGGCTGTAATGCTTTTTTTTTTTTTTAATAATTCAATTTTTATTATTTCAAAATGAACAAGGTAACTTTAACATCTATTCGTTTTACATCAAAGTACATTTTAACAGTTAAGTTCCAGCATTGAGTGTTGGCGGGCAGGGTTCACTCCCGTCCGGACATTTTGCCGGCCTGCGGAGTGGTACTGTCCGTCACATGCTTCATACAGTAAGTGTTACCAGGAAAAAAAAAGGGAAAAAAACAGACAGAAAGAAAAAGGGGAGAAAGTAGGGGAAGGGAAGAAAGAGAAATATGAAAGGGGGATTTGAAGGGGGAGGGCCTTCCGGTTTTCTTTTTAGGGTTCTTAACGTTACCTATGGCACTAAATTTTACTATTTCCTATGCCCCTCTCACTGTAGAAGTCTACTACTTCTTCGTTTGTTTTCCTAATAGTATTTTTTCTTCATATTGACGGTTTTCTCCCATAGCCTATAAAATTCTGGATGATCTTTTAAAGGCAATCCACGGTAGCCAGGTGGATTCGTATTTTTTATAGTTGCCTCTCCGGATAGACGTTAATTCTTCCATCAGTCTGTAGTATTCTACTCTACTATGCCATTCGCTTATAGTTGGAGTGTTAGCTTGATTCCAATATAATGGAATCAGAGTCTGCGCGGCATTCAGTAGTGGTACCACCAGTGATCTTTTGTAGGCCCTCGTCGGGAGGTCCATGGAATGGAAAACGGCTGTAATGCTTTAATAAGAATCCTCTGTGAATTTTTTTTTCTCTATCTATCTCTCTCTCTCTCAATTATTTCACTACTCATGCATATGTTTTTATAATTAGCAATGCTATCACAAAGCTTTTTTTTTTTTAAGACTGACATTAACCCCAGTTATTTTATGTTATGAGTTTTAGTGTAATTCTGAACATGAGAGAAATGAGAGCTGCTGTTGCTGACCCTTCTTCTAAAAATATATTATCAGAATTATGTAATGGCTCGAATAAAGGTCACTGTTGTCCAGTTGACATTCCTCAATAATATTTGAAAAATGTGTATATGGTGGGACTCTTAATTTCAACTGTGGAAACACTATATTACACGGACACAAACTGAGTGATACACAAATTTGTACACACATTTGTGTTAATAGTTAAGGTACTTGAATGCATTTTTAAGATTTAACTCCTGAGTTCAGTGTCACTTTTTAAATGTACTTAAATGCTCTTTAATGTATAAAGTATAAGCGACCCCCCGCCTCTCTACTTGCCTCTCCCCTCCCCTTGTCGTTACCCTGGCTATATTTGTCATTGTTGTTGTCTAAATGTCTTTTCTATTAACCTGCAAAATATGAATAAACATTTAATTTGAAAAAATAAATAAAAATAAAGTATAAGCGAGACTAAGTGGAAATATAGCAACCAATATTGGACTCCAAGCCCTTTACACAGTTGATAAATAAGGGATGGAGTATAATAAATCCTTTAAGTACCAGAAAACCTGATTTTACTACTTAACAACCTTGCAAACTTTTATAATCATGGGAACATTTTGGGAGGCTTTGAATCGGCTTTGTTTGTCAGGTAGCGAATTTTAGGCCTGTGCATGGCACATTGTCCTACAGTACATGTCAATATTTAAGGATTAACCTCCTCATCAGAACAAATCACAGCAGATCTGGTCTTAATATAACATCATATGCATGTATCAGGTTTAAATTCTCATTTTATATTATCCCTGCACATTTCCATGTTGTAGGTTCATGAAATGTAAAGCATAATATTCTATTAATCAATAGAGTGCTGAAGCTGTTCTCTAGGAAACAGTAATTCTATTCATGAGCCAGTAGATGGCCTTCATGTTTTACATTTCTCCAACAAATTATTTTTAGTACATTTAATTAAAGTGATGTAGTTAGCTCTTGATCCTCAGTCAGAATTATGCATGCATTTTTAAGCATTAATTGAAGACTGCAATTAGAGCAGCTCATCATAATTAAATGTGTATAAGCTTGGTATATATGTAAATAAAATGGGATGGCTAATGGACCAGTTGATCTTTTATTTACTCTAGCATTCTACATGCCATTCTGTGCCGGGAAGGAATTCTAGCTAGGACATGTAGTACTAGAACAGCAGAAGAACCACTAGGTTGCTAAAGCTGTGTCTTGTTTGAAGTCTCTTTATTTTAAAGAACTTTAGTGAAATAAAAGATTTGGTTAATTTGGGCCTTTAACACTCTCAGAACCTTCCAGTAATAAACTTGTTTGTTCCTATGCCCTCAGTTGCATCAAACTGACAGCACAGCTTATGTAAATTGGAATGAGACAATTTCTTGTTGCATTGTAGTAAAGTTTTCTTATTTCCTTGGTTCAGATCTAGTAGCCTTTCCTATGCAAAAAAAGGCAGTAGAGTGTTTGTTTTTAGAAAAAAAATATTCTAATATATATATATTGCGCTCCATAAGGTTCTGTGACAGGTTCTGTGACAGAAGCTGTGACAGAAGCTGCAGTTAGTGACCGCTGAGATAGGTGGCGCTGTGATTACAGCGCCATGGTCTCACTGATCACACAAAGAACGGACGTTCTTCATCTGCTCTAGGGGCTCTATGGTGAGCTCCTATGCCGTGATCACGCGTCCCCCAGAGGAGTGGGGGACCCCGAAAACCACGGCAGGGGAGGGGCCCCGGAATCGATCGGCGCCGCTCGGTTTAAATACAAGTGATCTGATTACATCACTTGTATTAAATTAGCAGTGGCTCCCACTGTACATTTAGCTCTGCTTTAGCAGGGCTAAATGTACAAAAAACTACTCGCCCGGCGCCCGAAACTGCATGTTACGGGCATTAGCGATAGGGATTCGCACCGTAAGACGCACACACATTTTCCCCCGCCTTTTGGGGGGGGGGGAAAGTGCGTCTTATGCAGCGATACGGTATATATATTTTAAAAAATTCCTTGCTTATGGCAGTTAAAGCTGCATAGAGTTACATGCATCTTTCTTGAAATTTGTCCCCAGTCTCACATGTCCAACCTCCCCCCCCAAACCTTCCATCCCCTACAGGTCAGATACCTTTTTTAAAAATGTAATCGTTGGCAAGCCTCATTCTCTGCTGGCCACCAACAATGTTTATTGCAAATGTTAGGCATGTGCTGTATAAGATCGGTGCAGTTTTTTTTTTGATTGTTTATACATTTCCATGGCGTTTACCAGGGGCTGACTGGCAACTTTTGGCCCAGGGGGCAAGTAACACCCAGAGGCCCACTGAGCCCCCCTCCTGCTTTCCCTCTTCCCCTGCATGCTCCCCACCCCCCTTGCCACTTTCGTCAGCCATGTAAATTACAACACGGGAAAACAAAATAAACTAGGGATGCTCCTATATATATCGGCCGCCGAAATATATCAGCCGAAAATTGCACTTTTGGCATAATGCAGAATGTGCTATTTTCTGGCTGATACAGCGTTGCATCTGTGTATTCTCTCCTCCCTGCTGGGCGCTGCTCTGTGTCGCAGCGGGGAGGAGAGAAACTGTGACAGCCGGCCGAGCGCTGCTCTCTTCTCCGCACCGCCTGCTCAGCCTCCTGTGACAGCGTGTCAGGAAGCAGAGGCACAAACATGCAGTGATCGCTGAGTGTTTGTAAATAATTGAGGACATATCATGTTTACTATGTCCCCAATTATGAATAAATAGAAAGTGATCTACATCACCCCCATTCATTCATGATTGGGGTTATAGTAAACACACTCTGTCCTCATGTTATGAATGAACAGGAGCACTCAGTAGAGAGGATTCCTGTTCATTTATAACAGGGGCTGCAGAAAAAGAGATTGAGGACTCTGTGTTCTCAATCGCTTTTTCTATTTTAAAAGGGAAATATCAGGGGTCTGTTTAGACCCCTAATATTAGACCCCGAAGCCCCTAAAAGTAAGGTAAAAAATAAAAATATTTAATAAAAAATTAATAATGAAATAAAAAAAATAAAGAAATTAAAAAAATGAAATATTTAACATAGAGCACAGGGGACAGGGTGTGAGACAGAGGGTCAGGGTGTGACGCAGTGCGCAGTGGTCAGGGTGTGACGCAGAGCGCAGTGGTCAGGGTGTGATGCAGAGCACAGAGGTCAGGGTGTGACGCAGAGGTCAGGGTGTGGCGCAGAGGTCAGGGTGTGACGCAGAGGTCAGGGTGTGGCGCAGAGGTCAGAGGGCAGGGTGTGGCGCAGAGGTCAGGGTGTGACGCAGAGGTCAGGGTGTGGCGCAGAGGTCAGAGGGCAGGGTGTGGCGCAGAGGTCAGGGTGTGACGCAGAGGTCAGGGTGTGGCGCAGAGGTCAGAGGGCAGGGTGTGGCGCAGAGGTCAGGGTGTGACGCAGAGGTCAGGGTGTGGCGCAGAGGTCAGAGGGCAGGGTGTGGCGCAGAGGTCAGGGTGTGACGCAGAGGTCAGGGTGTGGCGCAGAGGTCAGAGGGCAGGGTGTGGCGCAGAGGTCAGGGTGTGACGCAGAGGTCAGGGTGTGGCGCAGAGGTCAGAGGTCAGGGTGTGGCGCAGAGGTCAGGGTGTGACGCAAAGCGCAGTGGTCAGGGTGTGACAAAGAGGTCAGGGTGTGACTCAGAGCAGAGGTCAGGGTGTGACGCAGAGCGCAGAAGTCATGGTGTGACGCAGAGCACAGGGTGTGATGCAGAGGTCAGGGTGTGACGCAGAGCGCAGAAGTCATGGTGTGACGCAGAGCACAGGGTGTGATGCAGAGGTCAGGGTGTGACGCAGAGCGCAGAAGTCATGGTGTGACGCAGAGCACAGGGTGTGATGCAGAGGTCAGGGTGTGACGTAGAGGTCAGGTGGTGCAGTGGTCGGGGTGTGATGCAGGGTGACACAGAGTGCAGAGGTCAGGGTGTGGCGCAGAGGTCAGGGTGTGGCGCAGAGGTCAGGGTGTGGCGCAGAGGTCAGGGTGTGACGCAGAGGTCAGGGTGGGACAGAGTGCAGAGGTCAGGGTGTGATGCAGAGGTCAGGGTGTGACGCAGAGGTCAGGGTGGGACAGAGTGCAGAGGTCAGGGGGTGGCGCAGAGGTCAGGGTGGGACAGAGTGCAGAGGTCAGGGTGTGGCGCAGAGGGCAGGGTGGGGCGCAGAGGGCAGGGGGTGGCGCAGAGGTCAGGGTGGGACAGAGTGCAGAGGTCAGGGTGTGGCGCAGAGGGCAGGGTGGGGCGCAGAGGGCAGGGGGTGGCGCAGAGGTCAGGGTGGGACAGAGTGCAGAGGTCAGGGTGTGGCGCAGAGGGCAGGGTGTGACGCAGAGGTCAGAATGTGACGCAGAGGTCAGGGTGTAACGCAGAGGGTGTGACACAGAGCGCAGTGGTCAGGGTGTGACGTAGAGGTTAGGGTGTGACATAGAGGTCAGGGTGTGGTGCAGTGCGCAGTGGTCGGGGTGTGATGCAGAGCGCAGAGTAGCCGGGATAGATCCTCTAGCAGCAGAGATAAATGCTCCAGCAGCCTCGATGAATGTTCCAGCAGCCTCCTCGAGTGTCTCCTCCCTTCAGGTCCCACGCAGCACTCCACAGCCTGCCAATGGTAGGTGGGCAGTCTCCCTCCCAGCCAATAGCAGCAGAAGTGGGCGGAGGGAGCTGCCGTGGCCGCCGAGGAGCCCGATCAGCTGTTCTCCTCGGCCGCTGAAGTAGCGTGTTAGCGCCGGCCCGACGGGGGCCGTTTTTAGAGGCAACAGAGAGGCCCGGGGGGCAATTGCCACCCTGCCCCCCGGCCCAGTCCGCCCCTGGCGTTTACATTGTGAGTGTCATCATGCTGGACACTCATATTACTGATGCCATAGCAACAAACAAACATAAAAAAGGCTCTTCCCTGAGATCTCTGGATTTGGTGACATCTTGCAGTATACTGATAAGATCTCCCTAGAAAGCACTGGTGATGTAGCCTTCCCAGGGCGCAGATGTGAGGCTCTGGATCCATCACCAGTGACTCAATATACCAGGAAGTGGGATTAAGGAAGCTGCAAGTAACATATTTAATCTTTTATTAAACTAATGACTTTAAGCTTTTTTTAGATTAACATGCAGAACTGCATTCACCGTGGATTTTTAGTATTGTGGGGAAAGTTCTACTTTAAAGCTATGTGACATCATAAACTTGTTTTCCTTATAAAGTGGTAGTGTCTTTCTCAGGTTAAATTGGTGTAATTTCATGTGACCAGTTGAGATTAAAATAGCACCAGAGTTGTTACTCATTAGCTACATAATATCCTTTTTATCAGCAGTATGCATTATATATATATATATATATACACATACATACACACACACACACACACACACACACATAATTCCCTATAAGCTACTTTTACTGTGATGTCTCCACTGCCACTGATATATGTGGCTGTACAGTATGGAGTAATTTCATAAAAACGATTTGTCATTTTGATATTTAAACGCTAATTTTATAAACCAAATTTTGCATTCGAAGTCTTGATAGTGGTATGTTTACATCCACATGTAAAAAAAAAATGTAAAGAGTAAGGTATACTGCAGGGTAACATAAGGTATTGAATCCCATTTGAGTTTACTACAGTAGTCATTGAAAGATAAATATTGGTCACTGTACTCTACATATCGCTGTTTGCCTTATTAATATCATGACGACTCCAACCTTCATGTTAGACCGTAGAATTGTACGTAGAAGACAGTATTTGTTCACATTTGTTTGCTTCATTTTGTGATTCTTCGGATTTAGCTGTTTCTAGGTGATTGATGCCTATTATGTGGTAACATTATTCCGTATGGAAAATGCACTTACAGGAACCATGAACATTGGCTTATAGAGATTTTTAACTCACTACTACTCTGTTCTAAACACAGTTCCTCCCCTTCCCCCCATCTACCTCCCTGTACAGGACAATTGTTACTGCTTGCTCTTTCCTAAGATTTTTGTCCTATTTCTATGGGATAGAAATGGCTGGGCTGGTATCTTTTAGGCTTCATTCACACAACCTATTAGGACCATACACCACCAATATCAGTGAATTTCTGCAGCTGAGATTACAGGTGTTTGAGATAAGCCACAACAAGGACGCCTGTACAAATTAATTACAGGCTCTGCAACTGTTTGCATGTAATTACACATGGAGTGATGACCTGTGGTTGTGGACAGATGAGCAGCTTTGGATGGAAACAGTCTGCATCCAGGGCCACTCATCTGCCCCTTGCTCTGTGTGCAATTACATGCAAACAGCTGCAAACATGTATGCAGATTTCCATAGTTTTTCAAAGCTTGTGTTGACATGGTAGCCAGGTAACTAGCATTAGGCTTTAATTCTTTTTTGGTTCATAGTAGTACATTTGCTAATGTACTCCTGTGACCCACAGTCAGCAAATAGCGGGCTAATGCAAAGCCACAACAGAACTGGGAAGGATCCTGAGAATATTGTCATGATCTACACCAGCTACCTAAGTGACAGCTGCCTCTCTAGAGCCACGGCTAACTGTGCCCTTCCCCCTACCCTGTTTGTCCCTTCATTGAGCACTGGAGGAACAGTGAGGGGAGGGGGAAATCCCTGCGGGGAGTGGTGGACAAAGACCATGAACTGAGTGATCAGAGGTTTGTGATCACTCAGCCCTCAGTATAGAGCTGGTGTGTGACAGCTGCAGTGTCCCACGTTGGTGCTAACTATTGGAAAGAGTACCTATCCAATACTTCTCCTTTTAAAAACAACCTTTTATATTAAAGTTAAATTACAAATATGTAGCGAAATATTGAATTATTATTCTGTCTAATGCCTTTTCCTCCACAATATAAATCTACTCAGAGGTCAGGACAGAGGTTCCCAGCGTGCATCACAATCCTATCCAGCTTGTAATCACTGGCTGGTATCTGTACTGCTGAAGATGGCAGCGGTGGCAAACTAAAAAAAGAAAGTTACTTTTTGTTCTAAAGTCTCTGAATTATTTGTTTACAGCAGTCAACAGACAAATTGTTACCTAGAAGCTAGAAGAGATTAATATCTGAGGCTGTTTGAAATGAAAATAGCAAATCATTCTGTTTATTTACTGTGGTCTCTACGAAGAATAGTCTCTGTGTGCCACAATATTTCATCAATACGAGACAAATGACACTCTGTAATGCAAAGTCTCATGAATGTTCAAGAACCGTAAGAAATTTGCGGTACAGCCAGTGGAAATGTTGTCTCCTCTGCTGACTTTTATCTTTCTAATGTTTCAGCATCCCATAAATGTAATCGTGTGAATGTTAGATGCAACTTCATTAAACTATTGTCACTGTATCCCACATGTATAATCACTGAAAATTCACCTAAAAGTACCAAATGTATTTTTTCAGTTACTGCTTAAAGTGGAAGTTAAGTGAGTTTAAAAAAAAAAGGGTGCTGCAGTAGTGTTTGTCATAATATTGCGATATGCATATTAGCACTTTATGGGAAAACTTACTTTGTAAATGATCCGCTCCAGTGATGCGCTGTCCACTATCCCCGCAGTCACAGTCAGCGCTGCCATCTTCCCCCAATCTTCTTCCTGGTTAGGCGTGGTCGACTTCTTGATTGCTGGTGCGGTGTGATGTTACTCCCGTGAGTTACTTCATCTCTCCATGACATGCCTGTACACTGAGCTGCGCATGTGCGGCTCAGTGCACAGAAAAATAAATGACTGACTTAGGACACTTTACTTCCACTTTTAAAGTGCTTTCTCCAAACTATGCTGGTAATCCTTCTTTGCGTGGACTTCCCATCATTCTCTGCACACCATCTGAAATGTTCTCCCTTTCAGATTGAGGGCCTGTTCACACGACGTCCGTTTTGTGTGCTGACCGGCTCCGTACGCTGCTGCACTCAAAATGCATCCCAATGTATCCCTATGTGTTTTATGGGCTCCAGTTCTTACGTGCGCAGTCCGTTCAGCTTACGACAGAAAAATACTGCATGTCACATTTTGTCAGGTCAAGAAACGCAAACGCGTCCAAAACGCGGCAAAAACGCGTCAAACGCATCAAAAACGCACTGCACTGCAGCTAACATACTAACAGCCCCACTCCAGCAAAACTTGAACGCATCAAAAACGCGGCAAAAACGTGGCAAAAACGCACTGCATCAGTCTGCAGATCCGCACCTGATATCATGTGAACAGGCCCTGAGCCATTGGAAGGGCGGAGCTTGGCTGCCAAATGCCTATCAAGCATTTTGGTACCCCTGTGATTATAGATGAACAATTATTTAATTGAAACACATGAATTTCTATGTACTAGATATAGTGGCTATAGAGGACTAAAGGAAGGACTCCTCCTGTAGAGGACTCCTTTAGAGTGGCTAAAGAAAGGACTCTGATGCAACCAGATTTTCTTTTCTGGAAAAATTAAACCAGGAATTTGATTGCTATGAGCAGCAATTTAGTTTTTTTTAACCAATGGGCTCCTCAGTAGAATTTTTCTTTTTTTACAAAGTAAGGATATGTCATAGGCCAGCTCTGTCCAAATGGTAACTCCTTTAAAAATTATTGTATCCGTGTACCTGTTCTCAAATAAAGCTTTAATCAGATCTGACTACAATACTGGATAACTTGAATGAAAAATGTTATTCTTAGTCTCTAAAACATTAATTATTTAATGAACTTAACTGATATGTAGTTGTTATTTTTTATTTCTAATGAATATGTTTCTTTTAGCAACTAGAAAAAAGTTGTTGGAGATAGCTCGGGCTTTTTCTGAGAAAACAAAGATGAGGAAATCAAAGAGAAAACATTTACTCAAGCATCAAGTGTATCCTTTATCATTTTGTAACTTTTTATGCTATGTTTTTTTAAAGTGTACCTGTAACTGAAACTTTGTCATTGGTTTTTCGCCCTTTGCATCCATTGTCACATGATTTTCCCTGTCTCCTTCCCTGGGTCGTTCGACCCGGTTAGTCAGCCTACCTAGTGTTGCGCCCTTTTGGTTTTCTGTTTTTGGTTTGCATATCCACAGGCACTCCTCCTGGGTTTCAGGGCTGCACACTATTTAGGGTCACACATTTTTTACCCCCTCAGTATCACTACAAGAGCGCTGTTTGTTTGTACGATTTTGTGTTTTTGTCTGTAACTGAAACTTGTAAACTTTTTTGGGGGATAAAACAGGGATTAGTTAAGATCCCTGTGTGGTTTGTTTTTATGCGTGTGACAATATTGTCACTGTGGTAGGAAGTACGTGGAAATCTTCAGTGGGGACACACCGCAATTTAAAGCTAACAAAGTTTCTCGCTTTCCCCAACCATGTAATACAATGTTCTACTCCAATTCAGTTAGGGGGTGTCTACTCACTTCTAGGCCTGATGACAATGTTGTCCCTGGGACTGGAAGGAAGGCAGAATTTTACGCATGGGGAGTGGGACATAGAAACCCGTTCAGGTTTTTGTTTTATTACTCTAAGTATTCCCTACTGCATCTTAAACAAGCAAAACTTTTGGCGATATTTTAAATTCAAATAACAAACATATAGAATAATAACAGGTCTTTATTTTGAAAACCTGAATGTTGCTACATACATATCTGTGCATGTGTAATAACAGCATTAGATTTTCAAAATAAATAAAGACCCATTCAGACATTTCTAATACAGTTCCCTGGGTAAGGGTGTGCCTGTTAACATAACGTGCAATAACACACGCTACTTGCATTACCATGTTGCGGTGTCATTCAGTGTCATTGACACCCCGACACATCTCTGAGGCACATACATTGCAGTTCATCACAATACATGGTAACACACTATCATCTGTTTTGATGCTCTGCCTCAGGAAAAAATAGTGCGTGTCCAACTTTTGCTATTTTCTAGTGTGTTGACAGCCCATTCATTTAAATGGGCTGCCTTAATGCGTGTGCATGGCCCATTCAGGTGTGAATGGGCTTTAGAAATGTATTGTGTATGTGTTAAAAAATAATAATACATTTTTTTTTAAACCGGTGTATATGTGTGTGTATGTATATATATATAAATATATAAATTACACACACAAAAACAGGTTGTAAAAATGCAAGGTTTTTGAGATGCAAAAAAAATCAGACCAAGATAAATCAGTATGTCGAGACTTTCCACCACGGCCATGAGCCAAAGTTTTTGTTAAGTGTCCTTAGGGGATGGATGCCTATTCTCTGCTTTCAGAGGAATGCATCCTTTCTTTTCTGTAGTTTTCTATTGAAGACTCTTAGCAAGATTCCCTAAATGCTGTTTTTTCCTTGGCAGAGCCCTTGTGGACATTACCTGGACCCTGCCGAACGAAAAGATGCAGGGCTTGCTTGTATAATGCTTAGGGCACTGGATCATACTGTGATCACTGTGCACCTTTTTCAGTGGAATAAATGTTAAAAAAACACAAATGTTTTTCTTTAGAAATATTTAGGGGCAATCGTGGAAAAAAATATTTTGTTTTAAATTTTAAAAAAGTATGAAAGTATGGATTGCATAAAATATACATGGACATTTAGCCAATCCTTTTCTTTTTTAACCAAGAATTTGTTTTTCATCACTGAATAATGCATTATCAGTTATAAAACATTTACAAGTAAAATGGCATTTTTGCTGTGTGAGAGCCCTCTAAGGTGTGATTGTTAGGACATTTTTTTTTAGAGAAGTGCTCTTAAATGTTGTATCCTTAACTTAAAGTGCAGGTTAGGAACTGCAGCCTCCACAGCCAATCTATTGGATGATGTTGAAGGACATTCCTGTGGTAAATTTGTTAACCGTGTCTTCACTTTTATATACATTTTACGGTAAAATTTCTATGCATGTAGTAACAAAAGCCTTTCTTGCAGCTATAAGAATACCATCATGGTTGTAATGGTGGCTAAGTGCGTCATGGTTGTAATCAGGGGCGTAACTAGAAATCACAGGGCCCAATAGCAAATTTTTGTATGGGGCCCTGTGATTTCTAGTTACGCCCGTTGCAGAGGCCACCTGAGAGTGAACCTGCAGAGCCCACCATAGGCTCTCTATGGTGGGCTCTGAGGGGTCTCTGGCGGGCTGGTCACACCTCTGCACACCTTATCGGTCACCCCTAATCTGCTGTCAGCCATTTCCACCGCCGGGCCCCGCCTCTCTGCTACCGATGCCGAGCCCAGCCTCCTCCTCCACAGCTGCTGGCTGACACAGACTCCGCTGCACAGATCACTGACAGGTTGTCGGTGATCTGAACAGCGGCACATTCCTTCTCACAGCCGCCAGTGACAGCCAGCAGCCTGACATGCCATAGCGACCCAGGCGGCCCGCACGGCATCAGGGGGACCCCTTTGTTCCTCGTCCTGGCCAGGCCCCCCTGTGTCCCAGGCCCCATAGCGGCCACCTAGATCGCTGTGGGGATTGTTCCGTCAGTGGTTGTAATGGTGGCTAAATGTTTAGCACTAAGTAAACCATATTCTGAAATATACTGGTAGGTTAATTGCTGCTGTGCGGAGACCTGAATGTAGTGTACACTATGTGCACTCTCAATAAATTTAAAAAAAGAAACCAAAACAGTGTGATGTGCCCGCACACAAAAGCGCAGCATTTTAGCTTGTGCAATAGTGTGAATGGGCCCTTAACTAATGGCTACCGACAGTAAACTGAAACTTAGAATGGATTCCCTACATAGCACTTTACCTGAAGCTATAGATATTCTTTTTTACAGAAATAATGTTTATTGAGTTTTTCACAGACAGACAGAAAATTAAAACATACAAAGGCAGCGTCAGGTGAGCATCCTTGAGAATAATAGCATAGCTGTAAATAATAACAACCGTATCAGCAATGTATATGACATTGTGCCCAGATTCGAGCCGTGCCTCCGCCCAAAGTCTTGTCCCTGCCATGAGGGTCTCAGACTGCTAAAGCCCCTCCCCCCGAGTGGGGTCAACGCTATTGAGGCGGGCGAGGAACTGGGTCTTTAGCATCAGGTTAGAAACAAGAAATCCTGCGAAAGCCCTGATTCCCTAACCATCAGGTAACTTGCCCCACCTAGAGCCGCCTTGCAAAAACAACATAACAATTGACTCACAACAAGACAAGACACGTGGACAACAGAGGGGCACAAAGACACACGGAGACCAAGGGGAAAGAAAGAAGGGGAGAGAAGGAAGGGGGGGGGGGGGGGTAGAGGATGATGAAGATTTAGATATTCATTGAGATTTTTCTCTTGATAAATTTACATTTGCAATCAGCATTGTCTGCTGTGCAGGTCTCCTTTGTATCTTCCACAACTGTATATTTTAACCAAACATAGGGAGCATGTGCAATGCAAATGTCACAGACATTCCTTTTTTGTGGTTTTGTTTTCAGATGAAGATGTCCAGGCAAGGATGAAACAACTCAATAACGAAAGAGAGGAAACACAGAACTGAGGACAATCAAAGTTAGTTTATCTTCTTCTTTAGTAGTTTGCATAATGATAAAAAAAAGGCAATATGGTGTTATTAGTAGCATTTATAGCTAGAATTTTCAGGCCTATCAATGCTTATGATCTTTTCAGGTAAGCTAATGGTCTTAAGCTGGCAATACATGTAGCCCATCTCGGCATATTTCTAATTAACTGGCCGAAATTCAAGCTGTAGATGGCCCTATCAGCACCGTCTGCTTGTCAAAATTGGCGACTTTTGTCGGAGAAGCCAATCCAGAAAACGCCAGCCCAACAGTGCCTCCATCCAGTCAGATTCAGAAAATCTCCGGGTATTCAGCAGTGGGAGATTTGTCATTCGAGTCTGTCCAGACCACTACCCCTCACTCAGTCTGAGTTATGTTGTACTGAGATTACATGAGGCTAATATCAATTCAACTTCAGGGACTCGGAGTACTTGCATTTAAAAATACATTTTTTAAATAGATTGGGTTTTTCTTTTATATCTGTCACAAATGATTTTTTTTTTGAACTTCTGTCCGGAGTTTCAACCATACCACCAGCTTAAGCTTTTTCTGACTGCAGACTGCTTCCGTTTTACCTTCCTATAGGTGCCCAACAGTTTTAGTTAGATATGCATCAAGAAAAAATATTATGTAAACCTTTTTTTTTCTCTATCCTTCTAGATGTCAAATCCCATGAAAACCTCTTTGTGGGCCTCAGTGGCTAATGGATAGCTACAGACAAAAGACATTTGGCCACCTGTTGTGGTGCAGTCAACTCCTTGTAGAAGATATACTGTATACATGGCACAACATTTATAATCACTTATTTTAGTATCTGCTGAGGGCAGCTAAATCTCAGAGACATTTTAGTAGCCATTCTGCTTTATTAATTGTGTGTTTTAAAATGGTACAAATTGTATACAACTTTGTTTTTAACTTTCTTTTCCTCCTTTTTTGAAGAATACTGTTGTCCTGTCTGTGAAATGTTTAACAGAAATACAGCACAGATGCACAGATTTTTGTAAAAGTTATTTTTAGTGTGTGTGTATGTATGTATATGTATGTATATATGTATATATGTATATATGTATATATATATATATATATATATTATATATAGCTATAATAGGTATCTCTTTTGTGGTTTACATGAAAGGGCCCAAAGTATAAGCATCTACAGACAATAGATAACAGTTGGAAATCATGAAAAGATCCAGCCATCTTGTTTTACCTGGTGCTTATATACACACATGCATTCTAGTGTGCTACCAGTGTGCATTTTGTATAAATGCTGTGTTGTACTCATCTTTACACTGATACTGGCCTAAACTTTCGTACTAGCAAATAGACTAGTACTACATCAATTTTAACAGACATAGCCAAGATTGTATTTAACAAAAGTTAGATTAATAAAAAATTTGCTTTTGTAAGCAATATTCTTACAATAAGGAAACCAAAGTTAGGCAAGGCTCCCTAGAGCATGGAAGCAAATCTGGATTATTTGTAATATTTAAAGTAAAATATTTTTGCATATTTAGGTTCTGCTATTTGAAAGTTAATTTTGGATTGCAAATATAATAGCTAACAGATTAACAATAGGCTACATTCTCTAGTTTTGTGATGAGATAGTTATCTGGCTTTACATTTTTTTATATAGGGTGACATAATGTATGTGAGATAAACACAGGTTATAGCCAATCCACCTGTGAAGACGATATGAATAACCTTAAGCACCCTTTTCTTTTCAAATAATTCATAGGTATATTCCTCCAATCTACACTACACCACTATGCTTGTGTGGGCTGGAAATGGGCAAGTTCCTGAACTTTGCAGATACAAAAATTTGCTAAATATATATCTAGTAAAAAAAAGTAACGGTACACAGAAGTTCATTGAAATAATATACCTTTTCGAAAATAACTACACAAAGCACAGAAATTGCCCATTTTTCAACCTGCGTGTGTTTTCTTAATAAACCCCAATGCATGCTTTGCGTAGAAGTGTGTAATATAGTGGGACATGGGCAGTAACAAAGCAAAGTGACACCCGATCCACACGTGCTAAAGTTTCCGTAATGGTGATTTCTGCTTAGAGGTGAGAACAGAGAATGGGAGGAGATGTTCAGAGAAAACAAAATAGAATAGCAAGAAAAACCTATTCCTGCCCTATGTCAGTCTCTGTGTATTGATGACCTCTTCACCTAAATACACAAAAAAGCAAAAAAATTTAATGTATATCAATTCCACTGTGTTTGAGACTTGATCCGATTCAATTAATACCTGTAATGGTTGTATGCTTGCAGATTGCATTTGGATTATTTTGAAAAAAAATGCAACCTATATTGACAGCTGTGCCCACATTTTAAAACTGAGACTTTTCCTAAGGAAATCTATGGCCTACATGGAAAATTAAAAGTAAACATAACAATAGCATCTGTGTTATAACTTGCAGTAACTGCTTGTGATGCAGGGGTTACTTTGCATATTGAGGACATAGTCTACTAAAAAAACACTGACTTTGTAGTGTGAGCAAAAAAAAAGACAACCAAATTCATAACATAATGATTGGGGAAGCTGTTGGCAGTAGGGAACATTATGATGTACAGTAACTGCCCTCTATACAGTCCTCCAGAATTACTAGGGACTCCCAGGTAGTATGTTAGAAAATATTGGCATAATAGATCCCTACAGTCTATTCTGTAAATCTCCTCTTAAGCTTAATCTCCAGTTATACTATTCAGTTCTGCAAGCTGTCCCAAATCTGCTCAGCTGGCAGGGGTAGTTTTTAGCAATCTGCAAAAGATACTTCTGAAATGTATTGCTGATTTGGTGTAGAATGAACTTATTTGAACATACTTTGTTGTGGATGATATTAAAAAAAGCTTTGCTAGATAATGTCTTTTTCATGTTTTAATATCCTTTTACAAATGTGAATGATGATGTGCTTATTATGTTGGGCATAATAAATCCTCTTGTGACATTATTCATTTTACAAGTACAAATTCAAATAACAATATCCCATCATAGAACTTGAAATGTTTCATACTGTATGTACATTTTTGCTATTTAGTTACATACAGGTTACACTTTTTCTGTTACCAACCATGCCTAAAAGTTTCCTTTGTATTCCTATTCATACAGAGGGACTTTTTTTCTTCTTCTTAATCTTATTTCTAATCCTTTTCAAGGGTGAGTGTGTGTGTGTGTGTGTGTGTGTGTGTATGCGTATGTATATATCTTGGTAAAAACCTGTTCACAAATGTATTATATGCCAGTGAATTGAGCACACACTGCTTTTCCAGCTTTGGCCTCATAACAATTACTTCTTCACCAGTATGAGATCTGTTCAGAGGAGCTGAGCAGTGCAGGAGAAAAATTGTCTAACATACCGTATATGCGCACAGACCATATATACAGATGCACACAGACACAGAGTTTGTGTAGGCATACACATGTTAACATATCATATAAGGAAGAGAAGTTTGCATTATATGCAAATGCTGTTACAGATAATAAATGTTGAGGATATGAATTGAGTGTATTAGAGTGTTAATGCCTCCAGATATAAACACTTTTTTGTAGCACAGCTCATAGCTACACATCTGTGTTATCCAGTATAAATAAATATTTGGAAACTTTCAGTATTCTCCCAGTTCAAAAAAACAAGAAAAAATATAGTCTTCATTTATAAAAACTGTTGTCTCCGTTTATGAATGTATATTTTTTTTCTTACTGGAAATCTCAAAATATATGATCACGCTCATTAGTAGTACGCATTGAGGTAATTAAAGAGAAGGTGCCACCATTGTCAGTGTATGGACTTCATGCTGTGGTTGTAATATTGTGACATCCATATCCTGAAGTTTTACTTAAACATTTTCAATTTAAATATTGCAATGAAATATTGGGTTACACAAATGTTGTGTTAATGTACAAAAGAAAATTCTTTAATAAAATTATTATTTATATTACTGAACTTGTGTGATTTGTTTATTATGTTTTCCATTTTTCATAAATATGTACTATATGGGTATAGTATACATTGTAGATATGTGTTATGAATAATCTCACTAAAGGTTTAATTGCAAAGAGTAACCATTAGTTGTGAGTGTGACTACCCATCTAATTTACTCCATATATATTGTACACATATTCTCTCACAATGTGGGGGGAAAGGGACACTTTTGAGCACCCGTATAACCCTTTTGAACCAGGGCAATTTTTACATTTCCACTATGGTCTTGTTTATTTGGCAATAATTTTGTCATTACTTAAGATAACACAGTAATACATGTTTTTTGGGGAAAAACTTGACTTTGTTTTGGCAATATTGTATATTCTATTAAATCTATAAATAAAAAGACATAAAAAATTGGAACATTTGTTTTTGACCTGTTACTTTGATGAAAAGTATTTTTTTTTCTGTAAATAAAAAGTATATGCATTTTATTCTATAAGGCTTTTCATTTAAAATGGCACTAAAATAAAGTCACTAGTTAACAAAAAAAATATTAATGCTAAAAAATTGAAAAATTAGTAAAAGGGAGGAAGGAGTTACTTAGGGCTGATTACTGTTAACTAAGGGTTAATAAGAGGTTGAATAGAATAGGAACACTATAACACACATACATACTATATAACGGAATCAAGGTGAGCAGAGCTGAAGGTAAGAGATGCATCTTAAACTTTGCTGATGTTTTTTAGGACACATTTCTTAATTTCAAAATCCTAAAGTGGCTAAACATCCAGTTTATAATGGAAAAAAACGATATGGCTATATGATAGGGTAATTGCACTTTCCCGGGCAAATTTGGGAAAATTGAATTACTGCCGCCAATCTGCCTCCTTGTCCCTTGATATTATTGTAAAATGTTGGCATTTATGTACATAGGATTATTCGGTAAAGTAGCCGATTGGAATTAAACCACTGCACACAGGTAATGTTTTTCCTAAAAAAAAGAGCTCTCCTGATATGAATGGAATAGTGGGTAGGCATGCACATGATAAAAGCTCATCCGAGGGTTATTGGTTGCTAAATGATCAGACTTACCTGTATGCAAGCAGCTTTTCTTTTAATGCGGATACTAAAGTAAGCTGAATTCTGAATGTGATATGGTTTACTGCACTTTGTACTTCATTGATCCTTGCATTGCTTTACTGAGTAAGTTTGGAAGTATAAATAACAACTAGTCTTTGTGTGCTTGACACTCTCTCTTCTAAATACTCTGTAGTTATGCCCTTGACATACATAGGTTTTCTTCTTTGCATTTAAATTCAATAAATGTTTCTTTGTTATTTAGAAATCAATATCTCTATGCTAAACTGAAAATAGCCTCAAAGCAGAGTATTTCCCACTGATGAGAGTTTAATAAATCTAGCAAATGTGTCTACTGCCAATGTATGGATTGTAAAAATGATGTTTGCTTGTTGCTGCATTGATTGTGATTATTACATCTAAATGATTCTACAACCCCAATTCCCAAAACGTTGGGAACCTGTGTAAAATCTACATAAAAACAGAATGCAATGATTTCCAAATCTCATAAACTCATTCTCATGAACTTTATTCACATTAGAAAACATATCAAATGTTTAAACAGCAAACATTTACCATTTTAATAAAATAAGGTAATTTTGGAATTGATGGCAGCAGGACATCTCATCAAAAAAGTTGGGACAGGGCCGTGTTTGCCACATTGTAGCATCCCCTCTTCTTTTAACAACACTGTAAACATCTGGGAATGAAGGAGCCATGCTGTTGTCATAGATGCAGTATGCGGTTTAGCAATGTCCTGCTGAAATATGCAAGGCCTTCCCTGAAAAAGACTTTTCTGCTGTTTTGTTATGCGCAACACTATTTCAGATAGAATCTGTTATTTTTCACTGATCCAAAATATCTGTCAATTTAGAGACTTAAGGAACCCACATGCAAAATATAAGATAGCATTATAGCTCTCTCATATCAGGCTAATATCATAATTTCCAAAAATGAACGATCTCTGTAAAACCCACCTCATACATGAGATGAACAATACTGTCACTGTCAATACAATCACTTTTATTTACACCCAAAAACTTTTTTTCCTTAATTGCAAAACATATATACACATTTAAAAAACATATACAGCTACTTCTCACTTAAAGGAGAACTATGAGGTGAGTGATTTCCACTCATCCTCATAGTTAGAGCCGACCTGTGACAAAGAAGCTGTCACAGGGAAGTGAGCGGAAACATGCCGCCAATCTGCTCACTTCCCGATTGTCTCCCTGTAGTGAGCGGTGACAGTCACTGCTCCCCACAGGGATTTCCCCCTCCTCTCTGATCCTCCAGTGCTAACTGGAGGAACAAACGGGGGAGGGGGCAGGCACAGCTGAATCTGCCTTTAGATAGGCAGAGCCAGCTGTCACTTACGCAGCTGAGTGGATCTCGACAATAATGATACGTCCCGGCTGCGGCGCTCATAGTTGCCCGCGATACACTGAGCTTTGGGTAACGGGAGGACGCCAGTATATGTCCTCCCATGACCTTAAAGAGAACAATGGGGAAAAAAAAAACTTACCCTATAGTTCTCTTTTAAGGACCTACTTGTTTAACGACCACTCGGACATACGACCAGCTCTCTGACTAGTTGTATTGTACACCTGTACAAGAACTTGGATCAAGCTCGTCTCATTTCACCCTGTCTCAGTCTCAGTCTTGTTCCTGCAGTCCGTCAGTATTCACTACTGTATGTTAGTATTTACAGTATGCAAACCTAAGTAATGTACTGTATATTAGAGCTGATTTCCTCTATTCCTCGCTTAATGACCTATTCGCTTAACAACCTAGTCATAGGAACGGAACTTGGACATTAAGTGAGGAGTGTCTGTATTAAAAAACACTTAAAGTGGAGCCCCAAATCTTATTTATACATTCATATATCATCAAAATACTAAACAGTTCATAATATATTATACACAACAGCCACAGTGCCCCTATATATATTGTAGATATAATTATTGTATAATAGACTTAAAGGATACTATATTAAGCCATACACCTCTTTCTGTTATTTTTAC
>NW_017306525.1:777204-809206 GCF_000935625.1 Nanorana parkeri | reverse complement strand
CTTTTTTTCCCCCCTCTTCGTCTCCTCCGGCCAGCTCGACCTGCTGCTTCGGCGTGACGAGCTGGCCGGAGGACACTTGGCCTTTTTTTGTTTTTTTCCCCTCCCCCCCCCCCCCCCCCCCCCCCAACTGGAGCCTCTAAAATAATATAACACCAGGACACTGAGCCAGAACCTTCTATGCAAATCTACTGGAGTGGTCCTTGGTGTCCATGTCTCTCTCACCATCCTTAATCCTCAGTGAACTCACTGACAATGAAGGCAGATATATTTTTCTAAGATGTAAAATATATAACAAAACCTTGAAAAAAATGTTCAATGCTCTTTAGGATCCTAAACCTTTCAAGATTTCAACCTGGTACTCAACTTTCTTCTACCACCTCTGGTAGAGTTAATATTAATGAAATGAAATTGTTTGCCACAAAACCCTTTTTTTTTTTTCCCCTTCAACTTGTTGACATTTGGTGACTCCTTAACTCCACTGCTAGAGATGGCACATTTTATGTCACACCCCTTACAGTAGGATAGGTTATTTCTTTACTTCTAACCATATTCTGCACTTGAACTCCAAAGTGAGTATCGGTGTCCAAGTCTGTTCTGACCATGCTTTTGTAACGGCCACCGCCGCATACCTAAGCTTCGGGTGCCAGCCGCGTCTCGGATCGCCCCTGCGTTCCACGGTGGAGTGCACGCTCGTCACTTCCGGGTTCGAAGGCGGGGTGCGTTCCACCTTGGAGCGCAGAAGTGCGCCGATTCGTTAGGCGGCTCCTCCCCACACCCCTACAGCAGTATATAAGCGCCCAGACGAGACAGCATGGCGTTCCACTATTGAGTCAGAACGCCTGCTGTCTCCTGGGACCCTCCTATGCCTCCACAATACTTGGACTGCTGACCTGACCGGAACCGGACTCCAAAAGGACCCAAAGCTTGTGTTCCCAAACCAACCCTTACAACAGCAAGTATTTAGTGCAGTTGCACAACCTTCCATAGAGACTGTATCCATTACCAGCTACTTGCTTAAAATCTTGCTACTAAAGTTAAAGCTGAATCTTGCTGTAGTGAATTGTGTCTCTCCCAACTGTTAAGCGGTATATCCGACTACCTGGTGCTCAGGGTTAGGGTTTATGACGTAATAACCCCACTCTAAAACCAGAGTTCAGTTTAGTTTGAGGCTGTGATGCAAGAAACCCTAACTCTCTGATAAATAAGAGAGTGAAACCAGGGTTTCACTGACTGAGAAGCCTCCGCAGTTGCGATCCACTAACCCCTCAGCCTCCATAGGCGTACCATAACATAATAGTGGAACCCGTGTAAATGGATCCAGCGGAGCTAGCACAACATCTTGTGGGACTCTCGCAAAGGGTCGAAACGCTTTCAGCCACCATGCAGGATCTACGGGTCGAGAATGAGACCCTCCGCATCCGAGTTAATCAGAACGCAAACGCCGCTCCACCCAGAGAGCGTCCAGAGCCAAAGGTCTGCCCCCCTGAACCCTTTTCCGGAGACAGGAAGGTCTGCCGCCAATTTGTGTGTTCCTGTAACTTAATGTTTGAGTTACAACCTCGCACTTATTACTCTGACCGTGTAAAGATCCTTACCCTTATCTCATACCTAAAGGGCGAACCCAGAGCTTGGGCAGAGACCTACCTGGAAGAGGAAGGTGAGCTGTTGGGATCATACGACGGGTTCTTGGAAGCCATGTCTCTCCTATACGAGGATCCCAGTAAACAGATGACAGCTGAAAATGCCATCAGAAACCTAAAGCAGGGTCGGAGACCAGTGGAGGACTATATTTCGGAGTTCAAACGTTGGAGTAGAGAGACCCAATGGAATAACATCGCCCTCCGAAACCAGTTCAGGCTAGGTCTCTCCGACGCATTGAAAGATGAGATCGCCCGCATGGAACTACCTACCACCCTAGACGACCTAATTATGCACTCCGTGTCCTTAGACCGCCGTCTCCGAGAAAGAAGGTCGGAACGTGCTTACTCCTACAATCCTCCTCCTCCTCGGAGATCCAGATCCCCCCAGAAAGACGAGGCCATGGAGATAGGGGCCATTCGGGGTCCGCTATCTCAAGCTGAAAAGGAGAGGAGAAGAGCCCGCAACCTGTGTCTATACTGTTCATCTCCAGAACACATTGTCTCTAACTGTCCCCTCCTCAAGAAGAAGTCGGAAGGTAACTTATCAAATATTTGCAAGGCGAACCATGGTGAGCCCCTCTCTAACCGGTATCTTCTTATTCCGCTCTCCATACAGTTGGACCACGAGAGGATCACCATTTTAGTGCAGTTGCACAACCTTCCATAGAGACTGTATCCATTACCAGCTACTTGCTTAAAATCTTGCTACTAAAGTTAAAGCTGAATCTTGCTGTAGTGAATTGTGTCTCTCCCAACTGTTAAGCGGTATATCCGACTACCTGGTGCTCAGGGTTAGGGTTTATGACGTAATAACCCCACTCTAAAACCAGAGTTCAGTTTAGTTTGAGGCTGTGATGCAAGAAACCCTAACTCTCTGATAAATAAGAGACCCTGACTGAGAAGCCTCCGCAGTTGCGATCCACTAACCCCTCAGCCTCCATAGGCGTACCATAACAGCTTTAGTTTCCTTTTCCATTATTGTCACTTTGGGGTTCCATGAAAACCACATGCAAACCAATCGGTAAATAAATCACTTCTCATGGACCCCATGGTTCGGGCCCCCAAGATAATTACTGACTTTGTAACAGATCATTAATCTGATACTGTACAACCTACCTCCCAATGCAATGAGAAATGCTTAAATATGTTATCAGAGAAGCCTTTATCTCACACAGCTTCTGCATCAAAAAGGAAAAAAACTGCTGAAATTCTCTTCCCTTTCCAATACTGAAACACTAGAAACTACACACAATTCTAATCAAGACCCCCCTTATGTATCAATCATTACGCCTTAAAAGAACTCAACTGCAAATCTTAATGGATAAAGCATACACATGTCACAACGATTGCATTCTATGACACACCTATGAACATGGAAACAATTGTGGTGAGCTATTTGCATGTTCCATTTGGGCCAAATATGTTCAAACATACATTTCCAAACTTACATGCCATAACTGAGGACTAATCCACAGTCTTAAAGACGTAGTAGAATTTCGGTTGAAATTTTTTTTCTGCTGCGAACCCTCGTTCGATTTCAGCTTGACTTCCCCATCACGAAAAATCAAATATCGATTTCGGAAATCATTAGTTGTCACAATATCCGGAAATCCGTGTTGGATTTTCGCTTTGCTCCCTGGTTCTGGGCTGTCAGCCTATGGTGTCTCACAAGGCGGCAGCCAATCTGCTCTCCTCCTCCCCTATTTAGGACTTCCTCACTTGTTGCTCTTGGTGCGAGCAACAAGTCTTATGCCTTGTTCCGTACCCCCTGTGGCTCTAACTATCCCTGGGATCTTATTCCCTGCGCTTACGATTGGATCCTTGTGCCTTTGGCTTCCCTGTACCAGCTGGTATCCCTGTTTGGCGTTATTTCCTGCTTTGCTCTTTGCGCCCCTACTATAGTATTCCAGTGTGTACCTTTTGTATTTTGCTGAAGATTTCACTTTGCTTCACCAGTGTGCTGTGAGTCTCTCTATACTGCCTTCCTTGACTATCTGCTTCTGTGTTTTCTCACTCCAGCCATTGTGTGTCTGCTTTCTTCTACCTACTTCCATTCTTTATACTTCTGGCTAACTCTCTCTGGCGGTCTGTTACTTTCCTTTCCAGTGTATCCACATTGCTACGCATTTACCCCTTTACTTCTAAGCTCCACTCTTTCCTTGCAGCTTTGTGCTTACTTCTATCGTGACACTCCCTGTGTGCATTTACCTCTTTGTCCTACACCTTGCATTTTATCTTCTGTTATCCTGCTTCTCTTTGTATGCATGTGCAACGCACATTTCTGACTTTTGTACTTTATACCTTCATGCTCCTAAGTGTACCTCCTAGCTACTCACCTTTCCGGTGTGTCACTGTCTCCTGAGTCCTTGCTTCGCTACTCTCTTCAGTATATCCTCTGCTGTGCAGCCAATCATCCTCACCACTAGAGGCTCTGTGGAATACCTGGCCCTTCTTAGATTCTGCGCCTCTAGTGCGTCCTGTGAATGCACAGACCATTAGTTCCTCTCTCTCTGTGACCAACATCCCAGATTTCCCTCCTGTCTGTGACTCCTACCAACTCCTCAAACCCCAGGGTTCACGTACCCTAGTGCCCCGGTCGCCAGACTGTGACATTGACCAACCAACCAATTTTTGAGGATGACGGAAATAGTTTCTTTTTACACATGTGCTGTGTCCTTCCTGAGATTTTTGACGAATGAAAACCCCACTGATTCATCGATTTTCGTTTGGGCAAAGAAACATTTTCCAACCTGGCCGTTCGCAAAATTTCAATCACAATATCAAACACTAAAACCGGTGATGTACCATCAACTGTTCAATCTGCGTTTAAAAGACCATTCATGTTCGATTTCTGAACACAAATCGCACAGTGTATGGGCTTTTGGACTACTTCCCGAAAATTTCAATCTTACCTTGAATGCACTTAGGATGGTAATAAAACTATTGGTGATTTAAAATGCTGAAGTCCACATTTAGTCTGATAACTTTTACATCAAACCGAATTATCATTCATAGTGTTAAGGTTTTCCTTTCCTTAGTATTTTAAAATCTCCCCTAAGAATCAAAACATTTATGTCTTTTAAAGAATGATCTGGTTGTGAGAAATGGTGTCCTACAGGTGAGCAGTAATTATCTTGCTTGTGTTCTTTAATGGTAAAGAGTATGGTGTACAGTAATTTCTGTCCTGTTTCAACAGTGTAACATTTGTAATGCAAATTCAGCAAACAATCTCTTTTGTTACTTAGCCAACTTATGCAACATTTTTACACAGATGATAACAATACCACAAGATGATAAAAAATAACAAACAGTAAAGCACTTTACTATTCAAACTGAATGCTCACCTCCCACTCTACCTATTCAGTGGAAGGGAAAACAGGGCTGTTAATTTTTTGTCCCTGTTTATTAAATATGAAAAACAATATTATGCCATGCTAATAATCATACATATCTAATAAATTGAAACATATATACGTGAGTCACATATATGAGCCTTCAAACAAATGAGGCATAGAAAATATCTACACAAAGACAAAAAAGCAATATAGACAATAAAAAGTCTCAAGGAAAAAACAAAAGCAAACAATGGTGATTGTGCAAAAAAAATTCCTCAGATGGTTCGCAGCCAATTTGCATATACCGTGTTTCCTTTTATCAGTGCATCCCTAATATGTATGATTATTAGCTCGGCACAATATTGTTTTTCAAATTTTTCGGATATTTAGATATATCCTTAGTGCTTGGTAGCTCTTATTTACAAATTACACTTACTGGCGCTGATCACCTTTTATTGTTTATTTTTGTTTATTAAATAATTGCATTATTCCTCTACCACATTACTCCTCCTAAATAAAGTACTTCAAAAATCATATATGAATCATAAATAGTTTGTTTACTTTTCATGAATCACCTTCTGTAGAAAAAAGCTCATATTTTGCAGCTGTTGCCCAACGACAGAAGAAGTAATTATTTTCTGAAGATATGGGTAATCAACGCGATTTAACAGCCTTTGAACGTGGGATGATTGTTGGCGCTCGGAGCCATTGGACCGAGTATCATGCAAAACAGCAGAATTCGTTAAATGTTCAAGAGCAGTTGTTGCTAAAGTGTTTAAAGACTGGACTGTCAGCCGAAAATCTGGGTGTGAACGTGCGAATTGTGGCTGTCAGCGGCTAGTCAATGTTAGGGCAGAACGGAGAGTGGCAAGACTGGTACAAGGCAACAGTGCATCAAATTACTGAGATCATCCTCTCGAATGATCTCTGAACGCACTGTTCGCCGTACACTGCATCGTATGGGATATGGAAGCCGAAGGCCTGTTCGAACACCTTTGCTGTCTGCAGTTAACAAGATAAAATGTCTCCAATTCACACAGGAACACAAGGATTGGACAGTCGAGCATTGGAAAAAAGTAATGTGGTCCGATGAATCACGTTTCCAGTTGCATCATGCAGATGGCAGAGTGAGAATTTGGCGAGAACAGCATGAAAGCATGCACCCCACATGCATGAGTACAACCCTTCAAGCTGGTGGGGGCAGTGTTATTGTTTGGGGCATGTTTTCCTGGCATGATTTGGCCCCTTTAATTCGTGTGGAACAACATCTGAATAGCACAACATACCAAAGTATCATTGCTGATCAAGTTCATCCTATCATGTTGATGGCGTATCCCAATGGAAATGACTTCTTCCAACAAGACAATGCGCTATGCCATGGTGCTCGTATTGTGCAGGAGTGGTTTCAAGAACATGAGGGAGAATTTACCTTGCTTAGGTGGCACCCACAATCACCAGATCTCAATCCAATTGAGCATTTGTGGGATGAAGTTGAAAGAGCCATCAGGCAGCTGATTCCACAACCATCAAATCTCACAGAACTGGACAGTGCTATTCATCAGGCATGGTGTCTGATTCCTTGCATCACCTTTCAATATCTCATGGAGTCAATGCCAAGAAGAATCGCCGCAGTATTGAAGGCAAAAGGTGGCCCAACGAAGTACTGATGGGGTGGTCATAATAATCTGGCCACTCGGTGTATATTGGCATGTGAGTTACTAGTAACCAGAAAATTATTGGTAAAATCATTCCCATACCAAAGAAAGCTTTTCAGGATTTTAAGAAGAACTCAAGGTTTTAAAAATGTAACCCTTAACAAGAAGGAGCTACAGTCTTGTACAAAATGTTGGTAACACCTGGTCTAGTTGCATGCTTAAAAACATTGCAGTGGATTCACTAAAGTGAATGTTAGAACCTGATTGGTTGACTGAAGTAAACACAGTTTCATCAGATTTACAAAGCTACATTAACTTTGCAAACTGACCATTCAAAAGCCTCTATTTCTTCAGTACATCAACCCCACTGCATTTGAACAAGGGGTGCTTATATTTTGCATAAGACTCTAGGGCAAAGTGACAACAGGTTTCCTTTGTGAATTGTATAGATTGTATACAGATAACAATTTCACAAATGTTGTATAAATTGACCTTCATTCTTTTTTCTATCCACTGCAAATCTGTGTTCATGTGTTGAAAGCTGGCTTTTAATTTTTAGTGTAAAATACTTTCAATGGTCATACTGGGTTTAAAAATAACAGGTTACAATTTTTTATAATTTTAAACTCACAATGGGGCAGCTACAACTAAAGCATATCATGAAAACGTGCATAAGTGAGAGAAACTGAGTATCCAACTTACCTTAAGAGCCTATTCAACCTTGTCGCACTGCACTGGAACACACATTTTCATGGGTTGAGGCACAGTGGAGCATGCTGCATTAGGCAGCCCATTTAAATTAATAGGTTGCAATGCACCCCAACACATGAAAATTTACTGCTTGCTGCATTTTTTGCTTGCACCAAAATTCTGGCACTAAATCAGCCTAAGAAATGTTTGCGTCAAATTCTAAAACTTACTTCGCCATTTTCCAGACCTCTTCCCATTCCTGGCTCAAATTTAAGTACAGTAGTTCTCTTTTGCGCCATATTTCATTCTGGTGCTGCGCTTGTGACATATTCAATAAACAAACTCTGACAGTTCGGTAATAAGAAAAGTGATGCAAAGTAAGAACAACTACTTTTTGGCTTAACTAGTCTGTCGCATGTTCATATTGTATCGGTCTGTCACAGTATGCAACACATACATCAGGTCCTTGAAACTGAGCATCCAACTGAAATCTGTCTCAGACACATATGCCACACTTTGGACAGAGATGTAACCTATCTATATACGTTATCAGTGTGCAAATATCTGTCCCAACATTTGTCTCACAAGCCAGCACCAGTTTCATAGGTTTGCACCAAACTAATGAATGCTTTGCAGCCATGTACATGAATTTGGAGCAAATAACGACACTATTCCTGTAACCCTGAGGCACTTTTCTTATGTGTCTCAACCACACTCTTTTTGAATTCCCCTGATAATGTGTTGTGGCACACTGTGGTGCATTGCAGCACAGGTGCATTGTGGAGGAGCATTGTAGTGCCATTCAAAATACATAGCATTGCAACACACGTATGATGCATTATCACTTGTTGTAGTAACACGCTTCTGTGAACAAGCCCTAAGTGAAAACCAATTGTCAAAGTGATCGAAAGATCCAGAGATCTAGGCAGCCAAATGTATCTGCAAATCTCAACTTTTCTAGAAATATCAAGCCTGGCCTTAAAGTAACACTAAACTCAGGAGTGAAATCTTAAAAATGCATTTAAGTACCTTAACTATGAACAAAAATGTATCTTATTGGTGTAGATCCTGAAATCATCTCTGATTTTGTGCTGACACTGTCCTACCCTTTGGAGGATGGCTACGTTTGTTCTCCATGGTCCCTATGTGTGTTGTAAAATAGCCACTGCTCCAAGCTCACTCCCATGATGGACTACAATCTTACGATTATTTACACATTTGTATTGCGATTTATAATCCATCACAGGAGCAAGCTTGGAGTGGTGGCTACTTTACAACACACACAGGAACCATGGGGAACAAAAGTAGCTAGCAGTATATCAGGCAAGAGTGGGACAACATTCCTCTCCCAAAACTCCAGCAACTGGTCTCCTCAGTTCCCAGATGTTTACAGAGTGTTATTAGAAGAAGAGGGCATGCTACACCGTGGTAAACATGGTCCTGTCCCAGCTTTTTTGAGACAAGTTGCTGCAATCAATTTCATGATTACCTTATTTTTTTCTTTAAAATTGTATATTTTCTCAATTTAAACATTTGATATGTTTTCTATTTTCTGCTCTAAATAAAATTTGCAAATCATTGCATTCTGTTTTTATGTCGATATTTCACAGTGTCCCAACATTGTTGGAATTGGGGTTGTACATTTTTGTTAATAGTTAATGTACTTGAAGGCATTTTTAAGGTTTACCTCCTAAGTTTTGTGTTACTTTAACACCTAGTACCTGTGTGCCCTTCCTTTTGGTCTTTTTGATGGGCCTCACTTGCCAATAAAAAATAGGGGAGGCAAACTAAAAATTAGCTTTGTTTAAATTGCACAGGTTTGTGACAAGTTTGTTTTGTTTATGATTTTTTGCAAGAGATAGACTGCTCATGCTTATAGCAATATTGGCATTTTAAAGCTCTGTAGGTGTCTACATTTCTGGCAGCTTTCCTATGGGAAGTGAGCCAATGCTGCAGACCAAATACAAAACAAAATGAATGCAAGATGTTGACACAAATACACAATATGCTGTCTTTAAAGTATATCAGAAAAAATGTTTGTTGTATAGCATACCACCTATGGAATTACAGAGCAATAGCCATTAGTGGGTTGTGTCTAGCAATGTGCACTTTAAGAGTTTCTTGGATAGGCTTAATGTGGCCAGACATGTGTGCAGGCTGACAAAGACAAGGCAATTAGCTCCTGTTAGCTATATAGCTATGTCTGGATGGAGTGTTGCTAATCCAGAGCTCAGGAGATTGCATAAGTACAACAGTGGTGTTTGCTAGTGTGTGATCACAGTATTGATCTTTATTACCTAGACACCGAGTTATATTTACATTTGGCATGCATGAATTCCTACAGGACCTTCTATAGGTCAAAGCCAAAACATATACTTAGTTTGATGCCCCCTCTTCCCACCCACCAACACTATGATCTCTTTTCTAAAAAAAAAAATCCCCTGCCATACTGTTCTAACTTCTACTGTTAGAGTAGAAGAGGCATAAGTAGAGGTAAGAGATGGTAAGCTTGCATGCATTGCATAGTTTTTATTCTGCAAGAAATGTGTTGAAGAGTGTATGGAGAAAGGGAATGCATTGGTCTTTGTATGATATTGCAGGTAACACTTAAAGCTGGTTCTCAATAGTTAATGCAGAATATAATGCTTTATGATGTTCTTAGTGTATGTCCATTTTCGCAGCCAAATTGGGATAACACCTATTTTATATTTGTTACATGTTCCGATTCACATAGCATACGCTAAAAATTTTTTTTTACAAATGGTTCTTTCAAATTAGTTTCACATGGGTTAGGGTGTTAGGGGTTAACATTTCTTGTAGCCTCTATCTCTTTGAAATGTTTGGGGGAGCTGTGAGGGGCCTAAGGTGGCTTTAATGAAGCTTATCAGATAAACACAATCCTCAAATTTCAGTCCCAAGTCTTTCTATAAGGACAGACCACTGCGAAAGGGCTAAGAAAAACCTGGAATCAGCCAGGGTAAGACTTTTAAAAAAGTTATTTTTCAGTATACTGTGTGAATAGGAACACATAACGAACATATGGAGGGGTTTTCTCAAATTTGAGAAAAGTGGAAATACACTTTAAACCTTTGTACATTTGTAGTACGTGACACATGAACATTATTCACAGGCTGAAAATCCAGGTTACAGCACAAGTATTTTACACAATTCTGACATTTTAATGACCCCCTACTTCCTGTCCTGTCTATTTCATATAGAATAGAAAGAGGGAAAATGATTCATGGCTGTCTGTCTTCACTTTTGATACATTTCCCCACCCTGTCTAGGTATGAACTGTCAGATAGTACAGGAAGTGAATCTCCCCAGTAGGGACACAAACAGCATTTAAAAAATAACAGAGGTTCTATCCCTTCCACAATTTATTCAAAACAAAAGATAAACAAAAAACTCAAACATTACTTATAAGCATCAAGTAAACATTCTTATTCAAGTATGTTTTAAAATCATGTAATATATATTTACAAATAAATCTACAAGAATGTATATTATTAACCATATATTTATAATCAACAGTTACATGTGGACCACATGCTTATGGTCTGTTCTAGCAGAGTTTTCTTTCCAGGCAAGTTTAAATGAGAATAAAATGCTGCAATAAATCCATTTGTCTTTTATTTCTTCAGCTTTTGTCAGAATGTCCATGACCTTTTCAGAAAACTTTTGTTTGCGTCTAGAAGGTGAGCAGAGAAGTTTTATTGCTAATTAAAGTAGCGATTAGTTACACTGAAAGGTCAGACAGTCCCTCCTTTATTCTTAACTAATCCAGATGAAAGTCAATCCCTTTTAAATTCATTTAAACTGGATTTAAATCAATTAATAGCTGAAAGATTAGTTTTCTCTGGCCTACTGAAGCCCGGTACAGTCTTTTTATATTACATAAGAAAAATATTATTCCTTCAAGAGAAGGCTTTGAAAGATTGTACCGCTTATGTCTTACTACTGCCGTTCTTATCATGATCTCTGAGAGATCAATAGGAAAATCCAACATGACATCTTCTCACTACAGAAAGGCATCGTCTTGTAGTAAGACAGGTAAAGATATCCTACATAGGCAACATTCTTCAAGGAATACTCTTCCGTCTTCCATTTTGTATTGTGTTTAACACTTTAGAGAGATCAAAGCTTTTTGAAATGAGCTCTAAAAGGTCAGGATCCTTTTGTATCCCACAGATAAACTCTTCTAAAGTCAGTTCCCCTAAGTAAAATAAAAAAGACACCCTTGTTTAATGTATTACATGTACAAAGTAATTTTCACAAGCAATGCATAAGAGGCGTTTTGTGTTTTCATAGCAAAATATTAAATATGGAAGCACAGTAAGCTAGCATATCTTCCCAAGATAACATTTTTACTATTTTTGTTAATTTTAATGACATTTTCTTATTTTAGCTTCCAGACAATTTCATGATTATAAACCCTTCTTTAAATATGGTTTGCAGGTTGAGGGGTGTTATATATATATATATGCTTTATTTATCAGGTATTATGTGGAGGTTGGTAAGCGGATCTACTAGTCATAGGCCATATATAACATAGAGGCATGATTAAAAAAAAATAGTGGCCACAGAGGTCCCCCTTCTTTAGGGCTGAATAAAATCAGAAGATTGGAGCCTGGACTGGAGAGAAATGTCAAAAAGTCAAATAATCTGAATCTGGATCAGTTTTAGCCTTATCAAACTCAAAATAAACATATAGTAGGCTGTCATTTTTGCTTTATTTTTCCAAAAGCCAAGCATATGCTTATTCTGAGCTTGTTGACTACAAATAAAATGTAATTGTGCATATATAACATGGGTGCAAAAAATGAAAAACGGGCCTCAGTCATGAAGGGGTTAAAGAACTCTGGGCAAATTTTGGCTACCCCCGCACTGCAAGGGTTAACCACTTGTTTTGGTCTAGGGAGGAAAATAACAAAGTTACACTCATCAGATCCTCTGAGCCCTCCGGCTGTGACAGCACTTCCTCCTGCTTGTCTCCTCCTGCGTTCCAGTGATTGTATGTCCCTTGGCATCCTCTTGTCATATAAACTGTGTATAGAACATGATGACTTAAGGACCTTAGACCGCTGGAAAGGAGGGGGAGTGAGGCTGGGAGGACCAGTCTAAGATCCAGCTGACTCGGAGGATCGGGTGAGTATAACTTCTTTATTTTCCTCACTAGACCAAAACGTGCAGTTAACCCTTTCGGTGCAGGGGCAGCCCCACTGAGAGGGTTAGTAAAAATGTTGCCTAGAGTTCTTCTTGAAAGGATGCTTTATGTAAAAAATACAATTTAGGGTACATTCAAACTTGTACATTTTGGTTAATGTGCAATGTGTCACATGTTAATGTGTGTTGTATTAAAGGCTCCCATTCATTTTAAATGGGCTGTCGATGCATAGTAATATTGCACAGTTTAAAATTACTACTGGTCAAACTTCCTTCCGTTTGCCTTCAAAATATATAGAGAAAATTATAACTTATGGAAGGCAATACCACCGTGTTTTATAGTTTTCTCTATATTTTGAAGGATCCTAACTGGTTACGCAACCAAGATTATTGTGAATGTTGTGTGAGATAACTGTAGCTGTGACTGTAGAATTCTGGGTCTTCCAACTGCATCAGCAGACAGAATTTGTCAGGTTAGAAACCCAAGTGCCTTTTTACCTCCTTTGACCCTCCTATCAAAAAGAATAGTGCACTGTCATCATCTAAGGTGTACCAAATACTCAATCAAAAGTCAGGAGACTCCAAAAAGGAGAGGTTCAGAATGGCAGTCTCCACATTCATTACAAGTTTAAAGAATACCTTAAGCCACAACTCTTTTTAGCCAATTGATGTCTCCCATTGGGGATATTTTCCTTCACTTCATGTTTCATAGGTCACCACAGGAAGGAAAACAGGAAAATAAATGTCTTCAAAGTGAGGAAAGTAGAGACAGAGATCACCAGCACTCAGCGATGCATTTCAATATGTCCATTTAATTGGACAAAACGTCACAGATACAAAAGCCAACGTTTCGGGGCCACACAGGGTCCCTTCCCGAAAATATGTGACCACAGGAAGTGTTGTGGAAATTTTACTAGGATGTGTTTTTAGTGTATTGTAATGTTTTGTCATTAGTCTCTCAGTGTCTAGGTTTAAATAGGCGCTGGGGGTTAAACCATTGGAGTAGAAATCTTATGCGCGGCGGAGCAGTGTCTTCTTGGCGAATGTATGGACGCCGGCTGGGGCCCCCCGTGCAATGCATGGATTTATTGGCTTGCGTGGATACATTTGTTTGGAACGCAGTATATGAAAGGAACGTGCGTTTATTGTCCCTAGTGAGTCTGATCATCCGCTGGAGACAATGACGTTGCCTGAAAATAAGCGCGCATGAGAATCCTAGTAACGTTATGTGGCATTGATCACTGAGCAATGCTGTATAAAGTCACTCCGGTGGTAATAGATTATTCTACTACATGTGATTATTCTACTAATGTGTTTTGTTAGCTGGCTCCTGTTCACTTCCTGTCTGCCCCACTTCCTGGTTTGCTGGTTGTTGAAATCATCTGCTGGTTTGCTATCACTTCCTGTCTCGCTGTTTGAGACATCCCTTCCTGTCTGACATCACTTCCTGTTGGGCAGGTATAAAACAATAAACATACCTGTGCTCTGTCTCTAAGCATGGGATTATCAAGCAAGCAACACATGTCTCCTGACTCTACATGACTGAAGGGGATACTTCCAGTCCTTGCACAAAAGAGCGTAGTACAACGGGGGAAATTCTTTGCGTTTGGCGCAGCTTAATGCGGCATGGATTTGTGCGTTGAACCAAGTGAATTTCCATAACAGAAGGGACCCTGTGTGGCCCCGAAACGTTGTTTTTTGTATCTGTGACGTTTTGTCCAATTGAATGGACATATTGAAATACATCGCTGAGTGCTGGTCATCTCTGTCTCTACTTTGTGTCTGCACGGCGCCATCCGTGGTCATCACTGCGAGCACCATTTATTTTTGGGCCGGGAGTGCTGTGAGGTGTGCGGAAGGTCCCTCTATCCATCTACATTCAAAGTGAGGAAAATATTTTCCTAGAATGCTGTAACCAAAACAATCCCCAATGCGAGACTTTCCCTTTATTCATATTCTGGTGGCAACTGGATTTCAGCTTTTCAGGTGCCTAAAACAATAGAGAGAGTAGCTATTGCATTATTCCATGAGCTCTCATGCGATGCAGCTCTCCTTCACTCTGCCATTCCCTATATTATTGTTTGTTGCTATTAGTTCTCCTGCTATGCTTCTCATCACTCATTTCCCAAAGGGAAATTTAGGTATTGTAACTATTACCAATGATCATAAACAAGAAAAGAAAATGAGCATATCTATAATTCAGAACATACTACATGATTTTGATGTATTTTTGTAACACAACTTCAGATTAAATTGAATTGTTTACCGTCTCCATTGACATCAATTTTCTGGAACAACAAGGCTGTGAATTCTTCAGGGCTCATACCCTGGTGACCATTTATTGCTTGAACGGCCTATAAAAAGAAAAAGATAATGTTTAATTAAAAGTTACTTTAAACTGTTCTGGTAGTAACAGTATTTCTGGACCAAGCACTTATGTTCTTGTGGGTGGTAAGGCTACTTCAAGATAAAAGAAGACACAGTGGTATACCAAGAGGATGGTTTCCAATGATCCCCTGATAGTTATAGCCGAATAGAAGAAAAGTATTTGTTTGTTTTTTCCTTTCGAGGTTGGTCGGTGCAAAAATGTAATCTTTATTTTTTCAGCTTCTTTTACTTTGGTTACTGTATTTATTTGTGCAGTGAATTTGCAATGTAGATATATGTCCTGTTGTATACTCTAGATGTCATTTTTGTTAATATGTTTTGGTTTTGTGTTATTGTTGGCTTTTATAAAAATAATAAAATACTAGTGGATCTATCCTAGGAACTCTGAAGAATTCTTGTCTTAATAGAATTCCTGACTGACCATTGCTCAGTTAGGGTTCTATCTAGGGATTCACCGATACCAAGTACCGTACTCAGTACAAGTACAGATACTTTTCCCGCTCCAAGACTAGACTAGAGAAAAATTCAAACGTTAGGAGGCAGCTGTCATTAGTAAGGAGCACACAGAGCTCCAGGGATTTGCACATCTCTGTTTTAATGATGATTTTGTTTTTATAAACATATGTAAAGTGATGCACCGACACCAGTTTTGCAAGTACAAGTACTGATACTTGCCCAAGTACTTACAGATACAAGTACTGATACATTTTTGTTTATTGTCATGTGACATTTTCTCTAAAACAATACAGACTAATGATTTCAGGACAGTGGTGGAGCGCCAGAGCCGGGACCCAGCTGCAACCGCTGCAACCCTGGTAGTTCTCATGAAAATGGCAAGTATCGGCACTGGTATCGGTGCATCCCTAGGCTACCCAAGATGTGGATCTGGAGGATACAGTAAAGGGAATTTACAATAATCTTTTGAAAAGCTCACCCACCACCTCCATGATCTTGGATAGAATCCATCATGTATTTCGCCCATGTGCAATTCAAATTATGAAATAAAATATCATGTTTTACTAATCTATTGGGTAGATTAGTCCCCAAATTGGTACTATAGCCTCTACTATCTAAATTCTTTATTACATATATACATAACTACATTATAGAAACAAAATTGATCTGCGCTTAAAAAACAACCACACCAAGGTGATTAGAGCAGCTGTGCTAAAAGGTGTCAATCCTTTAGAATATGTGGATACCAAAATGCACTGCGCTACAAATCACCTCTAACTCCACAAATATGCATTATGTGACCAATTCCAAAACCGCAAAAAATATATAATTAAACCAGCATAATACAAACAATAGCATATATAAATGCATAAATAATGCATATTTTTGTATTATATGTATATATAATACATATTTTTGTATTATGTTGGTTTGATTTATATTTTTTTTTGCGGTTTTGGAATTAGTCACGTAATACATATTTGTGGAGTTAGAGGTGATTTGTAGCGCAGTGCATATTAGTATCCACACATACTTAACTACATAGTTAGATTCTGAGAGACGTAGATGCATTCTGACCTTATTCTGAAACTCAGAATTTATCTAACACATTTGGTTATTAGCCGTGCTTCTGTTCCTATTTCAGATGTTTGTCCATATCTGTGTTTTTCATATGCTTTAGGTAAAATCCTTCCTGCTTTATATAAATACATTCTGTTCCATCCCTTTTGGTGTAAGTCCCATCCCTTTTAAGTGAGATCCATAGTACCCAGGAAAAAATGCTGTAGATGTGGCAATGTTTCAATTAGACGCAAAATGTGTTTCGTTTATGCTAGGCTATACAGTAAATATAATATGGTTTTAAACCTCTGGGACTTATGCTTGAGGGTGCGTTCACACCATATGCAGTGCGTTCCGGCCCGATTCCGGCCAGAATGCACTGCATTGCATTGTAGCCGGCTCACTATTTTGTGGGCCTGGAGGGGGCGTGGTGGGCCATTGAAGTGAATGGCACCGTAGCCACGGCCTTCGGCCGCAATGCAATCGCCCGCACAGGATCGCAGGGCACATTGTGCCTGCGGTCCGTTCCTGTGCGGTCAAAATAGTGCTTGCAGCGTTTTGACCGGACCGCGGCAAAATGTGATCCTGTGCGGGCGATCGCATTGTGGCCGGAGGGCGCGGCTACGGTGCCATTCAGTTTAATGGCCCGCCACGCCCCCTTCAGCCCCACTAAATAGTGAGCCGGCTGCAATGCGATGCAGTGTGTTCCGGCCAGAATCGGGCCGGAACCCTCTGCATATGGTGTGAACGTACCCTAAGACAGGAAGTGTAATACTGGCTGGATCACTAGGGGAAAATAAAAGGGGGAAGAAAAGAGTAAAAAAAGGTATTGCATCAGATGAAATTCACTCAGTGGGTGGCCCTGTCTGGCATCTCGCAGCCGACATCCTTCTATTGAAAAATAGAAGGAGCCAGGCAGGAAATTATCCAGTCAGATACAGGTACTGCTCAGGTATTTTGACAGCCACCAGGATTAAATATATGGTATAAAATATATGTACCTAACATAACAAAAAAATTACATAAAAAACACTAAAGATTTCCTTAAAAGACACATGCACTAATTCTAACACAGGTAACTAGTTGACAAACACTAATTTATACTATTAAATTCTTATGCAACAAATGTTTTTCAACTGTACTTTCGCTTTATTTTTTTGTATAGAGACTGGCATATATTTTAATTAAATACAATGTTTAAAAATACTGTATGTACATATTTGAATTATTCATCAGGTGTTTTTCACTTTCTGTCTTTGCCATCTGCTGAGTGATCTGGATTAAACTGTACAAGAGGAGGTGCTGTTATGATAATTAAGCCTCATTTTCCTTTTTAATCTGTGACTGCAATATGCAGTGTGATGGGTTTTTTTTAGGTTAGATTTCAAAGCCACCTTTTAATAGCTCTGTAACGTTATGTGTTTAGTTTTAAATCTGAGAATCTTAAAGGTCAGCTTTTATTTGAAATGTACAAATAGAAAAAGAATAACACATTCAAATCCTGTTCAGACAAATATTATGGACTACCCTTACCAAGTATATCAATAACTCTGATGGCTATATATAATGTTGGGGGGTTTTTAAGTCATTTTCAGGCCTAAAATGTGGAATATAACATGGGTGCAAAAAATGAAAAAAGGGCCTCAGTCATGAAGGGGTTAAACATTAAAATACTAATATATATATCTTTATGTACACATTAAAACCTTAAGAATAACAGGCAAGGTCGAGTTGGCAATACAGCTCAGAGCAAAACATTTTGAAATATTTTTGTTACTGATAAAATTTGCACTTGAACATTTTTTCTCAGCGATGCACAGTGGCATAATTTGTCACAATCAGAGCACAGTACTGAACATTTATACTACTAATTTGATATTCTTCTTGCTCCTCCTAGCAATGCTCTTTGCTCACTGCCTTTTTTTTGGAGGAGTGTTCATTCTACATGTCACCAGTAGTAAGTGTAGAGTTGAAGAGTCTTCACTGGAAACCTCATGGATACTTAAGGTGCACTACCAATTTGAGGCCCTTAGGTTCACCTTAGGGGCAAAGATCCAGGCCACTTATTTACATAACTGTTGTAGGTGAACTTGGCCCAGTGCAGCAAGCCAATCTAGTTATTTTTAAAGAATAAAATTAGGTTTCTTAAGAATTCCAAGATCTGGTTGGAATTGTACTAAAATATATGAAAGCGGTGTCTCTCTTAAATAAATACTTTTGCTTGTGCTAAGACTGAAGGAAGACCCTTTAGTGGCACAAAATGTGTAATTTTGGTTATATGGTCCACAACAATTTAGGCATGGGATAGCAAAAGGCTGTAATAAAATTTCACTGAGGTGTGTGAACAAGAATATTATAGATTTAACTGGTCAGTGCTGCCGGTCATTATGGAACCTGAGACTTTCTCTGAGGACAAAGGGATCAGACTGCAAGCCTGTTTTAAAAAATCCACCAAAAGCTATGGGGCCAGTTTTTAGGATCTAAAAAGGTGAGAACCTTGTAAAGTGAATGCAGAGATACATATGTCCCTGGGAGTACCCATTTTAACTGGAAGGGCACAACAGGCAAGACACGGACTTTCCTGCTGGTCCAAATATGTAAGCTAAAAACATGAAGACAATAGATTTGCTTTGATGCAGGGCATTATGTCAGTGGAAAATTAAACCTGGAAAACAGATCGTCTTTTTTTTGTCAGCCTCTATCAATTTGATTACCCTATCTTGGTCCTAGACATTGATGGTGCTGTGATTTTGCGCTATCCCAGAACAAAAGTATTCTCCATTTTTGTCTGGATCGTCATTAACACCAGCCTCCCTGCCTAGTCCAGGATGCTAATGCTGCTAACTGACGAAGAAACTAGAAGATACTGTTAGCAAAACAACTTTTCCTTATAACATTCCAGCCTGTGTGTCGCAGCACACTTATGCATCATGGCAGCGGAGGTGATATGCCTCTTTTTGTTAAAAAATCTCCCTGGCTTCAGGTTGTGTCAGTGAGTGCACTTTCATAAAATGGCTGCCAAGTTTAAAATCATAATCCTAAAAATTCCCTGTATATGTCTGAGACCAAACAATAATAGAATATTACTTGGACCAGATATTAAAGATTAGACAGCTGCAATTCAGAGGCCAAGCCTCTGTTTTCATCTTATTTTTTTCCATGAAGCATTTGGTGCTGTCATTAACATAGAATTACATCCAATGAAGTTGGCCCATGTAAACCCATGAAGTAGATAAACAATGTATGCACACTATAGTTCCCAATATGATTTGACTAATTATTTTGAGATTTCCTAAATAGTGGTAGTCTCAAAGCCAGCCCAATAATTAAATATAAAATACTCTGTATTTTCTGTATCTTCTATCAATTAAATCCCCACCATCTGAATCAATATTAAAGTGCAAATGAAGCAACATTTGTTTCTTAGTTTTGGATAGAGTAGAGAGGGATTAGAACACCTGTCGGTTTTTTTTTTTTTCCAAATAATTTTTATTGAAAATAAAGTGTTTCAGGGTTACAAAACAGATTGTAAAACACACATATAGGTCCAATGTACAAGGTAACAACATACTTCCATATCAGACCTCAGAGGGCAAAACGTCAATTGTAACAGTCGGTTTCACGGTAAGGCCAGCCTAAGCATACTTAAGTAGGTTCGTTGAAGAACACCTGTCGGGTTTTTATTGCTGTCTGTGACCCCCATTAGTGACATTTACTCTCCCTGGTGACAGTTATCACTGAAGAAGAAAGTGAAACAAAATCCCAACTTTTGGGTTGTCATGAGAACAGGAATTTATTGGAAATCTTCCAATGGGGACACTAGTTCTGGTGACCCTGCTGACCACCAGGAATTTCCTCGCACTTCTTGTTGTAGAAAGGTAGTGAAGGGAAATCTCCCTAATGGGACAAAGATAGCTGATAGGGGTTATGACCTTCCCTTACGCTATCCAAAAAATGTTTAGTTAGTTAGGTCTCGCTCACACATGTAAGCACATGCCCTCCTTTTTCTTATGACAACCAGAAGGAGATTAGATATGAGTTTGATGTCACAGTAATGCCTCACCTCCAAACTAGGAAGTTCCATGGCCTGCGGGCCAGGCATTCCCTGCCCTGCTATTTGTTAAAAATATGCGTAGGTCTTATTTTTCACATGGGAAATCAAGGCAAATTAAGATATATCATTCAGATTTTCATATATTTTCATGCCATGTCCATAGTCCTGCTTCTCCCTCTCCCATTCTGAGGTCCTCTGTACAGGGGGTTGCAAGAGACTGATACCAAGTCAGATTTGGGTACTTGGGTACTAGTTGCATTTATATTCTAGTGTAAAAAAACATGCAGAAGCAAGAGGTAAGAGAACTAGTAATCTATATATACAGTCACCATGTAAGCTGCCTGTGCACTGTTTCATTTTTTGTGCATTTAATATAAAGTCAGAGTATTCATTCTTTAGCCAGGATAGAGCAACATTCTGGCTGTGAAGCAGCTGTCACTCAGGAATACTAGGGAGACCCACTAATGAGATTTTCTGTGCCGTGCTGTATGGTGTGATTGAACGTAATGTATTATGCTCTGTTATCAACTGAAAAAGAAGCTTTTAGATCATATAAAGTTCATGCTGCAAAGTGATTGTTTATAAAGTGTTTGATCCATTTGATGCTAAACTGGTACCCGTGACTATTTTTGTTATCTGGATATTTTGTACAGGTCTACTGAAACATGCCTCATTCTTTTTTATAGGTAATATTTTCTGTTTCATTTTCCTTAACTCTTAAACAGAATTTAGACAACCAGGAATAAAGCATTTCAACACATATATGCCACATTCTAGTACAGGGATAAAATATGTGAAAAATGAAAAAAGGGTTTTTGAAGTCTTGTACTTATGCAGACACTATTTATCAACATATCCCCACACCAACAGAGAGCAACACGCTGAATTTGCCTACCATCTGTCTGATCAAACTTCAATCCTTTGTTCTACTTCGGTGCAATCTGTAAGTGGTTTTAAATCTTCCACACTTCTTATTTTTCATCATAATTATTTTCTCTATTATTCAATGTAAATGCATGGCAGCTTTTTAGCACTTATTGTCTTCCAGGGCTGTGTGCCTGGGGCAGCAGGGTTAGAGGGGGCAGAACAAGTCTAAATATGTCCAAATTGTGATAAATGTTTCCTTATTATGTTTCTGTCTCGGTCCATCTCTGGAAATATGTGGATAAATTCAGCAAGAAAACTGTTGAGGGTGGGTGTGCGGGAGATGTTTTTTAGTCACAACCTATTAATTGTTTAGGAAACTTGAAACCATCTCACCTTTCATTTGTTTGATGGTTTGTACAGTTAAAAAGTAGTTTTCCCTGTTAAGCAAATAAGAGGCTTCCTCCAATAGTGCAGTCTACGGCAAATTTTCATTACAAAAATAATAACGCAACACAAAGCTAGAAGCTTTAGAAGCTGCCATTATCCATGTATAGGACAGCATGATGTCAACACACTGCTGTGGCTACATACAAAATTAGTAGAGCCACCAGAACAGGTTTTGAATGGGATAGGATCTACATTAAATTTAGCTAGGGGAGCTCTACATTTTATTAATTTCCTGTGATATTCAATTCCATTGGTTTATTCTATTGATGAGCACCCAATATCGGTAGATGGAGTACATGCACAACAATTTTATGATTAGTATATCAAAGATTTTGTTAGAACATTAATCAAAGTATTCTTTTGGCACACTGGAGAGAAGTGATTGCTTTGTTTATTCCATTTAAAGAATATGCATGTATTGTATTAGGAGTATAAGTACAGTTCCCTAAACATAATTTTCACTTGTCCCTGCAGCTAGGGGGGGATGCTAAAATGATGGGCTACCTTTGCTAAAGATAAATTCTGTTTCTAGCTGCATGTCTTAGCTATGTGTATCTGTCTTTGCTGTTACCACCATGGTGACCAGAAACAGCTTGTTGTTTAGAGACCAGAGACCTGCTCTGCACTGAGTTGAATGAGCAATCAGTCTCCTAGGAGCAGATTTTTCAGAGCACAGCAGGATGTACTCGGAGCCAGGAGGCTGCAGATTGAATCGCTGGAAACAGAAATTATCAAACTTTTCAATCATACTAGTATTTTTCAAAGGCCACTGAGACAAGTAAAAATGTGTCATTTTTAGTGAAAGTGCCGTTTGTCTTATTAGATAGGGAGTCTGCTCATATATACCTATAAGTAATTCTGATTATACTTTGTGCTTTCTTCAGAACACACAATCATTTTTGTTTGACATAAAGAAATATCTGATATTGTTATTCTTCAAAAGATTACAGAGTGCTATTTGCAAGCAGATGTCTTACAGGCTCCATTGCCACTTTTTCATAGTAAAATGTCTTGGAAAGATTTCAACCCTTGTCTTCAACATACTGTGCATAAATTAAAAAATGTAGACATGTTTCTGGCAACTGCTCAGGGAAAGAGTAAGTGACAAATGTTTCAACAAGCTACTAAATATTCAATACATTTTTTTTTTTTTTTACCATCAAGAACCTCTTGAATTACACTGTGATTTTCATGCAGGAGCACATGTAAAGGTAAGAAAAGCTTGGAAGACCAAGCAAGAAAAACAAACATATTTTTTTTAAACAAATCAAGCCCAACCTTTCATTAGAAGCCCAGATGGCTAGGCTGAAGGTGTCCATAAGAATGAACCTACTCAATGGAAAAGACAATAATGCTTGGAAAAACTGAAGAGAAAAGAAGAGGATGACCCTCACTAAGATGGATGGATACAATCACAGAAATTATGAACATGCCGGATACTTGAATATCCAGTGCTATACAGTACATACAACTATAAGCTCATTGTAATAGCATTCCTATACATTTAGTGGTCCTTTTGTTAGGTACATCTATACCTACAGGAGTGCACATTGCCAGCAACAATACTCTGTGCCACTCAAATGATGCTCAGCTAGATCTGATGACTCCAAACATGAGGAATAATTAGATTCATGCTTGAATTGTGCTTGATGTGTATGTAAAATTATGTCCCTACCATTTATATGTCAACAATCGGATGATGGCTTCGACCTTACCTCTCAACTGTCCCTCATTTGGATCCAAATCCCTCTGTCCCTCTTTCCTCCTCAGTTGTCCGTCTTTTGGTTTGATGTACAGATCTCTATGAAAATGTTCTGTTTAACTACCAAAACCTTTATGGTATCTCTTAATTATATTGTTTGCTATTTCGAAAAGCCAGAATAAAGGGAAAGTAATGGTGAACAAGACAATTCTGGATTTAACATTGATTATTGTTGGCATATAAATTATTTTTTTTTTATTGTTTTTATTAAGTTTCATATAAAACAAACAGTACAGAACAGACAATTATCACCTGAGTTCCAACACTCAGTGGCACATCATACATATGTTCAACCAACACCTTATAACATACCCTCTCTGCCCTCCGTCCATCAGGAATTGTGATATGAAGTTCGCGATCTCCACCCAATAGGTTTTAATAGCTGGGCAGTCCCAGAACACATGGCTAAATCCCGCAGAGGAAAAGGTACACCTCCAACATGTCGCTGAGCTTGTACTATATATCCTGGCCAGTCTTGCCGGCGTATAGTACACCCTGTGCAACAGTTTATACTGTATTAGTCTATCCCTGGCCGAAATTAAATGTGTGAATGGATAGTCCCAGGCCTCCCTCCATTCCTCCTCATCCAGATCCTGTACCTCACTACGCCACTGTGTCCCACAGCTACTTAGAGGGTTGTATCTATCAGGAAACAGAGTGCCATACACCGTGGACAAGGGCTTACGTAGCCCCGCAGACCTCAGCATGTCCTCGGCATATAAATTCTTAATGGTCTGTATAACTGGGGACATGTCAAGAGTGTGGCCATTGCCTAAATACATTGTTCTTTAGACTATTCAGTATTTTGCTGTTGGCATTAACAAGCGTGTATGTGATAGCGTTGCCACTGAATGTACAGTATGTTTGTAATAGTACATTTTCAAAATACGCATGCTGGAAAAAAGAAAAAAAATCCCTTCATCTTGCTGCCAAGACATTCTCACCCTGAAGTCAACACACATTACCAGGCTTTTAAGGCAGCATATGCTGTACAGCCGAGAGGTTTCTATCTGTGATGTTGTTTCCCAGAAATGGCTTTGCGATCTGTCTTCTAAGCCTGTTAACTGTCTGCTTATTGCTCTGTCTCTGTAGTAATAATTGTCTTAAAAGGTCAGTAATTATGAAATACAAATTGCCTCATATAACAGAGCTCTAAATAGTATTCACCAATATTTATTTTAAAATTCCTATGCCTGTATGGAATTTAAGATAAGTCACAAGATACAACCCCAATTCCAAAAAAGTTGGGATGCAGTGTCAAATATACATAAAAACAGAATGCAGTGATTTGCAAATCTCATAAACCCGTATTTTATTCACAATAGAAAATAGAAAACATATCAAATGTTTAAACTGAGAAAATGTTCAATTTTAAGAGAAAAATAAGGACATTTTAAAATTGATGGCAGCAACACATCTCAAAAAAGTTGGGACAGGGCAACAAAAAGCTGGCAAAGGAAGTGGCACTAAAAATGATGAGCTGGAAGAACGTTTTGCATCTAATTAGGTTAATTGGCAACAGGTCAGTAACATGATTGGGTATAAAAAGAGCATTTTAGAGAGTCAGAGTGTCTCAGAAGTAAAGATGGGCAGAGGTTCACCAATCTGTGAAAAGCTGCGTCTAAAAATTGTTGAACAATTTCAGAATAATGTTCCTCAATGTAAAATTGCAAAGACTTTAATTATATCATCATCTACAGTACATAATATCATTAAAGATTTAGAGAATCTGGAGAAATGTCTGTGTGCAAGGGACAAGGCTGACATGCAATATTGGATGCCCGTTAAAACCAGACATGATTCCAATGTCTTATATGCATATAAACCAATAAAAACACTTAAAGTTTTTTTTTTTTTTTTAAACAGACATGATTCTGTGATGGATATAATTGCATGGGCTCAAGAATACTTCCACAAATCACTGTCTGTTAACACAGTTAACACAGCCATCCAAAAATGCAAGTTAAAGCTCTAACATGCAAAGAAGAAGCCATATCTGAACATGATCCAGACACGCCGCTATCTTCTTTGGGCCAAAGGTAATTTAAAATGGTCTATTGCAAAGTGGAAAACTGTTCTGTGGTCAGACAAATCGAAATTTTACTTTTTTTGGCAACCATGGGTGCCGCTTCCTCAGGACTACAGGAAAAGTTAAGGTACTCCTAAGACCCAAAAGCGAAGTATAGCCAAGATAAAGTTCGGCTTTACTTCTCTATTAATAAAACAATGCTCTTTGTGAAAAAAATAAGCACTTGAAGCTAGTCAAATGCAGGTTAACTGCAGTTCAAATGAACTATCAATAAATTCTGAATTATGATCTCAGAAGCAGATGTGCATGTATTATCTAAACATGTTAACATGTTTAATGAAAACTTTTTTTTTTTTTTAATTATTATATTTTCCTTGGGAAAACCTAATAATAAAAAATAAATGATGTATGGTTTTTTTAAGAACAGTTTTTATTAGAATCATTACTGAAGTCTAAACGACATTGATTTCTTATTGATTATTTATCTATGTTCAAATCCAACTTCAAAGCAATATTTCCAAGAAATGTTACTAAATGTTACATATAAATTATGAAGCAATATGGACCATATCCAAACAGAACCATAAAAAGGCAGATGTTTTGTATATACGCGCTCGTCTGATTATGTCTGTGAAGGTTTTCATTCATCCAGGTCTTGGTATATCTGTAAAAATTAAATCAAAACAACTGGACTTGGTGTATTTTTCTTGAAAACATTTTGCTGGTCATCTGACTAGCTTTCTCAATTCAGGGACTCAATTCATCTGATTAGATCTAATGCTCGCTCCTGCACAAGTGGTCAGAGAGTATAGCTGGCTAGGATAGCTTCACCTAGACCAGCTCCCACTCTCTTAAGGAAGGCATACCTACTGGCAGTTGGTTGCCCCAGGACTTATTATGCAATGCTATATTCTCTGGCCAGGTAGCACAATAGGCTAAGCAATGGTAGAAAACAAATACCTGTGGTTTAGGAAAATACAGGTATCCACAAAGTGTGGCAGGACAGGTACTTTGCATGGGGAGCAACCAGAGAAACATAGCAAAAGGCTGGTCCAGGTAGAAGGCAGAGATGTGGTCAGGGAACAGGCAAGGGTTAGTGTAGATGGCAAGCAAGATACGTGGTCAGTTAACAGGCCAGAGTCAGATAACAGACAGGTTAACAGGCAGGTCAGATTTCAGGCACATTAATGTCAGCTAGTGACTCATGTAGAGAAACCTATCATAAGCGCTGGGCGCAGGGCCATTAAGGTTTAAATCAGGTGCCAGAGGACACAGGGTCAGTGGAAGGCGAGGAGCGAGTAGAATTCTACAAGCTTTGCTAAGCAGCAGTACGAAGCAAAGTTGCCAGGCAACAGATCGCCAAGGCCTCTGAGACCAATATGGAGCAAGAAGGAAGAGCCCAAGATGCACCCCCTAGAGTCAGGAGATGTGCTGAAAGTCAGGATAATGAGGAAAGGACCAAACAAGGTAAGTCAAGTCTCTTGGTGGACTGAAACATGTTAGCGATCTTTGTAGCTGCTTTTATGTCTTTTCAATAAAGAGACGCCATTAAGAGGATTCCTACGAGTGCCAGCTCATTTCCACTTCAGTTTGTCGATTGGGCCTGGCAGGGACTCACGCTGAATACTGCCATCCCCATGAAGGTATTGGGTCTGAGAAGGTGAAGCAGCTTTTTTCTTACATTGCAAATAAGGTAAATACTTACTTATTTGGAATCATACATAATATGCAGATTTAATATTGCATGTGTGAAAAAGCCTGTAAACCTGAAATGCTTCTGTAGTGCTCACCCCCAAAGGAGCCGTAGTATCTCTCAGGTTCTTTTGCACCACACCAGGATAAATCACCCAGACTGGATCCACAGCACACCAACTCACCTTGTGGGTTTCTTTTATAGAAAATTTACTGAATATGCTATGGTCTAATATTACAAACAACAAGTAGCTATAGCCAGTAAATCAGAACTAAATGCACATGTAACATAACACATTTAAGTATTCAGACTTCCTCTCAGCTGCGGCTGTCTAATCTCAACCATAGGTAGTACTAGGCTGACTAGAAATAACTATGTCAGATTATAGCAAACAGAAATGATGAAGTCTCACTCCAAATATACCCAGGTCTCTAACCTACTGGTCAGTGGTAGTTTACTTGGCTAGCGTTGGGGCTCATGAACCTATGTGCAAAGATAATTTAAGTTCAGTAACACAATGGCTGATGGCCTCTCACCATTCCTGCAGTAGATGAACCGGGATGACGATTCCCTCGTTGGCCAGCGAAAGGGGCACCCGCCTCTCCTCTCCACTGTTCCATAAACTTTTTCAGAGGTCTGTTTGTAGAAGCAGCAGATCTCTCTCCCTTTAACGGCAGCCACGTGGTCACGGCAGTGCCCGTTCATTTGGAGAAGCAGCGGTGTGTCTCTATGATACAGTGGGCGAATCTTCCACAGCAGCAGAATTAGTGTTTGTTGTCCAGAAGATCGGGCAGTCTCCTCAGCAATGCTCACAGCTATCTCTCAGCCTTTACAGCGGTGATCACTACCAGGTTTCTTTCTTTCCCTGGGGTGATAAATCAGACAGTCCTCAGCAGCAAGTCCTGTCACTTCCAGTGTCTTAGCCGTTCTGCCCAAACTCCCAGAGAGGGTTGAGTCCACACCTCCCCTAGGTTGTAAAAGCCTCTTGGGAACTGTAGTTTTTTCTGTGTAAGATAACATTGTCTCTCAACACTACAAGCCCCATAAATATATCTGCCATACAAGTCCTGATGGTAGTGTTTAACTCTTTTCATAAAAGAACTCACTAGCAATGTAGCAACTGTGCAGGGGCTACACTTCCTTAATGTCTTCACTATTAATGGAGAATTCCACATTTTGTATAGCACATAAGCACAAGAGCTACTACATATTTTGTTGCATAATTAAACATGGCCATAGTAATGACAGCCTAAAACAGAGAAGACCACCTGCATGCTTTTTGTTTGATAAACAGAAAAACTAGAAAATACTAGAAAAATAATAAAACTTTAAATTAGTAAATTTAGTCCTGGTGAAAACATTAATGGTAGCTCATCCAGAATACAAATGACAGTGGATTTTTAATTATTTGCTTATTTCTATACATAGTAGCTCTCATTGCAATTTTTGGGGGTTCTTAAATACTCATATACATTAAATTGTGTATGCTTATAGAAAGTAAAGTAAATATTTACTCAGTTGTGGGCACCGGGTGTGCTATACACAGAAAAAGCAAACTTAAATTGAAGTACAAGGGTGTGTATGCCCTGTCATGCTGCCTCATTGAAATAAAATTAAATCCTTAGAGGCTAGAGTTGAAAAAAAGAATATGTATAAACAAACACATATATTGAATCCTACATTTTGGGGTAACATACACTTTAACAGGGTCATTCACAAAAGGGTGAAGGGTTTGGAGAAGACAGGAGAAGTGAACAATCTAGGACGAAATAACTTATTTGGAAACATTCTCCAATTCAGCTCATTTTCCAGTTCAGCTATGTTGTCGTAGATTGTTCACTTCTCCTGCCTTCTCCAAACTCTTCACCCTTTTGTGAATAACCCTGAAAGTAATGACAAAAGTATTGCCGAACAAATAGGCCCATGGTGGAAAGATAAAAATACCTCTGGTTTATAGGGAGGTGTATAGATGCTTGGAAATGAACCTAACTTGATTCAGAGAATCTACACAATGTGTAAATACTGTATGTAAGTGCATGAACAAAATGACAGGGTTAATAACCCTTCTCTAAAAAAAAGTTTACGCTTTAGATACACTTTAAGGATGTTTATTAGTGACAACTCACAGTTGTCCATCTGCAAGAATATTGAGTAGCAAGTTATAGTATATAGTATAATATCCCCCATTATCCCAAGTTGTGCTATTTCAGATAAGCTACTAGACTTTTGCATACTATATATAAATAATATGAAGTATTCTTTAAATAAACCAATAATTTATGTTTGCTTACCTTTCAAGGTATTATTTTAATGCATGAATGCATAAATATGCATGCATTGAAAACATGAGCATCTTTGCAATTTTAGCCATGGTTAAATGCCAACATTTATATTTCAGCTGTTCATGTGTTTTTTTTAGGACCTCGTGTATCGGTGTATGTATGTATGTATGTATGTATGTATAGGTCACATCTGTTAAAACATTTAAATAAAACTATAATACCAACCAATTATAATATACTATTGGAGCATAACTACTGGCTACATAAAGATCATATATTCATGCCAGACATGATGCTCATCAATAATTCAGTGAAACGCTACAAAGCCTGCATTATTTGATATAACCTGAACTTTTTTTGGTCTTATTATTCCCAACTGAACACTGCGAAATGCTCGAAACATGCCACACAAATTTATAGGGCATCAGGGTCACATAAACCATTGGCTAGAAACTGTAACAGGATTAAAGATGAGTGATTACTCAAAAATGATGTATAACTACTTCAATAAAAAGTATTCAGTCCCCAGAGAGCAAGTTGCTTGTTCTCTGGATTGTTTCCTTACCGTTATAATACTTAGCAATTCTTTTCGGTCAATCGATCCATTTCCATCTGCATCATATAGTTTAAAATACCACTTTAATTTCTGATCAATTTTTCCTCGTAAAACCAAGTTGATTGCAGCTATAAATTCCAAAAAGTCAATAAATCCATCCTGGGAATTAACAAAAAGTACATAGTAAACAAAAGTAGTATTAAAAATTTATTTTGAAAGGTTAACGTTACATAGCTAGTTTTAAAAAAAGACTAATTGATTGAGATTAACCAAAAAAAAACAATCACACAATTTGCAAGCTAAAAACTAGACGTGCATTTTTTTTCGTCAATGGAATCAAATTTTTATGCTGTTTCTGATTCGGAACGAGCCTCCGAATCCGAAACCTCATATTGAAACTGCAGAACACATGGCGGCCATATTAGAGGCTGAGCAGTCTCTACAAAAAATGTAATTGTATGGTCATTGCGCTCTTGTGCTCCCATTGCATTTTTTTTACAGGCATTCTCCTCCTGTCTCTTAGAGCAGCATACCACACACCCCACCCACCACATTCAGCATCCTTTTGAGAGCGTTATTTATTGTTCCTTGTTTCAGGGGAGTGGGTGGAGGAGACCAGGCCCCAGCAGCCGCAGGTAAGAGGAGTTGGGAGGAGATACAGGGAAAGGGACCCCGACAACCAGCCCACCTGAGGCCCTGCAGAGCCCACCATAGAGAGTATCAGATGGGCTGTGCAGGATCTATGGTGTGCTCTGCAGGGTCACTCTCAGGTGGGCTCTGCGGGGTCTCAGGTTAGTCCAGAGTCCATTGCGTTACTAAGCCCTGAGTCCATTGCGTTACTAAGCCCTGAGTCCATTGCGTTACTAAGCCCAGAGTCCATTGCGTTACTAAGCCCAGAGTCCAGTGCGTTACTAAGCCCAGAGTCCAGTGCGTTACTAAGCCCAGAGTCCAGTGCGTTACTAAGCCTACATATACCTATATACAGTACATGCTGTACATATTGTACAGTGTATGTAGAGAAAAGGCAGGTTTTATTATCTAAGACAATAGCCACAAATATTTTTCAGTGACGGAGCACTGGAACAGACCACAAACTTGGAGACAGAAATAAGGATTTACCCTGCAGCAAACATTAGAAATGTATTAGCTCAGGTTCAGCTGCACAAACATTGCGTGCATTGGAATAGGTTGCAAACTTGTAGACACAATGCAAGAATTATCCTGAAGCAGTTATTGTAAAATATGCATTTGCCCATTTCCCCCAAAAGTGGAATTTTAGTTACAAGTGGAGTCTACAGGACTGAGCTATGTAAAGGCTTCTTATATTTCTTGAGGAATTCAGCCCATCTTTATTTCACTGTACTACAATGGTACTGTTCCTGCCATTCTCCTTTTTTTTCTGTTGCATTATCCTTAGCTCCAAAAAATGCAACCAGGAGAGTGGGACCCCTTCATAATTACACCTCCAAGTGTCTAAATACGTAAACTGTAAAAATGTAATCACCAGAGATTTAAATACTGTAGGTATACAAACTATTAGGTGATGTGACTCTCTAGTATACACAAAAATACTGAAGTATTGCTTTTGAGTGGAAGAATCTAATACAGTTATCTACAACATACATAGATCCAGTGGCGTAACCAGAGTTATGGGCGCCCGGGGCAGAATTTTTTTTTCGCCCCCCCCCCATATTATATCCCCCCTCTCCACCACAAGCAGGCTCCCGCCCTCTCCACCACCAGCAGGCTCCGTGCCTTAAACGGAGCTTCAGCTTTTACAAATAGGCTGTCTGACAGACGTTTGCGGTACAAGGCGTTTGCCTAGGGCCGCCCCCCAGGAAAGTGCCGCCCTAGGCAAACGCCTTGTTTGCCTCGTGGTAAATACGCCCCTGATGCCATCATTGTCCCTGTACATCCCCCCCC
>NW_017306525.1:762930-776648 GCF_000935625.1 Nanorana parkeri | reverse complement strand
TTATGGCAGGTTATGCGGCCTTGCTGGAGCCTCGGCCGCATAATCTGCCATAACGGAGCCTGATGCCTGGTGCCTTGTTCTGGTGACAGTCGGCCCGGCTCGCGGCAGGCGCCCCCTGCCATCTATGCGCCCAGGGCGAACGCGCCCCCCTGGTTGTTACGCCACTGCATAGATCTCACAGGTTTTTTAAAAGCTACTATCTTTTTTAATGTGATATTAGGTCACTGGCCTCTGTCGGCCTTTGGCTTATTTACACTATGTAATGCACTTATCATTGCACCTGAGCAACACAGGTCACTGCAAGGGCACATAGAAAACAATTCTTTTCAATGTTCCCCCGTTCACAACACAATGCAGTGGAGAGGTGTGGAAGAATGCAGTATGTCTAGAAACTAAGCAACGGCAATGGCATTTGATATAGACTTTCTGGGTCCTATGAAGTGGAATTCGATCATGTGCTAAATAAATCAGCATTATTTTTTGTAGTGAATTTTATTCTATATTAAAATATCTAGTCCAGGGATCTTTAAACAATCATTGCATTTAAGGAAATGTGTATCAGAAATAGGTTTCACTTTGTCATATTTATCTAAGAGTTTTCTTTTTAGTGTCTGAAAATTATGCCAGTGGTTATGAAATACAATCAAGCTGTTTTCATATTATAGACAGTCTTGTGGGTGCATGATCTCTGAGTGTCTCATGATGATCACATTATCACTGGTTCCACTTGTTGCTTATTATCTGTGGCAAACAACATTTCCAGGTAGCCAAAAAACACAGAGTATGTAATATGCAGTAGACTCTTATTTGGACATACTGTGTCACTTTCAACAGGCTTATATTTGTCAAAGGGATATACCGCCCCATGGAAAAAGAGATTATATGATTTCCTTTAACTTGTATAATGCCCTCCTTTCATCTCCCAAAAAGTACAGAATTGTACTGAATATGCTTATAATTTCCTTACTGTTTTCAGATTTTAAAAGGGCATTAGTGAAGCCAAGATAGACTACAAAATAAAACAAACTTTTTCCCAGCCAGAGAAACTCTAGAATTAATGCAGGCATTCTGTGTCATGAGGAAGATGACTGGTCTCCCAAGGAATGGAGACTAAAGAGCTTCTTGTCTTCAACAGAAACCTCTACAACGAGATATGGGTTTTTCTGTATGAGGCTCCCAGGTTTATTTATAAATTGGGCCCATTGCAAACAATGAACTGCAGGCAGATGACTAATTGAGGTAGCAATTTGATAGCTATGTGCCAGGAACAGCTTGCGATTAGGGTCCGCTTTGTCAGTCATTACATAAGAACAGATAGGCGTGTGGTAGTGCTGGACAAGTAGGGATAAGGATCAGTTTTCATGTAAATCCAAAAAAGGCGGGGTACTCCTTGGAGGAGGTAGACATGTGATAACAGTATGTATGTGTGTGTGTGTACCTGATTAACCTCCTTGGCGGTATTCCCGAGTGTGGCTCAGGGTTAATTTTCTGTACCATAAGCGGTAACCCCCGAGCCACACTCGGGAATACACAGCGCGTCTCTTACCTTGCACCTGGAAGTCACCAGTGTTTTGTGAAACCGCAGTCAGCAACATCCAAGCTTTACATCTGTACAGGGGCTGTTGTACGGCCCTGGATACAGCCTTTCTGCGTCCAGCAAACGACACAGTTGGGTATAGGTTGTCACTGAGGTCAATAAAGTTTGGGCCGTGCATGCACTAGGGGAAGAACTTGGAAAAGTCTGAAGAGTTGATGTACTACTGATAATATAAAGGATCCCTATTGAGTACAATATTGTATAACTGTTCCTTCAACTACCTAAACACCTTGGCACTGTTATAGTTTGAGCCAACCCCTTACGCTAAACAGCTTAGACTGCATATAAATGTTCAGGATAGAAATAATAAAGACCCGGAATAATAAAAAGAATTTATTTACTGAATATTATCATTACATGTATTAACCCCGTACAGTGATTAGAATGAAGTGGGGGGAATTTATCAACAGTGGAGAAGACAGAACCTGGAGCACTTGTCAATACAAACCAATCAGCTTCTCTTTTCAGTTTGTTCAGTTAAGCTTTGAAAATGAAAGAGAAACGTTGATTGGTTACTATTGGCAACTGCTCCAGATTCTGTCTGCTCCAGTTTTGATAAATTCCCACCTATTTTTTTTTGGTGGTAGTGGTCCTTTAACATAAATGTGCACTAAAACGACAAGTACTTAGAGAACATGTTGTAGATTGTAAATAAATAAATCCATAAATACTTACATAAATAAATAAATAAGCAAATATTGCTGCAATACTCTCTTTCAATCTGTGGGTTGACCCCCACTGTACTGCATTTTTGCCCCTAGATGTCCTCTGTCTTCTGGGTTGAATGATGCCCAGAAGCATTCAACCCACTTACTTTGAGGCAACCATGGAGCTGCCCTCTGGTCAAAGAGTAATAGTCTTTGCTGCAATGGCATGTGAGCACTGTTTATTTTAGCAATAAGAACTGCTACCACCGCCAGAGAAGAAGAGAAAGGACCCACGATAGAACTGCAGTAGATTCGTTTAAGCAGACTCAGTTTAAAAGATCAGCCAAATTAAAGAAATAAAGATTGGAACATTACAAATCTTTCCTGATGTAAATTCAGAAACAGATTTATATAAAAGTATTCCAAGTAACTGAAATTAGCTTCTTTCTCCAGCAACATAGATAATGTTTATGCTGCATATGCATTTTAGAAGCCAAATCTATTCCTACCAAATGCCAATGGTTATTTTATAAATGATGAGAACTAAATTTATGAATTCTTTAGCATAAACCCTTAGAACTCTACATGGAAAAATATACACTTATTCGTTTGGTCAAAAAGCCATACCTACAACTAAGATTGTGAGCTACTTTAAGGAGTACTCAGCATTATATACTATAAGATATGTCCAATTTCAACAGTTTATCAGTGCCTCCAGTTTTGATGAAAATTTAGGTTTCCGGGTTCCATTTTTTATATTCATCTCTATTTTGTGTTATACAAAGAGGGATTTGCCTCCCTCACACCTTTCACAAGTTATGTGGCTTGTTGTTATCGAAACTTGCATTATGCAAGATCACACCGCAGATCTAGATTAGATTGGTTCTGAGGCAAGTTTGACCCTCAGCTATGGGTCTATGAGTCACCTTGTTTGGAAACATGTATAAAACTAGTCCTCCATTTCAATGAAGCAGAAATAATCTCATAACTGATATCTGTGTGGTCTCTGTGTAGTTTCTATTTCTTATATATAAGTATTCTACTGGTATTTTTGTTACCCTCTGACACCAATTGCCTATTTAGTACACACTAATAACCAGTGACACACTCTGGGCATTATATAGCTACCTTCTCCCTGTCCAGACCCGTGATCACGTGATCACAGTTTCCAGCAGGGTATAGTATTCCAGCACCAAGTTCCTTTGAGGCTCTGAACCTAACCTTCCCTAACATGAAAAGGCTAGCTGGTTGTTCTTGCCCAGGTGCGATTTGCCAAGGATTTGGCCAATCTTGTTAAAAATTCGAACTTAAAGGCGAATCCTATTGAAGCCAATTGGGGGGAGGAGCAATCTTGTTGTTAAATTCGGGCCATTTTAAGGGCGAATAGGAAAACCACAATGGGAGGACATGCAACAATGCCAAGCGAAAACTTATTACTAATGCTGCAGAGTGGTTTCAAGGGCAACATGGGAAATACAAAAACTCTTTAAATTACATGCTTGGGAATGCCTTAAAGCTTTACATGGTGATATGGAACAGTACAATTGTCAATGCAGTCTCAGCAGCAGCATAAACTTGCAGAGCATATTTGGCTGTGGAATGTTTTTCTTTTACAATTAGCTCAGCTTACATCCTGCAGCAGCACCCCAATGTAATTCATTTCAGTTTCAAAAACGTTTTTCCTCAAGAAGATTTACAGCAACACATGCTTTTTCATAGGCGGTAATAGGCCCACTTTTATTGGCCTCAGTTGACTGTTCAACTTTTCCTTGCTGATACAAAACTGTCCTGCTGCTGGCCATATTCTATTAACCTCTTATTATGAAGAGACTGCAGATGCTAAAGCAGTGTAAATTTGGCCAGCAGTAGGACATTTTTAATTTGCCAAAATGTACAGATGTAGAGAAAAGGGTACAGACATTGCCAGTTCATGTATCACAGGCATACTTTTATCAGTAAACATTTCAAAAAGTATCTGAGCAAAAAATGCTCAGGGAATGCATTGGTCTGTGTGACATTCACCTCTAGTATAAACACTATTATATATTCCTCCATTCCCAGTCAAATGAGAAAGAGCTCTTAAAATGACCTTCCCCCGAAGTAGCACGATTGGACCTTGTCTTTTTATAAGTCTCACATTTCTAACAAATATCAAGAAATTTTTTTCAAAATTTGGATATACTAGTTTTATATCCCCTTGATTCTGCATAATTTAATTCCACAAACCTCTGCATTATGTTGGAAATGTAATAGTGATGTGGGCACCTTTCTTCATATTGTTGGCGTTTTCTAAACTCAGGACATTCTAATTAAAAAGGAACTTTACCCACCAATTTAATGTCTCCAAAAACAATTACTTTTAAGGCGTGCCAACTGTCAAGGTTTTAGTGTGCTTATCTCAGCTTTTAACCAAACTTTCAATTCCTCTTATGGCTAGAGTCAAGACCGGACTGGCCATAGGGCAAACCGGGCACTTGCCTGGTGGGCCGGGCCGAACACAATCAACCTGATTGTGTTCGGGCCGGTCCGCTATGCCCGATGGCTGGCTCTGAGCAGAGACGGCACTACCACACAGGAGACACTAGAGGGCGCTGGTGGGGGAGGCCAGAAAAAACCTCCTCACCCAGCTCTCTCTACTCTGTGCTCTTGCTGGTGCTGTTCCTGTCCCGGCCGAGATATTTGCATATGAATGGGCCACGGTAGTTTACATATCAATAAGCCGTGACCCATTCATATGTAAATATCGCAGCTAATTCATATGCAAATCAATGTCGTCGCCCCTCCCTGTCCCTGCTAAGAAAAATTAAAAACTGCCTGAAGACTGCAAGAACAAGGTAAGTTTAAGCATGTGTATGGTGCATACGTTTGCTACATTGGCGGTCATTGTGAACACTTTCGTTACATTGGCGGTCAGTGCGAATAGTTTCGTTACATTGGCAGCTGGCAGGGCCAATTTCCCGGTATCTCCCCCTCCCCCGCAGCTTCGGCATAGGGGCCGGGCCGAACATTAGGCTTATTGTGTTCGGCCCGTCCCGGCCCCTATGCCCAAAGCGCCTGGCCGCCAAAGGGTGCGGTGGCAGGGAGATGGTGCCGTCAGATGAGTTGTGGAGGGGATCAGTGCTGAGGTCCCCACCGCTGCGACCCGTCCTGTAGGTAACCGCTCCTCCCGGCTGCTGCAGCTACAGAACGGCCGGCAGGAGAGAGAGAGAGCTGACAGGAGGGATTGCAACTGCGGACACGGTCTACATCTCTGTCGGATGCAGACCGTGTAGCTGAATCTGCGCCGACACTCGGATCTGTTCGGCCAGCGCTGTGAATCCTGGCCGAAAGGATTGTGAAGAAGTGATTTGTAAGGTCTGGGGGGGGGGCTTATTCTCGTACATTGGTAAATTGTTGATGAATGGCGTGAACGGAGAAATCAATTTTTCTATCAAATTCAAAGGCACATTGCAAGTGAATAAAAATAATGAATGGAAAGGGAATGACCATATTGTGAGTATATTGGTGTCTGTAGTACTTAAACTGGATATAGTTACATTTTATTTTAAAGTATGAAATGTGGCAAGCGGCCCCCATGAGAGAAAAAAATTTGTTGAGTGGCCCGCGAGTCTGAAGAGGCGGGGGGCAGAGACACTGTCGGAGGAGGCGGGAGGCGTCGCCGAAGTTCCAGTCGGGCGGCAAAGATGAGAAGGAGGCCGCGTCGGGTGCCGATGATGAGGAGGCCGTGTTCCAAAGAGGTCAGGCCGTGCAAGGTAAGAGGACTGTGCTGGCAGAGCCCAGCATAGATTCTGCACAGCCCACCAAAGAGTTTCAGGTGTGCTGTGCAATACCCTTTGGTGGGCTCTGCAGGATCCGAGGGGGCTCTGCAGTCTGCAAAGACCACCACAAATCCTGCAGAGCCCCCCTGAGATCCTGCAGGATCTCAGGGGGGCTTTGCCAGATCTCGGGGGCTTTGCAGGATCCATAGTCGAGGCAACTGGACTTTATGTATTTTTCTTGAAGACGTTTCACTGGCCATCCAACCAGCTTTCTCAATTCAGAAATTTCTGAATTGAGAAAGCTGGTTGGATGACTAGTGAAACGTCTTCAAGTAAAATACAGCAAGTCCAGTTGCCTTGACTTATTTCTTACAGATATTCTCTATAGCAAGCTTCCTACATTGTTGCAAGGTTTGTGTATTGGTTGTAGCAAGGCTTGTGTGTCAGCTGTAGCCCTCCGGTACTTACTAGTGGCCGGCCCTGCCCCTCGATTGCGCTTCTGTGTTTGGCTCCGCCCCCTGTTGTGAGGGGTGGGACCTGTCGGTGGTCACATGATTGGGCTGCTCAGTTTAAAATGCCCGGGCCTATTTTTAGTCCCAGTTCCGCCCTGGCTGGAGTCATTGCTGATCACATGTGCAGCACCATGTCAACTGCAATCTAAATAGAGGGTAAGATGGCACTTTCCTTGGCCATAAAGGTTAAGAGGTTGTAGTTTTGCTTTAAAGAAGAAAGACATCACCTCTAAAATCACAGTCTGCAGTCTTGCAAATGATCCAGCTCTCTTCCTACAACATTATAACATAATGAATTGATTTAAAAAAAATATGCCTCAGGTTCTTTTTGTGCTGTCATTATTAATAGCTTCACATAATTTATCTTAAGTAGGTGTTCAAAAATATATTAAATATTAAAGCAAACGTGTGCCGCTTGTCCTGAAAACAACAGCTTCTCAGCTATCTTTTAGTAAAAGACTTTTCCTTTCTCTGACAGATGGCATTCTTATAATGCTTGCCTAGGCCATTTATTCTAAATGAGATCATGTAAATGAATAAAAATAACATAATTTGTCAAGTAAGATTCTCATGTTTTCTTAACATGTGATGCAAAATATGCTAAAGCAAGCTGTAGTATATGACTAATACAGTTTTAAGAAAAACATTTTTGTGACACTACCATGCAGGTTTGAACAGTAAATAAAAAATAATTTGTTTGAGGTTATTGCCAGTATAGAAGATTCCACTAACTACCATGTTTTGCCGAAAATAAGACACTGTCTTATATTTTTTGTGGCTCAAAAAAACACACTAGGTCTTATTTTCGGGGTAGGTCTTATTTTCGGGGTAGGTCTTATTTTTTTTTTTTTTTTTTTTTAATGTACAACAATCCCAAATTAATGCAAATCCAAATGAAATAATCCAAAATGGCAAAGTTAAGAATAGGGTGATCAGGACAATCAGGGGTGCCATACCTTTCCAAGAGCAATTGGCAATCGGCTTATGCAGCTCTGCTCCCTGCGCTGCCGCCTCGCTTCCTCTAGCATTGATTCTCTCTTCAAGTTTCCCCTTATGCCTCCACTGGCCCTGGGAATGGTCACAACTAGGTATTATTTTCGGGGTAGGTCTTATATTTTAGCAATTCCCAAAAATGGTACCATGTCTTATTTTCGGGGAAACAGGGTAATAAATACAATGATTTGCATATTTTTTTTATATCAATGACCTTAATTGCTTAAAGGCTAAGTTTACCTTTCAGAATGTAACATGAAAAATGGTAGCATCGCAACCCCCCCTTTCCTCCACTTACCTGAATTCTCCCTGTAGGTTGCTGCACTTTTTTGAAAATGTAATGGCTGTGCGTGGCTCTGCACACACAGCCAGAGTATCCATTCACTGATCATGTCAAAGCCACTGTGGCAGAGGGACTTCTAGTCCTTATTGGAATACAAGTACCAAGGAATGGACATGGATGGGAAGGAGAACCTACAGGAGTCAGAGTATTGCAACAACGATCCACTGATTATGGTTGCAATACTTTACTGGCTCCAATGCAAAAACATAATTCACGTAAATTTTTTTCTTTTATGAAGAAATGTGCATTTATTATTTTTTTCTAAAAGGTGGACTTTAATGTATTGTTTCTCAAACTATGAGGCACATCTCACCTGTAAGGCTAAAATGCCGTTGCTTGACTGTCATGTTGAACCTCTTGCTTCAATACCTGGAATAAATTACCCAGAACCTGTATGCAGATCAGGACGTCTGACTTTTCTCTGACATTGCTGATTTGCATGATTATTTCAGATTAGTGACTCAGAAAGTATTGAAGCCAGTTCATCAGTATCGGCAAAAAGCATTTTTCCGAAGGAGGTCGGGAAAGTCAGGCCCCCTAATTTCTCTTATGACTAGTTTACTTTAAAGCAGACCTACGCACGAGAATATATTTATATTACATATTTTGAATGACCTTTTAACATGTCTGAAGTGCCAATTTATAAGCAAATGTATGAATGATGTTGTGGAACTGGAGAAAGCGCAGAGAAGGGCAACTATACTCATAAGAGGTATGGAGGAGCTCAGGAGGAAAGATTAGCTGCACTGAATTAGCTCTCTATGGAGAAGAGGCGATTAAGGGGGAACATGATCAACATGTATAACTACATAAATGGTCCATGATGGTCCATATAAAGAGCTTGGTGCCACATTATTCACGTTAAGGTCACTGCAAAGGACAAGGGGGCACTCTTTGCATCTGGAGGAAAAGCGGTTTAACATTTGCATACAGAAAGGATTCTTCACAGTTAGAGCTGTGAAATTGTGGAACAGACTCCCCAGGAGCTAGTTCTAGCTGGCTCAGTTAATTGTTTAAAAACAAATCTGGATGTATTCCTAAATGCACAGAATATTATTGAATATTGAGTTCTTATAGGTATATCAAGCATCAGAGATTGTTGATCCAGGGAATATCTGATTGCCTTATGGGATCAGGAAGGAATTTTTTCCCCTGCTGGAGCAAATTGAACCATGCTTTATAGGGGTTTATTGCCTTCCTCTGAATCAACAGGGGGTAATTGTGGGCATAGCGTTCTGCTTAGGCTTTTTTTTTTTTTTTACATCTCTACAGGTTGAGCTTAAAGTGACATTAAACCCTCCGATTTTTTTAAACCAATACTGTAATGTGTGCCTTACTGTAATCCATGGTTGTTTCCCTTCTCTTTGCTGCTCTTCCTTTTAAATCCTCATGTCTTCTCATGCTTGGGTAGAACTTCCCTTTTCAGCTCAGGGCCTCTTCCTGTAGTGCTGACTCAGGTTACAAACCTACACACAGACACCGTGTATCCATTCCTGAGACAAGGCAGTCTGCTACAAAACAGAAGTTCTGCCCAGCATGAGAACAGATACAGATTTAAAAGGAAGAGCAGCAAAGAGAAGGGAAACAACCATGGATTACAGTAAGGCACACATTACAGTATTGTTTCATGTTAAAAAATCTGAGGGTTTAATGTCACTTTAATGGACTTGGGTCTTTTTTCAACTTGACTAATTATGTAACTATGTAATAAATACTATAAATAAGACATATACTGGCAACAAACACGTTCACTGTTCATCTAAAAGCCACAGAAATGTGTCCACTTGTTTGACTGTTCCTGAATGCCTCTGAACATAATTTAGTGCAAACGATCGTTACATGGTATTTCACACAAGAAGTCAGTTGGATTACCCTAACATACTAACATATCTTAGAAATGCATGCATAATAGTAACTATGTTTACAGTTCAGTGCTTGAATTCTATAAGAAATATGTACTGACTTCTTTTTGAAATGCTAGTTATCTGCCTGTCATGCAGATTCAGAGGCTTTAACACTTTAATTCACTGGCTGATAACAAGTATGCAGAATCAGGGGTACTGACTTTGTTTGCTGCATACTAGTTTAGGGTCAGGGACAAGGTATTAAAATAATTGGCTCATAATGACAGCAATGACAGTACAAGTTTTCTATGACTTTTCTTTTTGACTTTTCTCTCAAAAGGAACTCTACAGTTTACTCTTTGACTGCCGATGATTTACATTGTGTGGCATAACTACCCTTATCCTAGACAGCCAATAATATGACAAGTTATGGCAGTCATAAGGACTAAAAACAAGTTCATGTCTGCACTGGGAGCCATGAATTTGTTTTAAATGTAAACTTAGAGCTCTCTACTTTAAGTGGAAGGGATCAGGACAGCTGTTCAGCTGGCACATGTCTTCTACAAAGTGAAAACTTGGGCCACTCCCCAAAACACTTACAACTGCCAACTCCCCACTCTGCCGGCAATAAGACCTCTGTCCGTAGAGCTTGCCAGTCTTATCTGCCTTAAGTGCCCGTTCACAACAGGGTGGTTCGTCCGCAGGGATTTGGCCACGCAAATCCGCCGACATGAACAATCCATACATTGCTACGAGGACTGTTTATGCAACCATGCGGCTCAGCACGATCCAAACCGCCCCCCCGGCCGAATTGGTCCCTGACCCTTTTTTGCCATGCGGTTTTCATACTGCTTTCAATGGACCACGCTGTTCAGCTCGGTTTTGGGCGTTTTTAATTGCGTTTCAGCGCTAAAACGCAATTAAAAACTCCCAAAACCGCACTTTTAAAATCACCGTGGAAACTGCGCTGATCCGCAACCGCCCTGGTGTGAATGGGGCCTTAAGGATGCCAAGGGGAATATTGGGGAACATCGATGCATTTAGGGATAGTGACTTCCTAACCACATGTAATTGTATCACATATGATTACATGCAGCGTGCCAGTGTTCTGCCGCTTTCCAGTGCAGCCGCTGTCACTCGATTATTAACTTAAATGGGTGACAACTGCCACTTGTAAACGGAAGATCTGAAATTCCTGCTGCAGGAAATAGCAAGTTCTTGACACAAGAATACCAAATGGCACCTAAACCATATGTGTTAATGGAGCCTTACAGTGCCAGAGCACTAGAATAGGCTTAAATGTTGAGGTACAACTTAGGATTTATTCTGCAACAAATATGACAAATTTTGAAGCTGAGGTCCAGCTGTGGAAGCATTCGGTGTACAGTATCTACCGTAAATCAATACAAATATACTGTGCACACATTATATTAATAAATAGGCACATAAATGTAAATCCAGTGAATTACATTTTTTTCCCAACACTTCAGACTTGCAGCAAACCAACAACGTGATTTCTTTCTTCCCTGTGTCTTCTTAAAACTGTGTATCTCACACCATCCGTGTTTCACACACTTCCCACACTGCATAGGCTTGTTGTGCCTCCTCTTATGTAAGTGGATTTTTCATTGCCTAATAAATAGTTTTTATAGTTTCACGTTATGTGCTGTATATCATTATTATCTTTCAGAGTTGCAGAGATACATATTTACATAGTAGGTTAGGTTGAAGAAAGACACAGGTCCATCCAGTTCAACCTATGTGTGTGTGTGTGTGTCTCTCTCTCTCTCTGGATATAGTCGGCTCTGAAGTAGTTCCCATACCCTTTTATTTTTAGTGAACTAAGAAACTCATCTAAAAGTTTTTTGAATTTACAAATGCTATCAGTGGATACTACTGACTCTGGAAAGGAATTCCACATTTTTACTACTATCACAGTAAAAAAACAAAAAACCTGACGTAGTCTAAGATTAAACCTGCTCTCTTCTAACCTCTTGTTGTGCCCTTGTGTCATCAATGGATTTCTTGATGTAAACATCTTATTCTGGATATTGTGGTCCCCATGAAGGATTTTGAAAGTTGCTATTAGGTCCTCTCTTAAGAACCTCTTTTCTAATAAATAATACATTTAATTCTTGAGGCAATCTACATAAGTCAGGCTTTCCATCCCCCTTATTAATTTTGTAGCCCTTCCCTGAACTCTCTCGATTTCTTGGAGGTCTTTTCTGAGGGTTGGTGACCAAAACTGAACTGCATACTCATGGTGTGGCCAAACCAGTGATTAAAATTATGTTTTTTATCCCTCGCTAAAATCCCTCTTTTAATGCAGGATAGTATCTTACAGGATAGTATGTTACATAGATATACTCTCTTACATATGTCTATCTTACATAGCTATATTTAAGATAGTATCTTATATAGAACAGTTACTGTCTGTACACCTATAAAAAAAACGCCGGACAGGGCCATCTGAAATATGGCAAATTTGATCATGCTAGAATTTTTTAGTTATGGTCCATGAGCAAAGCTGAACTTTTGTTCACCTCGAACCCATGCTCATCCCAAGCCTCATTCTTAAATTTAATGGTTCAGGAGAACATATGGTTGTGATGCTCAAGGAGAGCATGATAGTGATATACTTTGAGATATCACTGTAAGATGCTTGGTGAGGATAAATGCAATTGATTAAGTAAAGACCATATCATTGTATGATTCTGTGGAAGAACAAATAAATGGTTTGGTGCAGACATATTACAGATTGTTCACAGTTCTCTGCTAAGCAAACCACAATGTTAGCACAATATAATTGCATATGGTATTGCATTATTTGTAAATTCTGAGTTTAATCCTATGATGAATGTTTGTGCTAATAGCCCATGTTAATGTTCTAAAGTACCTTTTCAGACACTTACTGAAAATGAAGCAATGCTACTATAAATAACAAGCTTGCAGACAACAGGATAAACCTGTAGTACAAATCTTTACTATTACGTAACACTGTAAATGAACTAATTAGCCCACAGCAGACAATACAAAACAGTACCACCGTGTTGGTAATCATAGTCAACAAGTACATAGGCCCAGTAAAATGGGCTTGATCTGTGTGTACATTTTGTATTTAGATTTTTTTGCATTTAGACAAAATCTACATATAATCTTCCGTCATCTGATAGCAGACAACCCACCAAATCTTTATCAACATCGATTATGATATTGTACAGACAGAATGGATACAGTGACCACATGTGTCCATGCATGTTTTATTGTACATCTGTGTCTTTTGAACCAGAAGTTTGGTTTGTGCCTGTGAATCTTTTTGGTTTACTTCCATATAGGAAAGGTGAAATCTTGGTCTATATGGCCACTATAATTTCACAGACATTTGGCACAGCTCTACAAGCATTTGTATTATCAATTTAAATGTATCCCTACAGGGACATGCTGATATTGTTATTTCTATTTTACTGAAGAATGCAACATATTACTTTAAAGTCAATTTCCAACTTTGTAAATGATTTGTATTTATTGTGTTAATGTAGAGGTGCAGGGGTGGTGTATGTGTGTGTGTATTGTTATGAGTCACAGTGTTGTTTTTTATACTTTTTTAATGGACTCCTGTATAGGCCAGAGTCCTAGAAATGCAAAATTCCCTTCACTGGAACTTCAGTCCGACTCTCTGAGTGTCAGTTTGTTATCTGTAAAATGTAATCAGCTGATTCCTCTCTGCTCTGCTGAGCTCACTCTGCTGACTCCTCCCCCCTTCTCATGAATGAGCACACGCTCAGCTCTGAGAAGACGAACAGCAGCGGTGACAGAGCAGAGAGTAGAACTCCTCCCTTTGGTTCATCACAAGACATCTCGACATGGCTCTGTGTGTACTCTGGAGGAATGAGTGGAGGTAGAACTGTCTCTAAACTTTCTCTCTGTTACTCTGTTTTGTGTGTCTCTCAGATCTTTCCATCTCCAGGGCCAGATTTACTCTCCCTGCTGCCCCAAGGTTAGGTTCCTCAATGCACCCCCCTTC
>NW_017306525.1:713173-762918 GCF_000935625.1 Nanorana parkeri | reverse complement strand
CCATTGTCGTCATTTACCAATGACTGTTATAACAAATACATTAAAAACATTTCCAAAAACAAGAACACTGAAAATAACTGGTTTGAATTGTGCAAACTGAAAATACTCTGTACTGCAGAATTTTGCATGAACTTTTTAATGTGTGGACTCACCAGGCAGAGCCGTAGGTAGCTCCTTTTGCGCCCGAGGCAAGAACAAAAAATTATGCCCCCCAACAGACTTATGCGATATGTGATGTCATGTGCCTCGCCTCCAGGATAGCAGCGCGCATGCGCAGAATGTGCTGGTGGCCCAATCCAAAATAGCATAAAAATTTGTTTCGTTTGACGAAACGAATGAAAACATTTTTAGTTTACATTCATTAAGGCTGGGTTCACACCTGGGCGTTCCAAATAGACGCGTTTTATGCTAGTTTTTTAAGCACTTTTTTTGTTCACTGAAACCCGCATTCGACGTTCGTTTTTTAATCTCCCTAGCGGTATGATTTCTTTTCTCTATATTTATTTCGGTTTTTGAAAAACTTTTTAAACTTCCTGCCGGTTCCGCCCACCTGTCCCTTGCGAAGGACGCTCGCAAGGGACGGAAACGGGAAGACCGCAGCGGCCAGAGGACACAGCGGGGATCGCGGAAATGGTAAGACCTATGCTGTATTCCCGGGTGTGGATCGGGGTTACCGCTTTGTTAACCCCGAGCCACACACTCGGGAATACCAATGGATAAGCGCTGAAATACGCCCCAAAAAAGCTGCTGTACTATTTCAAGCGTAGGGCGTGTTTCGCCCAGGTGGGAACCATGCCCATAGGGATTCCTAGGATTTCACTGCTTGATCGTTTTTCAGCGCTTCGATCAGCGCTGAAAAACGCCCAGGTGTGAACCCAGCCTTAGTCCTTTTTTGGGGGGGGGGGGGGGATGTGTGTGTGTGTAGGAAGTGTTTTTGTTTTGCTTTTTAATTTATTTTGTATTATTATTTTTTTTAGTGTTGGGGGGGCTCCTGGGAAATATTAGGGGTCTAAACAGATCCCTTTTGAAATAGAAAAAGAGATTGAGGACACTGAGTCCTCTGCCTATACAGGTGGGGGAGAGCAGCGGGGATCAGAGGAGAAGCTGGAGCCTGTGCCGCTCCTCTTCTCCCTCCTGAGCCGTGGCTGTGACGACCGTCTGGCGCCCCTGTTGCCAATGGCGCCTTGTGCTCGCCATGGCAACAGGGCAAGGGGGCGCAGCCAGACCGGCAGTGGCTGCGCCCCCCCTCAGCTGCGCCTGAGGAAAGTGCCTCACTCGCCCCATGGTAGCTACAGCCCGGTCACCAGGGATGTGCTGGGTCACCAGGGATGTACGGGGTCACTAGGGATGTGCGATGTCACCAAGGTTTTTTGGACTCACCAGGAATCTGTGGACTCACCAGGGATGAGCAGGGTCATCAGAGATGTACAGGTTCACCAGGGATGTTCGGGGTCACCAGTAATCTGTGGACTCACAAGGAATGTGCGGGGTCAGCAGGGATCTATGGGGTCACCAGGGATCTGTGGACTCACCAGGGATGTGTGGGGTCACCAGGTACTTGTACAGGGTCACCAGGAATGTTCGGGGTCATCAGGGATCTGCGGACTCACCAGGGATCTACGGGGTCACCAGGGATCTGTGGACTCCCCAGGGATGTGCAGGGTCACCAGGGATGTGCGAGGTCACCAGGGGTCTATGAACTCACCAAGGCTATGCACAGCGTGTCACCAGGACTGTACGTGGCATATTGGTGCATCCCTTATTGAAGATCCTTGTCTGGGGGACTGATGTGAATTGTAGTTTCCACCTTATATTTGGATTGCTTTTGTATATTTACCATTCCCCTGTTTTTGTGGCACATTTGATTGTGTTTAATAAGTACCATGTGGATTAGTTTGAATGATTTAGTTAACCTAAGAGGTATATCAGTTTCACAGCACGGTGTGAATCACATTATTTACAAATTGTCCAGGGGACAGTGCAGAGTGACCTGGAGATTTTTTTAAATTTATGACTACAGTTGGACATTTGTTGTAAGCAATTACTAAAGAAAACAGTTTTATTTTGTCTCCAGCAATCTCTCAGAATATTCCTCCAACTGTAGTCACAGGTAATGAAAAAAAAAGAAATCCAGGTCACTTTGCACTGCCCAGGAGGTGTTACCACTATGAATATTAGTAAAGCTCATGCAAAGCATTATCGGAAAAGGAGTTTTTCTACGCCCTAAACTGTAGTTTCCACTGTGCACAACAACCTGGTGGTCATTTCAAAAAAGCCACGTGAACACTGAGAGGACAACTAAAAAAAGTACGTTTTTGTGTTTATATACAGCATCTACATATGCCGGCATCATGTACACAAGGTGTATTGCTAGCATAAGTTTTTCTTAAAATGCCTCTGCAAAGGTGGAAATGGACTTTAAATCATAAGTATGTTTGTTAAAACTTAAGACTAACAGGGTTATTCACTAAAGGGTGAAGAGTTTGGAGAAGGCCGGAGAAGTGAACAATCTAGGACAACATAGCTGAACTGGAAAGTGAGGTGAACTTGAGAATGTTTCCAAATCAGCTACGTTGTCCTAGATTGTTCACTTCTCCTCCATTCTCCAAACTCTTCACCCTTTTGTGAATAACCCGGTAAATATTCTCTTTGTTTGACTAATACAGTAGTACAGTATGTACTTATTCTAGAAGCTTAGAGGTTCTCACAATAGCAAGTCAAGCAACAATGACAATCTTACACATACAATTTTATTACTTACGAGGTTCTGCCATTTTTCCAGCTGATGTGCTGTATAGCATTTGCCTGCGACCAATATTCCTTACTGCCATATGTATACATCATATTTTTTTAACCAGCAACTTACAATATACATTACTTTGTGTGAATACCAACATTGTAAAAAAAAAAAATCAGATTTTGCTGTAATTCAAGTTTGGTTCCACCCCTTCTTGCCTGCCCCGTGTACTTTTAGTAATAAACATACTTATTTTTCAGTAGGGCGATGTTGACCACGCTCAGCTTTACAGAAACGTGTACCTAAATTCAGCTGTCTACATCTCTGCATCTCCTGATTGATTTGACATGCCATCAAATGCTCAGTCTAAATTGCCCACATCTATGACATTCATGGCAAGTAAATTTGATCAAAAAGCTAAGCTTTATAAACAACTAAACCATCATTGTTTACTTCTACAAACTATTTCATTCCAGGGGACCTTTTATGTATGATTTTTGTTTTGTTTTGAAAATGCTTGTACTTTAATATTTGATAGTAAGCCTTTATCTTGGCTTATAGTATATTATTTAGAGCAAGATTTAGGAGATACAGTATACCTTCTTCATCAGGCCAGAGAAGCACTATGCTAGAAATGTATATCTGCATATTGTAGTGCTGCTCATATTGGACTGCAACAGCTTGAGCCTTTTTTACATGTGAGGAGAGATAAAGCTTATCCCTCTGAAATGTAGACAATAGCTTTCATCTCTGTCTAAATCAAAGGTACTCAACCATCTTTCCAGCTGGTGCGACTAGTTTATGAGTCTATCACCTCACTCCAAAATACCTAATACTCTGGAGATCCATACAATTGTCTGCAGCCCACATTTCATTTAGCAAGCTTCAGGTTGGCCACCTTTGATCTGAATTTGAATTATGCAAAAGCAATGGCATTTTGATTTGTTAAAGTATAAAACATTGTATCAGACGTGTAATAACCTTGACTATTAAAAGGGAGATATAGGAGGCTGTAGCTAACTACCACAACGTTATGTTAGCACAGATGAACTGCACACTAAAATCCAATATTTCGGTTAATAATATGCTCTTTTAAATCTTTCCTAAAGAATGGCTATAGGAAATTCAAGATTGCTGTTTATTCTGGCTTCAGTAAAGTGGCAAAGTGCCCCTGGTATGTGACTAGACACTGATACCATGTCTATTTTTAATACATCTATCAATTAAACATGTCCTAACTTATCTCCTTTAGCTGTAGTGTGAGGGCCTACCTGATTGATTTTTTATGTATAAGTCGTTCAATGGTGATGGCAGCATCAGCAATAAGCTTTATACTATAAACTCCTTAAAAAAGACTAGAGGCCACCACCTACAATTGGTGGAGAAACAAATGTAAGCACAGAGGGCGTAGGGGCTTCTTCTCAGTTAGAGCGGTTAGGGTCTGGAACTAGCTGCCACAAGCAGTGGTATCAGCTGAGAGTGTAGAATCATTCAAAAAGCATTTGGACAATTTCCTCAGAGACCGTAACATACAGGGGTACAGGTACCCTTAAAAACAAGACCACAGGGACTCATACACACGCATACACATGCAGAATCACATACATACACGCTATTGGTTGAACTTGATGAACCTGTGTCTTTATTCAACCTCAAATACTATGTAACTATTTAACTGATTGGATATAGATTTAATTGATTGTTTAGGCAAACGCTTACAATACACAGTTGTTGGTAAATGTAAAGGAGGACACAGCTTGTGAAATTATATGGCTAGCTTATGGCACATCAAGTCAAAACTATATTTTGGACACAGTGGGGAACATCTCTTCAATTGGGCCATGGAGAGCAATAACAATTTGCCAGAAGCATTTTTTTTAACGTTTATCAAAAACTAAAAAAACATTTTGGCTGGGTTTGGGCTTTAAAGGAAAAAAAACCCCCAACATTTTCAGAGTTTTTATTTCTACTTAGGAATACAGAATAATGTATTCTGCAAATAGTGTATACTGTGTTGTACTATAAGAGAAGCTCTATGTAAATGTGTCACTGCAATTGTACACATAGTACTTAAAATGGCAGATTAGAAGATTTGTAAAATACCAACTTAAACTCTAACATTGAGGGTAGTAATGATGGTTATTAAAACGTGAAAGCTCCCCATCCACCCATTTATTTTTGTGAAAATAATGTAATCTGTAATATTTATATTTGTAACTGAAATATAATTTATATACATTAGTTTGGCTTGTAGAGATGTATTTTTTATCCTTTTGGTTTCATCATTTTAGATCAGTGTGCTTTGGCAAACATTCTGATGATGGAGTTATACATTCTGTTGCTTAGTTTCTCTTAACATAAAAGGGACTTTGCAACCTATACATGAACTCAAAACTGCAATAATATTAGTAACTTGAATGGTTGAAGATATAGAATCAGTTTGGAAATACAACAAGAAAGACTATCCTTGCCAGCTCATCCATGTCATCCTCTACACTTCTGATAAAAATACCTTAAGACAATAAAACAGTTTAAGTTACTGGAATTAATTTTGTTTGAAACATTTACTTGTGTATTGTTCCTTCTAATTACTATTTGTTTTTTTACTGCTACTTAAAGAATAACATACCTTGTTCATATCAAAGGTGGAAAATACTTGCTCAATGTATTTGTTTGCTTCAGGGTTCATTCCATGCAGACCAAGTAATCCTTTAAACTCATGCAAGCTCAGCTGTCCAGATGGACACTCTCTCATGAATTTTCTGTACCAGTGATGTATCTCCAGAGCATTAATATCATCTGCAGTTGATGCAGTGGATGCAGCTGTACCCATATTGGTTATGTTATTAGCTTTTGTTTTTTGAATTCCATTCCATGCGATAGACTCATCCACTTGTCCCCAGAGTTTCCCAAAACACTGCACATATTACAGTAAAGATCTTTTTTAAACCTCTTAAAGCTCGTTACAGAGAAAGACTACAAGTGTAAAAATAGAAGCCTGGACAGATTAGGGGTTTTGTCAAATGACTGGCTACTAACAAGTATTAACAATTGTAACAGTGTTTTACCTTTAATGTTTTGAGAGAGGATACTTTTACAAATTCCATGTGGCAATTAGCTGGTCAGGTTTGCATTGTTAAACCAAATTATTTAGCAAGAATTCAGAGCTGGACTAGATTTCTTGCTTTAATATTGAAGGGCCATCAGTCCCTGATTATTATTGGTTATTATATGGAGATTATTTCCATATAAAAGATTTTGACATCTATTCTTTTTCTAAGGCTGATTTATGTGTCTGCTTTATCTCTTTTTTTATTAATTAGTGATTTTTCATGTCATCGTTAGTAGTACTGAATAGTAGCATCGGTAGTATCTGATTTCTGCTAGATCACCTTAGAACTTTACTTTGGCAATATTAAAGTGACACTAAACTCAGGAGTTAAATCTGAAGAAGGCATTCAAATAGCTTAACTATTAATAATACTGTACCTTATTTGTGTATCATTCGGCTGTAGATCCTCAAATCATCTCTGAATTCATGCTGACACTGTCCTTCCTTCTGGAGGGTGACTACTTTTTTCCCCATATCCCCTGTGTGTGTTGTAAAGTAGCCAACACTCCAAACTCTCTCCTGTGATAGAGTCCAATCTTAATACAAATTGGTAAGCTAAACATGAGATTGTAGTCTATTACGGGAGCGAGCTTGGAGCAGTGGCTATTTTACAACACACACAGGGACCATGGGGTGACACAAAACTCAGGAGGTAAATCTTAAAAATACATTTAAGTACCTTAACTATTAACAAAAGTGTACACAGGGACTATGGGGGACAAAAGTAGCCCCCCTCCAGAAGGAAGGGCAGTGTCAGAACCAATTCAGAGATGTTTTGATGATCTACAGCCAAGTGATGCACAAATAATCTAAATTTTTTTAATAGTTAAAGTGACACTAAATTAAGGAGTTAAACCTTAAAAATGCAATCAAGTACCTTAACCATTGACAAAAATGTATCTTATTTGTGTATGACTCGGCTGTAGATTCTCAAATCATCTCTGAATTGGTGCTGACACTGTCCTTCCTTCTGGAGGGTGGCTACTTTTATTCCCTATGGTTCTTGTGTGTGTTGTAAAGTAGCCAGCACTCCAAGCACACTCTAGGAATGGACTATAATCTCATGTTTAGTTTACTAATTTGTATTGAAATTGTAGTCCATCATGGGAGCGAGCTTGGAGTGGTAGCTACTTTACAACACAGACAGGGAACATGGGGAACAAAAGTAGCCAACCTCCAGAAAAAAGGGCAGTGTCAGCACCAATTTAGAGATGATTTATGGATGTACATCTGAATGATACACAAATAAGGTTCAGTATTATTAATAGTTAAGGTGCTTGAATGCATTTTTAAGGTTTAACTCCTGAGTTTAGTGTCACTGTAAATGATGTATCCAGAACAAAAAAAGGTTGACAAGGGAGTAAAATATTTGTTATTGGAAGTACTCTTTTGATTGCAACTCTTCTTTTAAGCTCACGGTTGTTACAGGATTTTTTTAAACAACAAATTAATGTATGAATATTTTTAGGTGCACCCAAAATATGTGGTGGCTGACTAAAGCCAATCAATAAGTAACAGAAATAAGCAATTTAATTCATCAGGATCAACATTCAACCTGGATCATGACAATTTACTCAAGATGCACTAAGTTTTGCCATTGACATGATGGCTTGCACAAAAGGTTCTGTAACTTTTAAACTCATGCTGCCTCGCAGTTTTCCCAGGCTCCCCTGTATTTGTTCTATTCTGTTCTACAACCAACCACCATGAGTTTTGCCATAAAATACAATCCCCACATTTCAGCAGCTAAATAGACCCCTGAGCTGCACAAAGCCTTCTCATTTAGAGAAACTTCAAGCTTGTATTTGTATCCTAAGGGCTTACCATATAAGCACTGTTGTTAAAATATTTCCACAAAATGTTTTAACCACTTTTCCTCATCCCCGCCCTCAGTCAGCCAATTGGTGTAGCTCTGGCCAGAGCTACAGGCAGGGTGAAGCAATTGCATTTGATATACCTTCAGCTGTTGTTTATTGCCAAGTGGGCTTGAGCAATGAGTAGGGTGTGCATGAGAAGGTGCAGGGGCTGACTGGCAACTTTTAGCCCAGGGGGGCAAGTACAAACCTGAGGCCCATGGTGCGGCAACTTGGCCCCCCTCCCGCTCTGCCTCTTCCCTGCATTCTCCCCGCCCCTGTGTGACACTTTGCCATCCATGTAACAGTAGTGTGAATGTATTTATCGGTTTAGGAAATGTAAAGCACACTGGTAGTGGAGGGATGCCACGTCAGGGCTGTGCGCGTGCATGACTGCTGTGACCCTGGTAGTTCTGCCACTAACTAAAAAATACATTGTACAGCATTGCAGAATGGCATTGGCTATAGAGAACTACAATTCCAAGCAATACATTACACAACAATGCAAAATACCATCAGCTATAGAGGACTATAAATCCCAGCAATAATGACTACCAACAGCTATAGAGAACTACAATTCCCAGCAATACCATTATACAGCAATGCAGAACAGCATTAGCTATAGAGGACTACAAATCCCAGCAATACATTACACAGCGCAATGCAGAATAATATGAAGCTACATACTCTGTTGCTCTGGGTTCTCCGCCTGATGTCTAAAGGGTCTCAGGTGGGCTGTGCGGGCTCTCACCAGGGGTCCAGAGAGTTTCACGGGTGCGTGTGTGTGCAGCAGAGGTGGTTCCCTAATTAGGCTCTCAGGTGGCCAATGCGGACCGCCAGGTGGTCAGTGCGGGCTCTCTGCTCCAAAACAAAAGGCTCCAGTGATGGACTACTAGTTTGTATTGAGATTGTAGTCCATCACAGGAGCAAGCTTGGAGCGGTGGAAATAAGAAAAAAAAAGTGTGGTGTGCAATATAGTGAAATGGAAAGTGTAAAATTATACAGCAATCAATGCAAAATGGCACTGGCTATAGAGGACTACAAATCCCAGCAATAATACATTATACAGCACAATGCAGAATACCACCAGCTATAGAGGACTACAGATCCCAGCAATAGTACGTTATAGCTGATGGAATTCCGCATTGCGCTGTATAATGTATTATTGCTGGTGTTTACATACATAGTCCAACCCATATAGGTCCACGCATCATCTCATTCTTAGGGATACTTGTATCCCTGGATATTACGGTTCCTCAAGAAATTGTCCAAACGTTTCTTGAACAAATCTACACTCTTGGCTGAAATCACTGCCGATGGCAGTGAGTTCCAGACCTTAACTGCTCTTACTGTAAAGAACCCTCTTCGCCCACTGTGCTGGAATTTTTTTCTTGTTCCCGGGGGGCAATTGCCACCCTGGCCCCCGGCCCAGTCCGCCCCTGAGAAGGTGGCAGACTGGGTGCCAGAGATTGTACTGGAGGAAAGTAAGGGAGAAGCTCAACATCAGCAAGGCAAGATGTCATCCAGAGGCAGGGGCAGCCTGCAGAGGAGAAAGGGGAGCAGTTGCTTCCAGCAAATGGAAGTCCTATTCCCTGGACTGCTTTACAGTTCAGGAATCTGTTTCCTTTATAACATATCTGCTGCCCACAGCACTGTAGTGGTTTGCAGCCGTGGTAAATGTGCCAGTTATTCGGGTACCGCATGCATGAGGGAGATACAGTCATGGCACAGAATATTGGCACCCCTGCATTTCTGTCAGATAATGCACCACTTCGCACAGAAAATTGTTGCAATTACAAATCTATTCTCATGTTTATTTCTTTTGTTTGTATTGGTATGACACAAAAAGGAGAAAAAAAAGCCAAATCTGACACATTCCACGCAAAACTTCAAAAATTAACTGGACAAAATTATTGGCACCCTCAATTAATATTTCGTAGCAAAGCCATTGGAAAAAATAACTGAAATCAATCGCTTCCTGTAACCATCAATTAATTTCTTACAACCCTCTCCAGAGGAATTTTGGACCACTCTTCTTTCACCAACTGCTCCAAGTCTCTCAGATTGGAAGGGTTCCTTTTCCCAACTACTGTTTTGCGATCTCTCCACAGGTGCTCTATGGGATTCAGATCTGGACTCATTGCTGGCCAGTCCAGTACTCTCCAGTGCTTTGTCTGAAACCATTTCTGGATGCTTTTTGACGTGTGCTTTGGGTCATTGTCCTGCTGTAAGATCCATGACCTCTGACGGAGACCCAACTTTCTTACACTAGGCCCTACATTGCACCCAGAATTCTTTGATAGTCTTCAGATTTCATAATACCATGCACACAGTCAAGACATCCAGTGCCTGAAGCAGCAAAGCAACCCCAAAACCTCAGTGAACCTCCACCATGTTTGACTGTAGGGATTGTATTTTTTTCTTTAAAGGCCTCATTTCTTTTTATGAAAACAGTAGAATGGTGGGCTTTACCAAGATGCTGTAATTTTATTTCGTCTGTCCACAGCACATTCTGCCAAAAGGATTTAAGTTTTGGCAAACTCCAATTTGGCTTTTTTATGTTTCTGTGTCAGCAGTGGGCTCCTCCTGGGTCTCCTACCATAGTGTCCCTTCTCTTTCAGATGGCGACATATAGTGTGAGCTAGCAGGGAATCACCAGCACTCAATAATGAAAGCAAAATATGTCCTTTTAATTGACAAAAGCGTCATAGAATTCAAAAAAAGGTTCTTTTTTTGAATTCTATGACGCTTCTGTCCATTAAAAGGACATATTTTGCTTTCATTATTGAGTGCTGGTGATTCCCTGCTTGTTCTATCTCTGCACTGCGCCATCCGTGAACCAATATCACTGCGAGCACCATCTTCTCTTATCTGGCCGGGACTGCTGTGAGGTGTGCGGAGGGCTCCCCCAACAACCTACATATAGTGTGAGCTGACACAGTTGTACCCTGTGCCTGAAGGTCAGCTTGAATTTGTCTGGAAGTTGATCGAGGATCTTTATCTACCATTCGAACAATCCTTTATTGCAATCTTTAATCAATTGCTCTCTTTTGTCCATGTCCAGGGAGATTAGCTACAGTGCCATGGGCTGTAAACTTCTTGACAATGTTGTGCACAGTTGACACAGCAACAATAAGATCTCTGGAGATGGACTTGTAACCTTGAGATTGTCAATGCTTTTCCATGATTTTTGTGACAATAATTTTGTCCAGTCCATTTTTGGAGTTTTGCTTGGAATGTGTCAGGTTTGGCTTTTTTTTCTCCACTTTTTTGTCTCAATACAAACAAAAGAAATAAACATGAGAATGACTGAACATTTGTAATTGCAACAAATTCTGTGCAAATTGGTGCATTATCTGACAGAAATGCAGGGGTGTCAATATTCTGGGCCATGACTGTATATGATTCTTCACCACAAAGCTCAGTGGGAGCAGCACATAAAATGATAACAGCTAACAGCAAAAGGCCCACACTTTACCTCCTTTTTGCTCCTGCCTTTCCACCTCTTCTGCCACTCTACAACAATCTCCATTTGCATCTGATGCAACATCTGTAGCCTCAACCAATAGGGATGGAAGTCCTTGCAACAGAATGTGGAAGGTAATGCCTCTGTGCCACTGGACCACACTGTCAGTGGCAGGGTTCACATGACCACAGACACATGGTTCAACATGCGTGGGCAGGAGCGTTACACCTCCTTATGGTACACTGGGTACATTTGCTGGCTGTTGGGAAAGATGCAAGTTGGCGCACACTACTGGAGTTGGTTGTACTGCCCCATTTCCTGCACCTCGGTGATAAAATTTCTGTCACTTCTACCTCCTCCTCCTTGATGGCCTCACCGGGTGACTCATCAGAACCACCAGTCCCCCCTCAAGTGACCTAGAACATATACAACTGCCCAAGTAAATTTCTGCCATGCTATTTTGCAGCTGTTATGTCTGGGAGACAAGAGCCACACTGGGGCACGGATTCTGGCAGCTCTTAAGGTGTAGGCCGAGAGGTGGCTAACCTCTAGACATGGTTCCTGAATTTTTTTCTGAATGTGATTCGGAATGAACTTGTGTTGTTAAAACGTTACAACAATAAAAAAAAAACAGCATGGAGTAACCTCCCCAATTCATACCAGTCCATTTAGGTCTGGTAGGAATTTTATGGGGACCCCCAAAAAACCCTGGCAAAAAACCTTGTTCCATGAGTTGATGAGAACAAGGGCCTCTTCCCCCACAACCCTGGCCCAGATGTTGTGGGGGCCTGTGGGCAGGGGGGCTCATCTTGATCTGGGTGCCCCCTTCATAAAGGGGCACCCAGGTGCCGCCTCCCTTGTGAAAGAGTAAGGGGTAGTTGTTACCCCTACTGATCCATCAAATACAGTAAAACAGTAAATAAACACACAATACAGTTAAAAAAAGTCCTTTATTTGAAAAAAAACCCCACAACACAAGTCTTTTAAAAAAAAAAATTTAAAATGTCCATCAATGTAATTCCATGGTCAATCACATCATCCAGCGATGTAGATCCACGTCAATCACCATGGACAATGGCTGAAAGAAAAAATACGCGATTCCTTTTGACACGACCACTCCCGACCATTCCCGACCAACTCTCGCCGCAAAATAACAGCTCTGCTCCTGAATGTCAACAAAGGAGCGGAGCGAGTCGTCTTGTTCCACCCCTTTATTGACATTCTGTTACAGCTCTCAGCCCCTTTGTTGACATTCGTGAGCAGAGCTGTCATAAGGACAGCTCAGTTCACGAATGTTAACAAAGGGGCGGAGAGAGCCATTACATCACGGGACTTGTTCCTCCTCTTTGTTGACATTCTGTGATAGGTTTTCGCCCCTTGGTTGACATTTGGGAGCAGAGCTGTCATAATGAAACAAACTGACCTTCAGACCCTAATCCTGACAAATGAAATAGCGAAAAATCCAAAACGAAATGAAATGAACAGGAATTAATTTTTTGCCGCTGCACCTGTCTACTAACTTAATGCCGTCTTGTGCTAGGCAAGGTTGTTTGGGACAGTAACATCAACCTACCGTTGACCCTTTTGGCAGGAAAAGTTCACACAAGTGACTTGACTGAAACATGCCCTGGATCTGGTGGTGCAATGGTTTCTAGATAGGTACCCTGGCGTCCAGCATGTCCTCTGGCAGTCTAGAAGAATGTGCGGCCAGGCAGTGGCCATACTCAGCAAGTGTTTGCATGGGCAAAATGCCGTGACAACACAATGTGCCTGCCAACCACCTAATATGCAACAAACCTGCGTTTGAACTTATAATTAGCCATGTGGCAGCAGATGCACCTGCAGCAGTGGGCCACGACTATGAGTATTTGTGTGAGTGTGGGATAAGGACAGGCTCTGGGGTTCCTTTCACCACATTGGCAGCTCCTGATTCTGGACTTGTGTACCATCTTGTCACTATTCAAAGAGGCGACCAGAGTGGTGAGCGACCAAGCAGGAATTAGCAAAATGACCCATCTTATGTTCCTGCTGAAGCACACACTGCATGGTTTAACAGACTGGGCACCAAAGGCACAGCAGCAGGAAAAAGAGTAGGACTTCCTAGTGTCTCAGGGCCAGCAGGATCCTTTTACAATTGACTCCAACCCTGTGAGGCTGAAGTGTGCAAGGAGGAGGGTTGGGTGGTGTCAGTGACGAGAAGGACATGCAGCAGGCTTCCTTGGATATGTTTCACCTCTCCCAAACCCTGATAGTTGTATGTGGGTGGGGAAAGGGAACTGTTCTCCTCAGTAAAACCTCGGGTCCTCTTCCACAGGCAATTTGTAGCAAATGGGCCAGCTCCAGTCCAGCTTATTCTAGTACTGCTGACACCGTTACCATCTCCTGCCACTGTATTTGTTTAGTTAGTTACAACTTTTAATCTTTATAGTCTATTGATAAAATGCAGCAAACCAACAGCTCTTGCATACAATAAACACCAATAGTCATTTTAAATCTGCAGCTTTTATTATTACCTGGTTATCTTTTATTAATACCTGGTCCTTGTTCAGACACTTCCTGTTATATGGTGACAACGCTCTATGCCTGTCTTTCAAATGTGCTCCTGTGTTGTTACCCTGTCACATCTGATGGAGACCACAAGTGGCTGTTTCAACACACATTACATAGGCACAGTCCCACCCTGAGAAATTCTATGTAGTCACTGGCATAGAACATGCACGGTGATAGGAAGTTTCTAAAATTAACATGAATTTTACGAATTACAGTTGTTTATGATATACACTGCTTTAGCCACTAAGGGGTCTATTCACTAAGCTGCCGTAGGCAGCCGAGTGAATGACCGACCTGAAGTGAAGTGAGCCGAACACTGTTCGGCTATTCACTTCAGGCTGGTGCGGCTTCGGGTCGGCATGTTCGGCCGACCCGAAGTGCAGAAGGAGTTCGACTCAGCCGATCCAACATCTGGATCGGCTGAGCCGAACCTCCGGCAGGCTACTCACTGCTGTTCGGGCTATTCTTAAAGATGCCGAATGCCGCCGAATGCTCGGCGGCATTTGGCTCAGCTGTTCTGCTCGGTCCCTCAGAGGTACCAAGCAGAACAGAAAAAGAGTGAAAAAAGTTAAAAAAAGTAAATAGAAAACGATTGTGCGGAGCTAGCAGTGACAGCTAGCTCCGCCCAATAGTTTCCTATTGTCCGGCGGCTCTGCTGCTGTAAAAAAGGAGAGAAACACTGATGTGTCTTTTTTTTCTTTATTCTGACACGAGCGATGTCAGAATAGAAAAAAAAAAAAAGAAAATTTTCCATTGAAAAGCATTGGTACATTACTATTGGCTATTTCAATTTGCAATAGCTAATAGTAAACTAGCATTGTACCCGCCCTCTGCTGATGGGCCTGATGGGGAGTAATGTCCCAATGCTTTTCAATGGGAATTTTTTATTTTTTTTTCTATTCTGACATCGCTCGTGTCAGAATAAAGAAAAAAAAGACACAGCAGTGCTTCTCTCCTTGGCGGCCGGGAGCAGGAGACTCCCGGGGCGCCAGGGAGAGTTAGCTGTTTGGAGATCAGTGTCCCTGGTTAGCAGGTAACCAGGGACGCTGATCTCTCTTAAAGTGGCCGGAGCCAGCGGTAAGATTACGGCTGGCCCCGCCCAGCTGTCAGAAGCAATCTGTCGGCTGGCCGATGGCCGGCCGCTCGGCCAGCTTCGGCTTTCAGCTAGGCTCAGCCGAGCCGATGCATATGCGTTCGGCTCGACTGAGCCGCTTGGCCATGATCGGGAGCTCTACGGGCTATTGTGAATAGCCCGTACAGCACCCCTTCGGTTCTACTGAACCGAAGGGGTCCTGGGGCCGGAGCTAGCCGAAGGATCGGCCGAAGCTACGGCCAGATCCTTCGGCAGCTTCGTGAATAGACCCCTAAATGTCAATGTATATGTCTAAATGTTAGGATTTATATTTCACTTTATTGTTTCCTGCTTAGTATAGTAGGCTTGCTAATATTTCTTGTTAATATTAATAATTGGAATTTAAACATGTTTGCAGTCATGAAGATCCTGCTACACAGTTCATTTAAACTACTTTTACACACAGGAAGTTACACATAGTTTTTTTTAACAGTTAACTGTGTTTAGTCTTCCCTGAAACTGAAAATATTAGTAAAGAATGTTGTGGTAATAGCAAATCATCACATATCATAGAGCAGTATCTTCAGATCATCTCTCAGTACAAGCTAACATATGCAGTGCACCATTATATTCTATGTAATACCTGTGGAATATCACTCAGTGCTGGCTATAAAATATCTGCTCAACATTACTTATCCATATAGTTTAACCCCTTCCTTCATCCCCCCTCCTGATGCCCCTTTATGACCACATAACGCCAAAGGCATTACATGTGCTGTCCATTCATGTGATCAGTGTGATTTTCTCACATACTGATTACATAATCAGTAGCTGGGAGCTGTTGGCAACAGCACAGTCAAAGTGCTGGGTGTATGCATGACTGAATGTGTTTTTAGCACAAAACAGTCCTGAGGCCATATGAATATATGTGGGGATACAGCAACGACCACCACAATGCTGCCACATATATGGGTATGGCTGGTGGGAAGGGGCCGGGGAAAACATCGCTTAACAAAATGCAATGTAGCAAATGCAGAGCATTGCCTGCATAACAACTAAAAACTGCAGATCATTGATCATTATAGGTTGTGTTTTTCCATGTTGCAGAGCATCATTTCCAGTAAATGCATACAAGGGCATATCTTCCAGTAAGCTACACACAAGGAATGCAGAGAACCACTCATAGCAGGCTAGTTAGAATCTCAATACAGAAATACTCACCAGAAACTATAACTTGGATTTTAAACATCCATTACAAGAAAACAATCATTTGAGCTGTGCCTTAGATGTTAGTCAGAAAATAATTCCCATTACAAAAAAGCTTTCCCCCCTTGTATTCACATAAACAAGCACACCGTGACAGAATAGCTACTATATAAATGCTTAAAAGTTCATACACAAGGAAAGGGAGCTCCAGAGATGCTGTTTTCCTAAAAAAAACAAGCTGGTAAACTTTTCAGCTAAGCTACACTAATGAAGCTCAGCCAAGCAAATACCGGCGCCGCCGGTTACGAGAGGATAGCCAATTAGGACGTTTTTAGTGGGAACACAGATGGGGCAGCTCCCACCGGTCAAAAAGACCTCCGATCTGGGAAATACAAAGAAAAACAGAGCGCATTGACCAATCACTGGGAAAGGTAACGTGGCAGTGTCAGACCAATTGCCGGTATTTCCACTATGCGCTCTCACCTGTCTGACGGGAAAACGCCGTTACTGATGGGTAAAAACATTGGCATTATAGTTTAAGATTTATATGATAATTCCTAAAAAGAATTAATAGCAGTATATGTATATAGAAACCGGATCATGTGATTAACCAATTTTAAAAGATTTTTAAAAGAATAACATTTCTCTAGATCGGGAGATCCGTGAATCTAATGGGAGCGGCTCTTAGTAATCTTGATAGCAGCTATAAAGTGTGTAAACTTCATAGAGTTTGTCACAATAGTTACAAATTCGTGGGTAAAAAATTATTATTAACACCAAATGTAGCACTAAGGCAAATAGAAGAACAACATTAAAAATATATGACATATACATAATATCAAGCAGCAACAGTAATTAATATTGGATTAGACATTCAAGCCTCAATGTTAAAAACAACGTGTGAATACCAAAAATGCTACAATCTATTATAATACAAATTCTAACCACAATATTGTACACTGCGTGTAGATGTTAAAAAGTAGCAACAATCAATTATGTTATGGGACCAAAAATATGAATTATAATAAATGATGATAAAAAAAGAATCAATTATATTCTAAAATCGGTTAATACATAATGTAAATGCATGAATATTTGATATAAGCCCAAACGTGGATGAGGAGACCAATATACTTGTTAATAATGTAAGGCAATGGAAGAACAAGTGCACACGTAATAAATGTTTGTTTATACCTTATCTATAAAATATCGGTATGATGGAAATGAATGATCGAAAAAAATAAATAAAGTGAACCTTCATAAGTGGGGAAGGAGTGATTGGCCATTTGGCCTCAGGTGAGGTTTACATGAGTGAAAAATATATAAATGAATATATTAGAAGTTTAAGAAAGTTTATAACGGAAGTCAACTGCATGTAGATGGTACACGGATCAGAATAGGACGGAAAAAAAAAGAAAAAAAAAAATTAATATGAAGAATGAATTGATGAAGTGGACAATGACATGGACAGATTAGATATTTTAACCTACAGAGCTGAAGCTAATTCCATACCTTCGTTTAATCCCATAGGAAAAAGGCTATTTAGCGTATATATCCAAAACACCTCCCTCCTACATAACCTTTTATATCTATTTCCCTCATCCAAATCTGATGAAATTAATTCAATACCAAAAACCTTTAAGCCTTCAGGACTGTGGTTGTGAAAATTGGAAAAATGCACGGGTAATGAGTGGTCGTCTGCTTTTTTAAGTATATTTCTTTTATGTTCACCGAACCTTGTTCGTAGAGTTCTGGTGGTGCGACCCACATACAATTTGCCACAAGGACATAGAATACCATAAATCAAGTAGGTAGAAGCACAATTGATAAATTGTCTAATCGAAAAAACTCCCCCTTTGGGTCCCTCAACTACTTTCTTTCTGTGCCAAATGTAGGCACAGGCCCCACAGTTAGGTGCTTTGCACCTGTAACACCCCGTTTGGCCAAATAGTCCCTGATCAGAAGATAAACCCCTCTGGGTCTTGATCTTGCTTGGGGCTATTTGTCTGCGCAGGTCATTGGGTCTGCGAAAGATTAAATTGGGCGCCCTAGGGAGTGATCCATTAAGGAATGGATCTTCTTTTAGGACTCCCCAATGTTTTCTAAGGACCTGCCCAATACGGAAAGCAGCATTATTGTATTGGGTGCAAAAATTAGTTTTAGTAATATATCATCATAAATAAATAAATACAGCAGATCTTCATGAGTCACTGCTACCTTTCTCTTCTGTTTTTTTTTGTTTTTTTTTTCTGGTCATACACAGTTTAACAAAGTATTGTATGATGTGTACAGGCATTTCAGATACACAGTATTACTTTGACCATAACTGTAGAAATGTCAGCCACTTGTCCCATTATTGTGTTCTGATCTGTACAGTCAGGTAGTCTTATCTAGATTTGTTTAAAAAAAGTTAGTGATCTTGTGTGCCCATTCATGGATTACTAAACATCCATTGTATATCACTAATTGATTTATATCCATTTTGTTTGCAGGCCTGAGAGGAGCACCCGGTTACTCACTGGACCAAGCTCACCATCTCCCTATTGAGATGGACTCTTTGATTGGTATGTACTGTGTTCTGTTATCCCAATCTGCTTTCTTTAGTTAAAGTACAAAGGTGAACATGACCTTACAAGCCAATCATATTATTCCATTCACGTTTATGGTACAAGATACAGTGATAAGTCATGATGCAAGACTAAAAATAAAAGCAAATGTCTGATGCATTGCTGGAGCTTTTTAGCAGCAGCAGCTAACTATTGACTTTGGCAGGATCAAGTTAGAGCTGGCATATTCCCTTAACCCAAACAAATTAAATAATGATGCAAATTTCACTAGTGCATGGTGCAGTGCACTAACCACATTCAATGCCACCAGCAGGAAAACACATCTGTCTGTGAGTTACTAATGTTCATGTTTACTCTAGACTGCATTTTGAACGGCACCCCAATACACTGTTACATTAGTGTGCAAAGCGTCCACACTGCAACACACATGCGTTGTGGTGTGCATTTTTAAAAAACATAGCGGTTATGTCCATTTTTTTAGTGTGTTAATGTGTGCTGCCAGCCCATAAAAATGAATTGGTGGTCTTAACGCATGATAATGTGTTGCATTAATGCAATACATAGTGTGAATGTGCACGTAGTCTTAACTGAACCCTAAAGTAGTTGCTTAATCACTGAACAGCGACCAACATCTAGATATTCAGGAAGCCGGTCTCATTGCTTCATATCATTGTGCCTAGTTACCATTATGATTTGCTGTTAATGTATATACATTTGTTCAGATGTGTATTCGCTTCTATTACTGCTATTAAAATGTAGGCCTATGAAAACTATGGTATGATGATGTATTCAGTATCTTGTCTTCCCACAAATGCAGGTTTGGCCAACCAAATAGATGTCTTTACTATAAATAGCAAATGAAAAATATAATTACTTTATATGTAAATTGAGCAGTTGATTATGCTGCATCTAAAGAAAAATGTTGAATCCCTTCAGATCTCATGATATCTTTGGCTTCACAAAACATTCAAGTTATCAGCCGGTGTCTTTTACTTTTTGGAGTAATGCAGAATCTGCAGCTTAACTGAGCATTACTACGGTGGTGTAATAATTACATTTTGTAAAATGTTTGTTTTGATTTACGTTCTTTAGCCAACAACTCTGGAGTGAACAAGCGTCAGATCACTGACCTGGTGGATCAAAGCATTCAGATCAATGCCCACTGCTTTGTGGTCACAGCTGATAATCGCTATATCCTTATCTGTGGATTCTGGGACAAAAGCTTCAGGGTATATTCAACAGAAACAGGTAATTCTCAAATCAAAGTTTAAAAACAGTGAAGGTAGCACTTGACGTATAAATATACACTACAATACAAAACACAACAATAATAAACTAAAAAAATAACTACTACACTACAATAATAAACAAACAGGGCAAATAGCAATTAACTTGTAGATATATGCAAAAAGAAAACGGTGATCAAATCCAATTCTCAGTTTTAAAAAAAAGACATCTATATAAATCATTGTGAATTGCATATAAAATGTGCTCCAAAATTATTGCCGATAAACAGAAGCATCGAAAACACCCGCAAAATGAGGGAATGTGTATAGATGTGAAAAAATCCTCCAACCCGTATTCTGTGTCACTCTGCATCACATTGGACCCTAGACCTGTGAAAATGCCACTTGCCAGAGAGTATGACCTCCAAATTATGGACAGGTCATATCAAGCATATGTTAATAATCCCCTCAGGATGTCCCATCCAATTCAGAAAAAGTGTTCCCAGATCTCTTCATGTATTGCTGTCAGACTCGGCGATGTTGCTGAGCAAAAGTGTAAAATAGTGCAAGTAATATAACTCAATTTTATTAAAATGCAACATTCATACTTAAAAGTATAAGCACATTTCCAGAGTGCTCCAGCAGCACTTCCTCAGGAGATTCTGTCTGTTTTCCCAGATCTGCACAATTAAAAAAAACAAGTATTTTGACTGGTATTTCACTTTTAAAAGGAGTCCCTTTGATGTATTTTTCAGCAGAAAGACAGCAAAAGCAAGCTAACTAAGCTTTCACTGGGTACCCTCATTGACCTTTTTTCTTTGTATCTTACACTTGATGTGGCATAGTACCAATATTCATTTATATTTCTTTTATGTTCACAGAACCTTGTTCGTAGAGTTCTGGTGGTGCGACCCACATACAATTTGCCACAAGGACATAGAATACCATAAATCACGTAGGTAGAAGCACAATTGATAAATTGTCTAATCGAAAAAACTCCCCCTTTGGGTCCCTCAACTACTTTCTTTCTGTGCCAAATGTAGGCACAGGCCCCACAGTTAGGTGCTTTGCACCTGTAACACCCCGTTTGACCAAATAGTCCCTGATCGGAAGATAAACCCCTCTGGGTCTTGATCTTGCTTGGGGCTATTTGTCTGCACAGGTCATTGGGTCTGCGAAAGATTAAATTGGGCGCCCTAGGGAGTGATCCATTAAGGAATGGATCTTCTTTTAGGACTCCCCAATGTTTTCTAAGGACCTGCCCAATACGGAAAGCAGCATTATTGTATTGGGTGCAAAAATTAGTTTGATATTTAGAACTTTTATCTTGCTTTTTCTTAATGTTTTTGTATTTTTTGGATAGGGGGGGGGGGGGCATTTTGGGTTTTTTGAAAGCTTCATTAATAACGACTTGATTATACCCCTTATCTCGAAATTTTTCCTTTAAAATCTCTCCTTGTTTGGCATAATCTATATCCTGAGTGCAGGTTCTTCTAAGTCTTCCAAATTGCCCATCTGGTACATTTCTTATCCATCTGGGATGATGGCTGCTTCTTGCATGTAAGTACGAATTCCCTGCAGAGGGTTTAAAATGGGTTTTCAAAACTATTTCCCCTCCTGGGCCCACACTTAGCTCTAAATCAAGAAATACTAGAAAGTTCTTGTCTACCACATAGGTAAAATCTAATTTAAAAGGATTTTTCCTGCAGTACTCGACAAATTCCAACAGGGTGGTCTCGGTACCTTCCCAAATTATTAAAATGTCATCGATGTACCGAGCGAAAAGGACAAGGTACTTGCCAAATGGGTTATTTGTCCAGATATATTGGTGTTCCCACCATGCCATGAGTAGATTGGCATAGCTCGGAGCGAATCTCGCTCCCATGGACATAATATTCACCTAAAAAGGTGAAATAGTTGTGGGTTAGAGTATATTCAATGGCTTTTATGATGAAAGCTGCATGGGAGGAGTTGATAGTACCTGATTTGATCAAGAAGTGTTGTACTGCTTGAATGTCTAATCCAATATTAATTACTGCTGCTGCTTGATATTATGTATATGTCATATATTTTAATGTTGTTCTTCTATTTGCCTTAGTGCTACATTTGGTGTTAATAATAATTTTTTACCCACGAATTTGTAACTATTGTGACAAACTCTATAAAGTTTACACACTTTATAGCTGTATCAAGATTACTAAGAGCCGCTCCCATTAGATTCACGGATCTCCCGATCTAGAGAAATGTTATTCTTTTAAAAATCTTTAAAAATCCTTTTAAATTTCGTTAATCACATGATCCGGTTTCTATATACATATACTGCTATTAATTCTTTTTAGGAATTATCATATAAATCTTAAACTATAATGCCAATGTTTTTACCCATCAGTAACGGCGTTTTCCCGTCAGACAGGTGAGAGCGCATAGTGGAAATACCGGCAATTGGTCTGACACTGCCACGTTACCTTTCCCAGTGATTGGTTAACGATTAATTTAAATAGAGCAGGATATTGAAGAGTTCATTCAGGTTCTGATGAAGGGGCGTGCCCCTGAAATGCGTAGACCGTTCTAACTCACAGGGGCAGAGGATATTTGACCGGTTTCATTCTGTGAGACTCCCGCTGCCAGTGATTCCCTTTGCATCATCTTACATGCTTGTATCGATCGTCCCTTCTTGTGACATTCTTGTACATTTTCAGCTGTGTTGCCGTTTGAATAAATGATCTTTTACACGATGCAGGCGCTCTGTTTTTCTTTGTATTTCACTAATGAAGCTCCTACAAAGGTATAGTGCACAAAGAGAAAGATCCCCAACCATGGAAATTAGAGTACTTGCTACACAGTCTTCCTCTCTCCTTGTCTTTAGGAGATTGCCTTGTGCAGGGGCGAGAGTCTCCTCTCCCCTTTTAGGAAAAGTGGTCCCTGGTCCAGGGAAAAGGACAAACAAGCTTTCCCTGGCAGCTCCATGTACAATCAGGGTATGACACCCTGATTTACATGGAGCACCCGGGGAAGGCTTATGTTTATTCCCAAGATGTTACACTGGTCTGTGCTCTGCAGGTCTGCTGAGATCTCAGGACTTCACCCGGAAAGCAGCATGGGAGGGACAGAGGGGCAAGATCCCAGCAAATCTTGCAATGCTGTCTTTGGAGCCTGTACAATATTTGAACAAGTTGTCTCTGAAATAATACATAATAAAACTTGCCCAGCCTCTGCTTCTGAAATTGCGGTCTAGTAAAAAGGCTGACATCATATTCCTGTCTTTGGTTTAAGAAATAATACACTCTAAATTTTATTTCACAGTAAAACCTGTCTCGTGTCTATCTCTTTAAACTGTGTACATAATGTGCTGTGAATCTGTACAATATTTCTGGCTGTTGTTTATAATATAATATACCCTCATTTGTATTTCATAATAAAAATTGTCTTGTCTCTCCCTCTTACACTGCAGCCCAACCAAAATGCTTACATACTCTTGAGCCACTGTATGTGTGGCTATTGTCTCTGAACTATGGCCCAAATTAGCTAACATGTAGAAATTATTCATATTGGAGTACTTATGCTTTATTAAGGCAAGCAATAATGTAATAGTAAAAAAGATCAATTATACATGCAAGATATGTGTTTCAAGAATACTATGTCACTGACAACCCTGAGAATCATACTGTTCTGTAACACTGCATACAGCCAAAAGGTATCTCCCAAGCATGTATTAGAGAGGAATGGTATTTTTACCATGTTGCCCTTGAAGTTGCATGAAAAGAATGGTAATGTTTACAAATTACTTTTGCATTGTTACATGTGCCCCATGCCCTTTGTTTGACAATCCCTCTTCTATTAGCCTTGAAAACAGCCAGAACTGATTTTGATGGGGTTTAGATTAAAGTTTGCAGTTTACAGATTTTACAATAGTTTAGTCAAATAGCCTGTGAATTGAACCCAGGACAATCCACTGAACCTAACCACTGATCACCAACATTTAAGGAGGCACACACCACTGACGATCAACATTTAAATGTAACATTTAAAGGAGGCACACACCAGGGACTATCAACATTTAAAAGGGCATTTAGCACTGGCTACCACCATAAGGGGGCAATAACTGCTTACTAATGATAAACGCAATGTGCCTTGGTTCGATTTGTGGGATGTTTGTCAAACTCACCAGAAAATCTGCAAATTGCAAACTTTAAGTCAATAGGGGCAAATCTTAAAAATCAATTCTGAATATTTTGAAGTCTCATATGTAAGTGATTCGCAAACAAAGGGCATGCCACGAGGAACACATAGCAATGCAAAAAACTTTTTAAAATACCGTTCAAAGGGGAGAGGGCCCTTCCAGTTTATGCAAGCGTGACAGGGGAATAACACAAATTCTTCAAATTACATGCTTGTATTACATATATTCAGACTAATGAAAAAAATTATATTTCTATCAGACAGCGTCATCGACACCATATCATAAATTGCATGTGTAATAAATTTGTTTACTTTTTCATTACTCCTTACCTTACATACAGCAGCAGCAATCTTATTTATGTCAACTTGAAAACATATTTATTAGGTAGCTTTTAGTGCAATACCTGTTTTTTTTATCCAGCAGTAATAGGCCAGAATTGAGCAGTGGAAGTTGCGGACACAACAGGTCTAAGAGCCATTGAAAGCATCGGAAGGTTTACCTTTTGAAAAGAATGCTAAAGCTAAAACCTCTCAACTCTGGGCACAAATCCACCTGCTGCACTAAATGCCTGTTCTGGAAGTACACTGGCTGGAGGGAAGCCCAGTAGCTCATTTGCATATTGGGCAAGCTCTGGCCAGTGGCCCCTCAACATTACCCAAAGTTGTAGAGGTTCATCCATTCTAAGGGTGTCCACATCTGCCGTTGACTCCATATTATCAGAGATCATATGGTTTAGGTGCTGCCTATATTTACTAACACCAGACAGGGCTGGGAACTGCATATTAAAAAAAGACATGAAAGCCTTGCCTCTCCTTTCACTGACCGGACAATCTAAGCCGCGTTGGCCATGAAAGGAGATCTTGTCTCTGTCTGGAAAGGATGTTAAGAGGCACTTTAGCATCACCTCTTCCAGATGTTTATTTTTTGTTCTTTCTGCGAGAGAGCTTTTTTTTGCCATAGCAAGTGTTAAAAGTGTGCAGGCAAAATAGTAGAACATAGAAAGAGACGATAAAACTTTTGTTTGACCCTGGGGAATGGGAAGCCAATACAGAGAACTGAAGCCTGTTTTCAGAACAAATGGCACTAGTGTGATAACTGTTTCCTTAAACAAGTATTGACAGCTAAAAACCTAGCATGCCACTGCAATTTTATCCTGCACGCAGTTTGCCTGGGCAATCAGTTCTTACATTGCTTACTTTGTGTGAAAAAGGCATGGGTTTTGCTAAGATCTGTAGACTCAGGGCGCTATTATTTATGCAAATGGTAGAATGTAGTTGTGGTTTTAAGGAAACATTGAAATGGTTAAGATGTTCTTTGGATCAACTCTGCCATGTGTTTAAACATGTATGCCATGTGCCATGTGTTTAAACATGACATGTATTCCCATTATATGCCTTTGTTGCACAAGCCCAGATGAAATGATATTGAAAGTACATCTAAACCCAAGAATGAAAATGTAATATACTGCAACTTAGCAGTCCTCAGATCAGGGGCGTAACTAGAAATCACAGGGCCCCATAGCAAAAATTTTGTATGGGGCCCTGTGATTTCTAGTTACGCCCACCTGATAACCCAAACAGCCCAAACAGGGTCAACCTAAGGGTGACCCTGCAGAGCCCACCATAGACTCTCTATGGTAGGCTCTGCAGGGTCTCAGGCGGGCGGTCAAGCCCTCTTACCTGTCAGCCCTGATCCTCTGTCCGCCTCCTTCTCCTCCACGATCGGCTCCTCCGTCACTGGGCCCGCCTCCTCGATCGCCAGGTTCCGCCCCCTCGATCGCCGGGCCCGCCTCCTCGATCACTGCCGATGACAGGCCCAGCCACCTCCTGCGAAGCTGCTGGTTGTCACCAACTCAGCAGCGGCTGTGAGAAGGAACGGAGCATTCCTCCTCACAGACGCCAGTGACAGCCAGCAGCCTGGCTGTCCGAGCAAGATGCCATACCGACCCAGGCGGCCCGCATGGCATCAGGGAGATGTCCTGGCCGGGCCCCGCCATGCCTCGGGCCCCATAGCGGCCGCCTGGGTCGCTATGGTGATTGTTACGCCACTGCCTCAGATGTAGTGGCTGCATTTGTTTTCTTTTTTTTCATGCTAAGCACATTTTCTGCATATGCCAGCTTCACTTGACGCATTTGAGCTATATGACTTTTTCAAAGAATGCATCTAGTGAAGCCAGTTGATGTTCTGCACCTTTTTTGGGATATGTCCATGTGAGGAACATATTTTGCCATGCTTTTATTCATGTAAAATAATGAATTGTAGTTAGAGGAGAAGTGGAGAGAAGAGAATTGGGACCTTTACCTGCTATAAGAGTTTCCAGATATTCTTGTTCATCAGTTATTGAGTTGATCTCGGAGATTGTTCTACATCAGAAGCAACCACCACCGCACAGAAGCACTGATTGACCTTAGTATATATAGTATATACAATACAAAGTCACATCTTATCTAGCGAGTGTGGTAAGGTGGGGGGTGCACACAATGGCGATGTATGCTATTTCATACATTAGAAAGAAGGATTTATACAAGATACAAACTGTGTTTATATTTTTCTTTTGAAGAATTGGACACATATTTAACAGTGAACTGCAGCCATGTTTGTTTTACAAGATATTTATTTGAGCACTTTCATGATTTGATTGATCACTGAGCACTTTTTAATTATTGAAAAAGTTTTATTTAGTACAAAGCGCTGTGTATATTATTTTTATTGTTTTATCTGGTTTCAAAAGGATCACACAGCTGCTACGGATAGTACCAGGGACTTCTATACCTGTGCGTGGTCTGTTTACAATTACATATGGGTTTAGATGTACTTTAAGTCTATGATATCACCCATTGACACCAGATTATGTCTTCAACAAACTGTATACAGTATTATGCTGCAGCAGTATATGACTCAAGCAAAATGTAATGTCTTGTAGCAAAATATTATATCAGCAATAGTGTAATACATCAATGTGTAATTATTTTATAAGCGACAAATGTTTTCAGGCAAGATTCAAACTCCTTTTTAATTGGATTCAGTTGGAAAAATGTGTCAATCCTGAGTCAGAGTTTTGTGAGTCTTGTATAAAAACATTTATAAATACATCCCTATAGCTCACTAAACTAAACTATGGTATATCAACTTATTATTAGTAATCAACATAACAAAAAGAGTTGCTAACCACACCACCACTAAATCCACCTTTTTAAAAAAAAACTTTAAACAACTTTATTGTTCACTGAGCATTATGCAACTTGCCAAGCTGCTTTTCAAAGCTCCTTCTGTGGGATTATCAACCTATTAATATTAATTGCGGGTGGCATATCCCCCCTACCCCCTCAAACAGCAATTAATATTTCCTCCCAGTCTGTTGGTTGAAATGTAACCCAGGGGCAACTTATCTTTTAAAATTATTTTTATGTCTTATCTGTACTTGTATTGTAACAAGTTACACAGTACTAAATCATGTTAGGACAGTTGTTGCCCACAATTCCCTTCAAATAAACGTTTGTATTCTATTCATCTTTGTTTGAGAAAAAAGCATCCAATAGAATATACTTTCTAGATGAGATTTCTATAATCTGCCCAATACAAATTTCCTGCAACTCAATACATTGTTTTATCCTTTTGCATACTTTTTAAAATTGATTTTTATTTAATCACACTGAGCTTGTAGCAAAAAGTAAATTGCAGAACATACAATCTGAACACAACAGTGAATTGTGACAGTAGTCATAATGATATAGATGCGTAATCTGTAGTATTAATATGAGGAACAGCATCGGTTGACCTGATCCTATTTGTTTTTAGCATTTTGTGTGGTAGCTAAGTAGTAGGGGTAAGCTCATAAAGTGAGTAGGAAAAGAAGGAATGAAGAACAACACCAGTGGGGGGAGGAAGGGAAGTGGAAAGATTGACTATATGGCATAAGGAAGGCTGATCTGGTTTTCCTCAATGTAATCTTTGTTGGGTCAGTTTCTGGACTTAGCTCAAGACGAGAGTTCTGTACTTCAGTGAAAATTTACATTTGTGCCAATAGCACCAGATTGTTTAGGGAGGAGTTTAGATTATCCATTCTGTTTATTTTATTAAGGGGTAGCTGAATCTAAAACTTGTTTTTAGTTTTGGATAAGTGGAGAGGGATTAGACCACCTATCAGGTTTTTAATTGCTGTCTGTGTCCCCTTGACTGTTATCACTGCAGGTGAAAGTAAAAGAAAATCAAATTTTGGGTTGTCATCAGAACAGGACTGGACGGCAAATCTTTCAATAGGGACACTAGTTCTGGTGACCCTGCTGACTACAAGTGATTTCCCTGTTTGGAGGGATTTCCGATCACTTCCTGTCATGGCTATCAGACAGGAAGTAAAGGAAAATTCCCTCAATGGGACACAGGTGACAATAAGACTGACAGGGGTTACAACCCTACTTTACGCTATCTAAAAAGAACAAAAAAGATTTGACTTCATTTTTACTCTAACATTGGAAATCCACTGGCAAATGGTGGGTGAGTTAGTATCTTTCCATCCGGTCAGCATGCAGGCTCTGGCTACAATTAGCAGAAGGGTGATCAAAGAGTTCTTGTAGTGTTTTTTTTTTTAAATGGGTAAAGATGGAGAAGTAAGATGTAGAAGGATTGTTGCTCAAACTGACCACTGTGGTGATTAGTAGTTTTATCTCTTTCTAATAGTTTTGCAAAAGTTGCCAAGATCAGAAAATGTGTAGCACTTGCCTGGTGCTCTCCAACATGTCAGGGATATTGAATGGAACATTTTATGTAGGGTCACAGGAACCATATACCACTTGGTCAGAAATGTATACCAGACTCCTGGACCTTTCTGGAAAAACATGACCTGTGTGCTAACCCTTTAACATACTTAAAGTGGACTTTTACTCAAAAATCTATTTCTACCAATGCATCCCTCTATGTACGATGATTAATAATAACATAGACATCTCAGGTTTAAAATGCTGTGATTTTGAAATACTTACTGTATACTTACAGAGCATTCATTTCCTGCTTTGAAAGGCCAAAATGACTTCAGTTTGGCAAATAAATGCACTCTGGGATTGCCTTGTCATCAGCAGAGCATTGCTGGGAAATCTCATCTGTAATCTCATGAGATCTCAGGAAAGGCATTTTCCTCCCCTGGGATGATGTGCTTGGTCACATGTTCTAGTCACATATCTAGTCACGTGCCAGAAATCCAGGAAGTAATAGGAGAGCTAGTAATTTTCCCTCAGTAAACATGGCGACTGTCAGAAAACTGGTGAAGAAAAGAGAAAGAAGGTATGCCAAAGATTACAAAGCTGACAATTATCTAGAAGTATATGTGTTTGGATTGTCATTACTGAACATTTCTAAAGGTGTGTTTGTTGATATTTTAAAGATATGGGTAAAGGTCCACTTTAATACATTTGTTTACCCTTTGTAATCCTTAGTACTATTACAACAGTTCATGTCATTGGAGTTAAAATCCGCCATCATTACCAGCTTTCACTGCCTGTAGATCACTTTTGTTTTGTGTAGGGGGCACAGCCTTTTATGTTCTCGTTAGTAGTAGGGGGACTGTAACATATTGCAATAGTTCCTTTAGCAGTGTCTCCTCACAATTTCTCCACTCACCCTCTTGCTCTATTCTACACTTACTAACTGACATCTTCAATTTCTCACTCTCTACTGGCATGAATGGAATGAAATGTCACTTTGTGACATTTATTAAACTTTGAACTAAAAAAATTGAAAAAAGGTTCAGCACCACTTCTTCCACAGCGCACACCAGCAACCACATTATAATGTGGGCGCCGGTGTAAGCAAGCCCTATGGTTTACTGTGCACACTGTCCACAGTTATCTTGTGTTGTTATTGGATTAGCATTGTTAATGTTGATCTTTACTTTTACATCCCATTTTTCCTCATATTCACAAGCCCGAGCACACCAGTTGGAGCTAGAAGACCATCATCTTTGTGCCATCACTTTGTATCATCTTTCATTATGATGCCTGCCTTATGCCATTTAGCTTACAGAATCAAGAGGTATCATTCTCAAGACCCTGTCGCCTGTAGCTGACAGGCACAATGCGCTTCATCAATCTTTCTGCCCAGGAAGGGTTCCTACCACTATAGTTTTAGATGTTATTATATGTTTTAATACCCCTTTGTATAATAAAAACTATTTTTTGGGCAGTATTTTAAGCATTCTGTGTTTTTGTTTTGGCACCTGGAAAGTCCTCTGTTTTGTGAGAAACCATGTTTGAAATTCAGCAAACCAGATCTTAGTAGCAAATCTTATTACAGTCTAATTTTAGGGCTACAAGCTCCTGTAAAAAAAAAGAAAAAAGGTATGAAAAGCTGGGCCAAATTTTTTTTTTTTTTAGATTCCTTACAACGAGGAGAGGGTCCTTTTCATGTGACTTTGAGGGCAACATGGAAGAAACACAAATTATTTAAATGACAGGCTTAGGGATGTCTAAAAGCTATATGTAGTGTTACAGAACAGTATCATTGTCATTGCTTGCCTCAGTGACAGCATATTCTGGCTGTGGAATGTATTTTTTTTCTTTTACACTTAGCTTGACTTACATAAAAAAACAGCACCCCAATATGATTAATGTCAGTTTAAAAAAAAAAAAAGCCTTTTTAGGTAATTTTAGCACAGTCACATACCTTTTAATCAAGCATTGATAAACCTTCGGCTGGTGGATAGAAATTGTCAGGTTGCTGTCCGTGTTTTAGTTGATGCAAAATTGACCTGCCATGCCCAATCCCTATCAGACTTAGATTCTATCAGAGTTAGGAGAAAACAGAGTCTTAAAGTTTAAAGAATAGGCCAAAATGTACTAAAGACACAAAGCAAAATGCAGGTGTTTTCATACAAGAACTAGCCCCCAGATGTTTTAGTTGTTTATAATTAGCCAGCAGCAGGACAGTTTTAATCAAGAACAAGCCTGTTTATGCGCTTATTGTATTTCAAATGATACTTCTATTTTCAAATGATGTAGCCGTGTGCTACAAGCAAAAGGCAGCTCCACCAACAGATGGTCATTAACAAGTGAATGTTGCACTTTGAACACCACAAACTTAAAAAAAAAATGGCCTTATCAACATAAAATAAAAATCATTTTACCCATTTAAAATATTTTTCCCCGCCCCCCCCCCCCCCCCAAAAAAAGCCCAAAACATTACAAACATACCAAAATATCACTAAATGTCTTAGTTTTTTGCGCTGCTCATGATTCAAGGGCTATTAAGTGTATGTTGGTTAAAAAAATAATCTGATGAATTTGTACATAAATTCAGTGGGACTACAAATTTCATCCCTACAGAAGATGTGTGACATACTTTCTTTGTTGACAACTTCAATATAAGGCTGATATACCTGGGTGTAAGGTAGAGGAAGTGTGATGTCACATATACATAATTTCTCTGTAATATGCACAATGTTATTTTGCCACTATTTGTTTATCCTTTAGTCTAAATTTTGATGGCAATTGCTGCCCAATTTCTTTTTACCGATATCATTTGTAATGATATAATATGATTTCATGTTTGGTTAAAATCACCCAGAAGTGGAATAAACAAAGCAGGTATTTATGACAGTAAGCAGAATATTTAAAGAAAATATGCCCAAGGAGCATAGCATAGGGTATGAGCAGAGTCCTAGTGCAAGATAATAAAAATTCAAATATTTAGTTATATTCTAAAAATTGTAATTTGTAGATATATAATGAAAAGGTAAAAATGCCTAAAAAATACATTTGCAATTTACATATCTCTGCACATACATTTTAAAACTAGAAAACTAATTTTGGTCTGACATTAACTTGTTTTCACAGCATGTAGTAATTGAATAGTCCAAATAAATGACTGCACTATACAGTTTCAGAAAAACATATATGGAAAGTGTCATACTCTTAACCCACAATATAAAGTATGTTAATTAATATATTATACAGATTAAAAAATATATCTTGTTTTTTTCATCTGTTTGTTTCTATTTTGCTGCATATTGTTCTATAAATAGTTATTAATGTTTTATTTTTAGAAAGATCATTAACCATTCTCTTCATATCAGCGTTGACAAACACCCTATCAGAACAGTTTGGTTGGGAATCTTTAAATTAACAAGTGTCTTTTTTTTTATGCAGGCAATGATAATATCAGAATTCACCAATTTGTCAGCCCTGTATCACATGGAGTTTACATGACGTGAGAAGTTACTTTGGCCAGTGTTACATTAGTCATGCCAGCTTCATGCTGTTAGAGCAGTCTGTTGCATTTTATCTTTCTGCTTACAGAACTGCACAGTGACAACAATTCCACATATTTTCTGGATTCCCCACTAGATGGTGTAATGCCTTGGAATATGTGTAAGGTGTGGCTGTTAAAACCACAGATATGGCAATAGTTACATTTAGTCAGGGATGGTTTACTATAAATGCAACTAACTTTAAGCAACATAAAGAAATATCTATTATACTAATGAATTACCTTGTTTAAATATAGGTTGAGATTTAGGGACATTTTCTGAATGCAGTTTTCCTGTGTGTAAATTATAAAATGTGCCCCCTGTGAGCCCGCAATAAGGGAGATCTGTGACACACTCCAGCCACCTACATGTGTACATTTTTTAATACCACCGAAAAATTATTTTCAGTAATAAAGCGGCACACTGTGAATGACGCCATCAATGGTGTGTGACCATATTGCACTAACTGTGGGAGGGTCTTAAAGGGACACGGTTAACTAAAGCCTAACAGGTGGTTTAAGGAAGGCTCAGTAGATTCCAGAAGACCAGTGCAGGCTCAAGCATGTGTGTGTATGGCTCATGGCCCTGAGCACAGGATCCTAGGCACACGTGCATTAGCGTATATGCACACACACATACAGACACACTCATTGCACACTCAGCGCCAAATGGCCTATTTAAACATATATGGACAGATTGCTGAATGGTCTTAAGCTTGTTCCTGACTACCTGTTGTTATCCTGATTACCTGTGTACAACCTGGACTGCCTTTTGACTTCTCTCTGGATCTCTGCCTGCCCATTGTGACCTGGGCCTGCCTACCTTCTCTGCTCCTGGTTCCTGATTTGATACTCTGCTGCTTGGCTGTTACCACCCTCTATGCAGATCCAGTCCAGCCTGCAACACAGGCGCTCCTGCCACTCTGTCTGCCAGACTCCCTGTCACCATTTCCGGGTGTGCCGGACAAGAGATGCAAGAGAAGCCCCCTCATCAGCTCGGTCTCTATCCAGGTACATGACAGGTGAGTAAAAAATAAATCAAGGCAACTGGACTTGCTGTGTTTTTCTTGAAGACGTGTCACTGGTCATCCAATCAGCTTTCTCAATTCAGAATGACTTGTACAAAAATTATCTGGGAATAAATATGGTGAATGTCGCTCCAATCCACATAATCTGGTAATCATAACCAGCATGGGCATGGGGTTAGTTGATTTAATAATTGGAGCTAGCAGGTGTTATTAACTCACCCAGAGAGAGGTGTTAAAACAGCATTTTTACAGATATACCATGACCTGGATAAATGAGAACTTTCACAGACATATAAATCCCATCACCCAACTTTGGTGGTCAGTGGCTGGCTGGAACTATAACCCCCTCAGCATTTGTGGTCAGTGGATGGAACTATAACCCCCCGTCAGCATTGGTGGTTAGTGACTGGCTAGAAAGTATTATATTACCTGGTTATCCAGCGATACACTCTATAAAGAAAACAGCATTTTTTGTCCCCTATATTTACTCTTAATGGTTGAGGATGTCTGGATAGGTTACAGAAGGAACTTACGACGGTCTCATTGTTAATTTCGGAATTATCACATTTCTGTATCAGCTGAATGATCGCAGTTAATGAATGTGTATAGCACAGCATGATCTTCCTCTGTGATAAATTATTTAGGGATTTTTGTTCTCATGCATCATTCTTGCATATTTGGTGGAGCTGTGACAGTTTATACCCCTTTTGGACTAATGTGTTCAAGGCTTATTTTACTCCATGCAGTCCACCTCAAACCCTTCTGCTCTGCTTTCCCTTCTACTTGGTCCCCTTAAAAGCATTAAGAAATACATTCTCAGATCTTGCCTATCAACAGCCAGGGTTCGCATATCTTGTTGGAAGTCATCTATGGCTCCGACGGTGGCTTCCTGGGCCAACGGGATGGATGATATGATGGAAATGGAGAGGTTGGTTTCGGAAAATGTCCGTTGTATGGATAGAAACAACAAGGTATGGTCCTGCTGGACCCTTTAAAAATATTTATAGAAATTTAAATCCTTACTTGGCGACCATAACTTGGGCAGCCCCTAGTGTTAATGGATTACGACTCTCTCCTTATGCCCCATTCTATCCTTTAGGCCCCATTCACACTGAGCGATTCGCAAATGCAATTAGCATTTTGCGCGATATCGCGCAAATGGTTGCATTGAGCAACCTAGAATCGCTGCAAAATCCGCTCCAAAAAGGGTCCTGCTGTAGTGACGCACGACCCGCGACAGCGACGGACAGAGCCCCATTGAGATGCATTGGAGAGCGATATCGCGCGGTAAATAGCTGCGATATCGTGGGAATTACCGCGCGATAAACCGCTCAGTGTGAACGGGGCTTTAGTCTGCAGACGTATGCATTCTTAGAGTCTAATTCTTCCCCCTCCCCGTAACAGTCCTGTTTGTCTGGTTTTGCCCCCTAGGCTTGCTTTACCCTATTGGATTGGTATCTTATGGATACTAATCTTTTTGTTGTCTAGTTTGAGCCCTTTGTGCTAATTTTTTCTATCCTTCTTTTTGCTCTGCTCACTTTTAATTTTCTTACGTCACTTCCTTCCTTACATAAAATTACGAATGGTACTCATCTTGAATATTGCTCATCCCCTATGTACCCATTTTTTTACCGTTTCAGTGCCATTGTGTTGTATTTTTCTTCTGAAAATATTAAAAGCTTATATGATAAATGTATTCATGGATTTTAAGGCTAAACTTTCAATTTTATCGCTTAAAGAGCAACTATCAAAGTGGTCTGAGAGACACACATATAACTTCTGAGCATGTTGACACAATATCAGCAGTAACACTCACTTCTAAAAAACTTCTTCCCCAACATGTAATTGTCATAGATTTAGCAGATTACAAAAATATGGATTAATTGTACTGATTTAGGTACATCAAACATAGTAGAAGATTCTACAAAAACTGCAATATGTTCCCAATGAAATAAAAAATCAACACATGCAGAAGCACATCAGCGGTAAACATTAAAGTGTATTTCCACTTTTGCCTCCAAATTGGGATACTAAGGATTATATATATTTGTTGCATGTTCTCATTCACATAGCATAAGTTAGAACACATATTTAAAATGCTTCTTGCAGTTTAAATTGCTTTGACTTTGGTTAGGGTTTCTTGGCTTTTTAAGGGTTAAAATTGCTACTACTTGCTTCTCCTTCTTTTGTAATGTTAGGAGGGGCTGTAAGGGGAGAGGGGTTAAAGGATTACATCCCTGGCTTCTCATTGTATGTTAACGATGTTAAGGAGACAGACACAAACCTCACATTAAAATCAAGGGACAAATCACTGTGAGGTGCTCAGAAAAACCTAAATTCAGCCATGTTGTCTGCTGCAACAAAACATCTAAAAGAAATATTTTTTACAAAATAATTTTTCGGTATGCTGTGTGAATAGGAACAAATAACAAACATATAGAGGGGTTTTCTCTTACTTACCTGAAAGTGCACTGCTATTTTTAGGAGGAATTGAAGAAAAAGGGTACTGCTTAGGAACAATTAACATTTCTAGATGAAGGTCTTCACTTTTACCATTTGGATTCACTTTTAATAAAATGCTACACAGATCTAGCAGACTGAGTCTCTCTTATAATATGTATTCCCAGAAACAGAAAGTGTCCCATTTATTTTCTAGTGCTTTTTGAAAAAATAAGGCAGTGCATATGATTGTTGACCACGATGAGTACTGAGATTTTTAATTTGCAGGTTTTGAATTTATAAATGAACACCTTTATTTCATAATGTAATATAAATCTAGCTAGCTATTATTTGCAATGTCAGAGAGCTGCTGTCGGGAGTTCTCTCCTCCTAGATCAGTAAGTTAAGAATACAAGACAAAGACAAATATAGTGCACAATGTAAAATATTTAGTATTTAGTTTCATAAAATAATTAATTTATTAAATATTACTTGGTAGCTGGCAATCCCTTCCAATAAATCTACATGCCTGAAAGCCCATGCATGAGTTTAAGTCAACCTGACATGTGAAGTCTTTGAAAATGGGAGACCTTTTAATAGAAAGCAGTGAACAGGAATGTGAATCTTATTTAAATAAACATTAGTTATAGGCAGCTATTGAAAAGCATGTGCCTAAGCCCTGATAACTGGCCTCAAATCCATAAGACAGGGGGAATATTTTTTACACATCGAAAAACTTCCTTTTCATACTGCATTAGGAATTTACAAGACCAATTACTGGGCTTACTTACCTTGTTATTGTAGATTAGAAGTCACAAATGCCCTTTAAACGATAAAAGATATAGTTATATAGTAACACTGTTTTTTTCAAATACTTTTTTGCAGTTTGCTTTTCAAATCAAGCAAAACATAGTTGAGAAGTTGAGCTTTTACTGCCTTATATATATTTAATTATCAGGTTCATGTATTTTTATTTTTTCAGACATACATTTCATTATTTTAAAAAGATAGTGCTGTCAAATTTGCTGCAAATGGATAAATGACAGCTTCCTGAGAAGTAGCAGTCTGCCTTAGTGTACCCAGGCCCCCACAATTATCTTCTATATCTAAAGTCTGGAAGGTGTGCAACCTACAGTTCCACTATTGCTGGTCTTGTTTGTTGGTTTTTGCACAGAAAATGTAGCACTGGTAGTTCCTGGTGTGGGATTTTCAGCATGGAAAAGAACTGAAAAAAAAAGTTTTTTTAACACCAAACTCAACCCTTAGACTGGCCTTAGTACTTAACACCCTGCCAACCACAACATGTAACCTAGCCTCTAAAATTACCTTTAATCTCTTGAAAGTGACACTGAACTCAGGAATTAACCTTAAAAAAGCATTTAAGGACTATTAACAAAAATATAAATCCAAATCTAGAGAAGAGAGCCGCACTCCAAAAATAAATCTTTTTTATTTACCTTCAGAGCCAGCAACCAACAAGCAGACGAGACCCTCGGATTGTGGATGTGAGTGGTGTATTTGTTTTGTGTAATTATTAACAAAAATGTATCTTATTTGTGCATCACTTGGCTGTAGATCCTCAAATCATCTCTGAATTCCTGCTGACACTGTCCTTCCTTCTAGTGGGTCGCTACTTTTGTTCCCCATGGTCCCTGTGTGTGTTGCAAAATAGCCACTGGCTCCAAGCTTGCTTCTGTGATATGTTTAACCAATAATCACTTATTTTGCACTGCTTATAAGAATATGTACAGTTTTCTACCATTTTACTGATCATGTTTTATATTATTTATCTATTTGTTGATATTTATGGTTATTTCTTGTTACTTATCCACTTCACATATTTATCTAGGGGATGTGTAGCGCTACATTATTGGTTAAACATATGATTGAGGCTTTGTAGCCTTCTGTGTGGCAGCTTCCAGAACTTTTTATTCCATTAGCGCAGATTATTTTTTCTCACTTGCTTCTGTGATAGACTACAATCTCAATACAAATTAGTAAAATAAACATGATGCATGATGTTTTCTGTGGTATTGCTGATACCGGCATATCATTCGCCCCCGTGCAAATAACCTTCTATGTGTACATCACTCACTGGAAAAAGGCTTCAGTTTTAGGCTTAGTGTTATGTTCAGATTTTTGTCCCCCGGGCACACATAAAATGTACACCACTGCTTAGCCCAGTCAATGGAAAGCATTTGGAGAAATACATCAAACAGGAAAAGAAAGTGTTTGTATACTGTGGTGCTTTCTGTGTGTCCATGTTTTGATGTATTCACTTTTGCTGACTACAAGGCATACACAAATGTGTTGCCACAGTGCTTTGAGATCAATGTATAAAGAAACTTGAAGTTGAAAAGTCAATGGAACTTGAGTATAAAAAAGAAAGTCACATTATGAAGTTAACTTACAAAACCTAGAACACAAAAGTAGAAAATACATGAATTTAAAGCCGATATGTGAAAATATTTGTTATTGTAATATAAGTATAATAAGAAACATGACATATTTCATAACATATACATTGTCCTTTTTTTAGTCCACCTATAGTTTTAAAAAAATGATGTAAACTAAAAGTGAATAATATGCATAGGTGTGCGCAGGGCTGGATTTACTCTCCCTGCCTTCCCAAGGCCAAGTTCAGCAATGCGCCCACCTCCCCGCCGACCCGCCCCCATCAATGGAGAATGGCAACCAGATGGCTGGTCACTTGTGATGAAAGAGCATGGAGCTGACTTCCCGGCCAATCAGGAAGCCGGGCAGCGTGTAATGACGGTCGGAAGCTGGCTTCATGCTCCCTCGTCCTCGTGAGGTAAGGTTACCTTACCTTAGTATGTCCAGCCTTTCACCCCCGGGGCCTCTCCAGCCAGAACGCGGCCTTCCTCCGGTACCTAGCCGAAGGAAGCCATGCAACCTCGGGAAGTGAAGCCGGTGTTCTTTCAAAAGAGCACATGGCTTACCAGGCAATCCAGAAGCTGGGCAGCAGGTCATGATCTGCTGTTCGGCTTCCAGATAATTAGGGCACATGGCACTGGTATCGGTATCCATCAGTATCAATGAGTACCAGAAAAAGAATATCGGTACTCATACTCAATTCCAAACAACCGGTATCGGTGCATCCCTAGCAGCAACACAGGGCAACATAAAGCTGGCAAAGTAAGTGGTACTAACAGGAAAGAGCTGGAAGAACATTCTGCAACTAATTAGGTTAATTGGCAACAGGTCAGTAACATGATTGGGTATAAAAAGAGCATCACCAATATGGGAAAAGCTGCATCTAAAAATTGTTAATCAATTTCAGAATTAAAATTGCAAAGACTTTAAATATATCATCTTCTACAGTATATAATATCCTTAAAAGATTCAGAGAATCGAGTGAAATCGCTGTGCGCAAGGGACAAGGCCGATACGCAATATTGGATGTCCGTGAACTTCGGGCCCTCAGACGGCACTACAATTAAAACAGGTATGATTCTGTGATGGACATCACTGCATGGGCTCCGGAATACTTCCAAAAATCACTGTTCACCGTGCCATCCAAAAATGAAAGTTAAACCTCTATCATGCAAAGAAGAAACCATACCTGAACATGATTCAGAAACGCTGCCGTCTTCTCTGGGCCAAAGCTCATGTAAAATGGTCTGTTGCAAGGTGAAAAACTGTTCTGTGGTCAGACGAATCAAAATTTGACATTGTTTTTGGCAACCATGGGTGCTCCATCCTCTGGACTATAGAGGTGAGGGGCCTTCCAGCTTGTTATCAGCGCTCAGTGCAAAAGCACATCTGGAAAGGCACCATCAATTCTGAAAGATATATCCTGGTTTTAGAGCAGTTTAAAACATTTTATATGTTTTCTATTTTCTTTAGTGCATAAAATACGGGTTTATGAGATTCACAAATCATTGCATTCTGTTTTTATGTAGATTTTACACAGCTTCCCAACTTTTTTGGAATTGGGGTTGTGTGTGTTGTACTTTTGTGTGCATACCCTAATGCAATAGGCTGGGCATGCCTATGATAATATGTAACACAGTATACAAGAGCATTCTCCAGTGTTAGCATAAAACCATGATAACATAATGCTTTATGAATGTCTGTGTTGCATGGTACATGCTTATGTACATCCCCCACGCCTCTATGTGATAGGGTTCTATTGCTGCATTGTGGGAAATGGATTGTAAGCTCTCACGGGCAGGACCCTCCTAATCATCTTGTATTGACTTGTAATGTAACTGTAATGTCCTCCTTATATTGTAAAGTGCTGCGCAAAATTTTAGCACTACATAAATTCTGTATAATAATAATAAAAAGGGAAAGGAATGTGTACACTTAGTTTGTTGGCACTGCAGTTTGGAAGATACTATTTAACCCAGTGGTGAAAGAATTAAGATCACCTAAGAAATAATAAGTATATGAACTGATAAATATTCCCTTGCATTTGAAGGTATCTTTTGGAACTATTAATGAAGCAAGCTACATAAGCATTCTGTTACCCTCCTTTTTCACTAAAGAAAAATAAGCATCACCTCCACTTAGCTAACAATTAGGGACTCCAGAACAAAGCATACATTTTCTTAATTGGTCTAAAAATTTTCACTTGAACCGCTCACCAGTACTTTACAGGACATTCAATGAGTCATTACAATTTACTGCTGGTCTGCTTAACATCCAGACAGGCAAAACAAGGCAATTAAAGTGGACCTGTCACCCTGAATTATATTTTGTGGAATTATTATTGCATCAAAAACTTAATATACATGCTTGCTTTCATGAGACTCTTGGAATAGGAAGGAAGATGTACAAGGCGTGGGTGACCTGTTTAATAAGGGTTAAGCATGGAATGCCCCTTTTCCTTTTCACTCTTATGGTGTTATACTGATTATCAGGCATAAACAGCAGCCTCAAATACAATTAATAACATTTAACAAACCCAATACTCTTTTTGTGTAATTATTTAAATAGTTTATTGTATTTGTCAATCAAAAAAAGGCATTATATGTGCCATGGAGCCTCCCTTTAACCAGTAACACTGTATACAAAAAGCAACATCTGAAGGTCTTTATTAAGTTTTAGACTTTTAAATGTACAGGATGTATATGTAATGTTTACTATACTGTATAGAGTTAATTAGAATGTCTAGAACATTTTGATGAAAGAAGCAGCAAATCCCCCTCTGGAAACCTAGCTAATGCCACAGGGACAAATGCAAAACAAAACATGACCACAGTATACAAATAAAAATATCTATTTTTAAAAAATGTACTCAACTGCATATTATAGCTCTTTGAATAGAAAATATGTCTGAGAAGATATCATTTTGGCCGTAACATAAGGCCTGATTCACACCTAGGCGTTTTTGAGCAGTAGAAAAAGTGCATCAAAACCCCCAAAACAGAAATGTCATGATTTTCAATGGCCCCTATTTACACCTGAGCAGCAAGACGCCATACACAGAAAAAAGTACATGAGCTTCATTTGGCAGTTTGCAGCAAGTTTCTCCCCCAAAGACTTCAATGGAAATACCCAGAAGCACGCAACAGAAGTATGTTGCACATTGTTTGTCTTTGGGCGTTTGTACACGCGTTCATCTACCGCAATGTTTCTTAATGCTGCCAGTCAAAACGAGCTTCTTCATGTGCACAAAAATATGCAAAACGCGTATAAAAATGCAAACAAGCTAGCTGAACCTGCACGTTTAAACATACAAAACGGTGACGTCTTGGTGTGAATGGGGGCTTAAGGAGGGGGAAAGCAGCTTAGATTTATTTTGAATGTGTTGACAATGAGCTTACAGCAACGATTTCTAATAGACATGGTAACATGCACTGAGTTCATAGGAATCAGCATAGGTACACACATACACAGACAACTTATAATGCAGTAGAATGCCTCTAAAAACCTCAGCAAGCAAGAAAGGGAGAAAGAGAAGGATAGACCCAAAATTCGGGCAGGCAAGTCTGACAATGCGATTTTACATGTTTTTTTATGTGAGTGCAATTTTTTAAATAAAGAGTTTTTTTTTATTGTATACTGGGTGCGCTATGATTTCTACCTCTGTCTGAGAATTTTTTTTAAATGAAAATGGGTTGTTATTAGAAGAAATAAGCGATAAGATCAGGATCGTTTCATCTGAAGGAGGAGGATCACGGCTTCAAACACTGTGAGGAAGGAGGTTAATTTCACAAGAAGCGTTCTAAGACCCAAGGGTCTGAACACGGAGGTGAGAGGCTTATACAGTATGTTAGAGCACTGGAGCACTGAAGTGAATTATTCAAATATGAAGATATTATTTTATAAAAAGGTGTATCAATGATTATATAAGAGGTCACAGGAGTGGACAGAGTGACACACAAAGAGAGACTAAGAATATTCTTTTTTTCGTTTTTCTGTTTCATTTACACGTCAAGATTTGAGAGAGGTTTTTTTTGCATGTGACAATCTCATGGACACTTTGTTTCTTTTATGTGGTTAACACATTGACACAGGACATTGTTACATTTACCAAACACTGTTGAAAAATGTTTTTTTACTTAAGTCAATCATCACTGATTTACACAAGGGTTCAATTAGAAGATTGAAATGTAATATTAATTCCCAGAAGTATTGTTGTATTGTCAAAATTGGTTTATTTTGTACACATTATTTATTTGCTTCTTTGGGTGATAGCGCCGCTTACGTGTTTGAAAGATATTGATGCAGGCTCATGCAGCCAATTTAAGTGAGCAGCTCTGAGGAGGAGCACCCAGTAATTTAGATTAATCGAGCGCAGAAGTTTATACATTAAGCAAGAAATATAGTGTATATATAAAATGCCAGATTAAAATACAGATAAATAAATATCATAAGTCATAAAAATGTATCTGATTATAATTTTTGAAAAGAAAATGCTTATAAATGTCAGTTAAAGTACCGCAGCGCTGAATACTGAAAAATGGCCTGGATGGAAGGGGGTTTAACACCGCGGATGTCAACTAAAGTGTTCATCTTGTGGAAGGCAGGCATGGTGCTTCTTATAGGTGTGGGCAGCCTATTGCATTAGGATGTGCACACAAAAGTACAAAGACACACACACACACATATATATATATATATATAAAAAATTCAAACATATTCTCAGTATAACCGGCTTGAGCAGTGAGGACAGAAAAAAGAATGGTGGCCTTGAGAGGCGTTACACACATTAAACCCTCTGTTATCCTATGTTCAACTAACCATAACTCTCATCTACCAGAAAAAAAATCCCCTGTGTACTCACTGGTCTGCGGCATGTATTATCCAAAAAATACTTGTGTGCCTATTTGTCTTAATTTGTTTTAAGTGTCTGTAATTGTCTTAGTTTGCTTTGATTACTGCATTTCAATATTGATATGAAGTCAATACAGAGTTTATGTTATGGTATGGTATAGTATGGGGTATGGCATTAGTTAGACCTATTTTTAATAGTAAATCTCAATAAATTAGAAACTACATTTATACTGTACTCATCACTGAGGTTGCATCTCCATTCCCCTTTCATCCTGGTCAATCACAAAATGTAGACTTGCGTCATTTGCTTTGTGACTGACCAGTAGGAGGCGCACAAAAGCACTGACCTACATGGAAATAAAAAAAAATGGAATAAGGAAGTTCAATGGAAGCTGTTCTCCCATCCGCAGGTATTTTGAAGATTTATGGTAGAAGGAGAGGAGAGGGCAAGCATAGGCAAGTCTCCTACCGCCCTCTCTCAGGGTATATGGAGTGAGATGACGAACAGGGAGTAGAACACAGTGGTATGAGTATCAACCACTGCTGGAGGGAGCTGTGGAGTGTTGACCTGCTGCATGCTGACAACTGTAGTCCCAGGAGGCAATGTCGGCACCTCAGCAGTTACTGGGCCTTCGTGTTCCTTTCTGGCCCCGATGACACAGTCACAAGGCTCGTCCCTTGCTTGCATTCTTCAACTTAAGTTTAGTGCTGACAACTACCAGGAGCTTCTGCTGGCTCAGCGTGTTCAGTGCACTGGAGTTATATCAAACTCTGAATTAGCATTGATGCAATATTTTCTGCGTTACAGTAGATTTATTTACTGCAATGCCTTTTGAATGTAAATAAAAAACAAATCTAAGCTTACAATATTTTATATCTAAAACAGGTCCTTTTCAGAGATTTTAGCTGCAAAACTGTGTAAGGAAATACAAAGCAGCCAGGGGTCTTATTCAAAGTGAATTAAACTGTTGGAGGGCTCCAAAAACACATGATAGAGCTATATAATATATATATAGATATACCCAGAGGCTGACAGCCACAAACACTGATAAAGAGCAGATACAAGAAGAAGACAACCTGAAATACCTTTCCCGTGCTGAAATACTGCTAAAATCCCGGAGTGTACCACCTTCTACAATGGAGGGAATCTGGTATAATTTGCATATGAATTAACAGCGGTATTTCCAAATGAATGAATCGCTGCTTATTTATATGTAAATAGCGCCATCAATTCATATGTAAATGTTAATCTGGTCTGAGGGTGATTAGGGTGTGCTCAGGCACACCCGACACACACCGTGCGCACCCCTATAGTCCTTCTAAAGCCTCATTCACACTGACATTGACAAACTTGCATTTATAAGACATTTCTTAACACATATAATTGCATGTAATGATTTTAAATGGTATAATTCACATGGTATGTTTACCTGCATTTAGCTGCATTCAGTTTAGCTGCATTGAGAAAAACAGAATTCTGTTCATCCAGGGGCAGATTTTATACCCATAATGTGCATAAACACATGTAACTCACATGATCAAACTTCCACAAAGACAAGTACATCTAAAGGCAGAAGAACTTGATTTGGGATGCATAAAGTTTGTTTATACTTACAAGATTTTTAGTTTGCAACAGAGTAAGCGAGGGTTATATCTCTTGTCTGTTTTTTTGTTTTTTTGCCATTCATGTCCCTTGGGGGAGATTTCCCTTCACTTCCTGTTTGATAGTCACAACAGGAAGTGAGAGATGTTCCAATCTATTCCTGTTCTGATGAGAACCCAAAATTTTGTATTTTCTTTCACTTTTAGCGAAAATGGTCAACAGAAGAGGACAAAACAGGGAGACAGAGAGCAATAAAAACCTGACAGGTGTTTTAATCCCTCTTTACAAATGTCATTATGCTATAGCAATATTTTCAATATTTTGTTTCTAATTCTGAAAAAATGTTTTATTATGTTTGCATTGGGTGAGATTGGTGATTGACACTAGAACTTTCCCTAAAACTGTTTCTACATTCTGCAATGATTGTAGAAACAATTCTCTTACAATTTCAAAGTACAGATTCAAATTGCAAATTTCCATTACTTCCTGGGTGTAAGTGTACTTGTTTGGCTCGTGACTTCTTTTTATCTATTATATTTTCTTTCTGTGATCGTCCAGCGTGGCATCCCTATAATCTGTGGTGTAAAGTACAATCAAGGCTTGGCAATTTCAGCTTACATGAACAAAGAGACGTGTTAATCAGTACATAAGCAAAGCTTCACAGGCTCAAAGGTTACAGAAAGTGAGTTAAGGACATAAAGTCATCCTAACGAATGCTAGGACTTCGGTTCATTGGCTATATATTTGTATAAATTGTAATTTGGAAAAAAAACTTTGGATCATTATGGGGCGTGCCATAATTATGCTTTTACAATTTTGTATTTTAATACAAGGTAAGCCTTATTGATAGTGTTATTAGTTTTATTTTAATTTGGGTGGAATTTTAATCACAAAGGAACCTCATACAGTCTAATAAAAATGATGTTACCTGTACAAGCTTTCATTAAAGTGTAAATGTATGATCGTTTAGCAGCATTAATGGGTTATTTCAATCTTGAACTAATAATTATGTATAATTAGCATGATTAAAAAAACCTGTTACAAGTAATTTAAACCAACTATATTTGGCTTCTTAGAAAGTATTAGAAAAAAATCACTGTTCACAATGAAACTAAAATTTGAATATAACTGACATATATAATCATGATGCACAATCTGAGAAAATAGATATTATTAGTCTGTTCAGATCGCTAATAATGAGAATATAATACCAACAAAATCTTTTATTTGGGCTTTGGAGGGTACAAATTTGTTCCTATTCTCTCTTTTTTTTGTAAACGTTATTTATATAGATTAAACTTGATTTTAAGCATCTTTTTGTCCATCTTTTTTTCCATTTGCTTATTAGGTATTGTAGGATATTCCTTTTTTTCAGAAGAAGCCACAAATCAGTTTTTGAAGCTTAAAAGACAGGCATTCTCTAATCACTTTTGGGAACCTGCTGACTCAGAGCGTTCATGGAGTTCAAAAATTACAGAAAAGGTAACATATTGTCAAGCAAATATAAAAAAAAAAAAATATTTTATATAGGTTTTGTTAGCTTATATTGTCATTTTTTAAAGAACAAGTCTGGGAAAAATGCTATTAACCCCTGCAGTGGTGGTCCTTTTCATCTACGGATTAAAATAAAAAAAGTTACACTCACCTGGTCCTCCAAGCCGGCTTGCTCTTAGAGCATCTCTCCCCCTCTGCTGCAGCAGTCTAAGGTCTCTGAATCATCATGTTCCATCACTGCAGCATAGGAGGAGAGAGGCTGGAGAGAGAGCTGTGACAGTCAGCCAGCTCGGAGGATCGGGTAAGTATAACGTTTATATTTTAGTCCCTAGACAAAAACGAGCAGTTCACCCTTGCCGTGCGGGGGTAGCCCCACTGCAAGGTTTAATAACATTTTTTCCAAGAGTTGTTCTTTAAATATAGTCTGACAGAAATAGTGAAGTTTATTATTTACATTACATAATATGCTTTTGCCAAGTCTGTTGCAGCCTGGATCAATGTTATTACTAAATTCTCAGTGCTGAATAATTCTCTACAGCGTCCTGGCACAGAGGAGTGTCAAACACTCTTACTCTGCAACTTCTAGATCAGCAAAAGTGTCAGAATTTCTACATTGCCTTATTTTGCCCCTACAACACCGCAATCTTTTTTTCATATGTCACAGATTGGCTTTTATTTATTTGATTTGAAATGTTGTGCTATTTGACTGATAAACATGTATTCCATATTTAGAACAGTTCTCTATTTAAAGGCTAGAGGTGTGATATAATTCCACAACATATAAACAAAATCTCAAGCAGCTGTATTTCATTCAGTCTGAAATCTATTAATTTTTTATGTAAGCAGTATAAGCAGTGATAGGTTTTCTTTTTTTTAAATGCTATATTTTAAGTTAAATCTGTTAGATCAGTATACTTGTTAGCTTTTATCAGGTATATTTTAAACAGGGATGACATCTTTAAATGTCATTGTTGGCAATTTAAAATACAATAAAAGATAGTTTGCTTTTACAGTTCATTAGTATTTATCCATGGTCCTGAAATGTATGCCTTTCCAATATGTGACATGCATCATGTTAAAGAATAAGTGCACTGTCAAATAAAGTTCACAATAGTTTTTCCTTTACCTTTCTAATCACAGTTATTTTATCTACTGTGCACCCTAGATACAGACATGCTTGATCAAAATGTACAGCAATCTATATCACTTGATCTTTCAAACAATTTTACATGGTGTTTTAATTAAAGATAACATTTGCTTGTACACAGTTTTACCATATGATCAGCTGAACTACCCAGAATTGTAATAGCTTTATTTACAAAATTGCCCTGGTCACACTTTTGCTTAAATGACACTAAACTCAGGAGTAAAACCTTAAAAATACATTCAAGTACCCTAACTATTAACAAAAATGTATCTTATTTGTGTATCACTCTGCTGTAGATCCTCAAATCATCTTGGAGGGTTGCTACTTTTGTTCCCCATTGTCCCTGTGTGTGTTGTAAAGTAGCCACTGCTCAAAGCTCACTACCGTGATGGACTACAATCTGACATTTAGTTACTAATTTGTACTGAGGTTTGTAGTTCATCACAGGAGTGAGCTTGGAGCGGTGGCTACTTTACAACACACACAGGGAACATGAGGAACAAAAGAAGCCACCCTCCAGGAGGAAGGATAGTGCCAACATGAATTCAGATATATTTTTGTTATTAGTTCAGGTACTTGAATGCATTTTTTAGATGTAACACCTGAGATTTGTGTCACTTTAAAAGATAGTACTAAGATTTTAAATCATACTTAAAAAACGTTATTGCTTAGGGGAACAACAATAAAAAATGCTGATTTCTGAATAAAACAATACTCCTCTTTTAACATCAAAGTTAATTTAAAGTAAAATTGAAGTTGCAAAAAAATGCTAGGTGGTATGTTTGTGTCTTCTACCAAAACAACTCCTTCCCTTTTTGTAGCAAATTTGTTTTAGTGTTAACTGCTGGAAGTGCATGCATAATGCAATGTACACTCACTGTCTGTTCAAGCATAATGTAACTCTAGTGCAGGAGTGTGTAGGAGTTACATCAACAGTTGCTGCCCAATGACCAAAAGAAGTACCAGAATGGTTGTAAGCAGTGGTGATGGACCAGTGGCAGCAAGCATGGACCTGTCAGCACTGAAGAAGAGGAAGTTAAGATGTAAATCTGCCATAGTACTGTTCAATACTCACATTATAGAAAGAGCTCCAGTGTCAAAGCATAGTTTTACTTTAAAGTCCCTGTCTGTGTTGTAAAATAGCCATCACTCCAAGCTTGCTCTCGTAATGGACTACAATCTCAATACAATTTAGTAAACTAAACGTGAGATTATAGTCCATCACAGGAATGAGCTTGGGATGGTGGCTACTTTACAACACTCACAAGGATCATGGAGAACAAAAGTAGCCCCCTCCAGAAGGAAGGACAGTGTCAGCACCAATTCAGAGAGGATTTGAGGATCTACACCTGAGTGATACACAAATAAGATAAATTTTTGTTAATAGTCAGGATACTTGAATGCAGTTTTAAGATTTAACTCCTGAGGTTAGTGTCACTTTAAGTTGAAAAATTGAAAGTGACCATTATCGTGATGTGTGACGATCTGTCCGATTAAATGGACGTTACTATTTGCATATTACTTATCGAGTGCTGGTGATTCCTGCTTTTTACTGTTTGATGTGCCCGGTGCCATCCGTGATTATCAGTACGAGCACCATTGTTGTGATTTGGGCTGGAGACGCTGTAAGGAGTGCAAGGGGACATACTGTCTTTCCAACTTGATACACAAATAAGATATTTTTTTTTTATAGTTAAGGTACCTGAATGCATTTCTAAGGTTTAACTCCTGAGTTTAGTGTCACTTTAATTCTTCATGTCATTTACATGTACAAATATTTTGTTATCTCATAATATATGCTATATTTTTCTTCTCTCATGATATGTCACTGAAAGAGCCACTATCTCTCTTAGGACAACATTTTGTTCAAGATGACGTCTCAATTTATGAGATTTTATGGAATGGTTGCAATAAAATACAAGATCAAAATGCCAGCAGCATAGACAATAATCGTTTCATTTTCCAGGACTCACACTACAAGCTAGAACTAGGTTAGCAGAAACAGTATTATGCAACACAGTTTTTGGTAACGAATATTCCACCAATAAATTACTATAATTTTTTCATACCCTAATTTCCGATATTACAGTTGCAGAAGAAATACCATGTGCTATGAAATGGTTATTCAGACAGTAAAGTAAACACAACAGAGCATTCAGCATAAAACACAGTGTCACAAACTGATCTGTGGGCAATCAACAAATTACTAATACACATGATGATATCTTTATTTTTAGGCAAGTGATACATGGAGGTCATTAGTAAACTTGGCACGGTATTACCTGAATATAGAATCGCCATACTCATCCCACTATCATTCTAACATTGGGTAAGTGTGGTATTCATCTTTTTCAATTCTTTATTCCACCATTTGGTTCCATCAAAATGATATTTGTCGTTTTCTATATATACAAATCTGGATATTATTTGTTTATTATTATAATTTTTTTTCAATGGATGGAGATACATTTTTAGGCAGAAAAACTAGCCGTTAGAAATGTTTCAGAAGTGATATATTTGGATCTCTAAAATTACACTCAGCTAATGATAGGCATTAATGATCTGGCTTGTGATATATACTATAT